>NC_081405.1:396342710-396642710 GCF_030272615.1 Cryptomeria japonica
GATCCCAGGACCTGAAACAACCAAGATATCCACCAGATTGCTGAAAAGCAAAAAAATGAATAAAATATTCCTAGAGCAGAATCTAGAAAGAAAACTCATATGGCTGGAAAGTACACAGGACGAGCTTTCCAATGATATAAATTTTTCGAAAAATAGAGTTTCGATGCTCATTTTATGGCTCCTCGAGTGCAAAAATGAACCTTTGGCTTGGACAGAAAAAAACACTATCAAAAAAGCAAAATCAAAAGTTCAAACCTCTAGATTTGGATAGAGCTCGGAAAGAGCTTTCCGATGATACAACCATACGGATTTGTGCCTCGTAAAGCATGCAAATGAAAAAATCATGGCCCAGATGCACTTGTCACTGAAATAGGTCGAATTATATATCAAAATGACTGGAAACGCCCTTCGAAAGCCAACGATGAGGTCTTTTTTTTGCCCAAACTGCTCTAAATTTTGTTTTTTTAATGATTTTTTTACGAATCTCTCGAAATTCATGCCAAAAAAAGCAAAACCAAAGAAAAAATTTCAGAACCAAAATTTGTCAAAATTTGACAAATTTTATATGGAAATGGGGGTTTTGGGGCATTCTGAGCCCAAAATTATCAGAAACAAAACAGCTACTCCAGATCCAATAAAAAACTCTTAAAAAAAACATGAAACCCTCCTCCAAAAAATCTTCTGAAAAATCAGGAACAAGCCGCAGCAAATGTAAGCTCTGATACCATGAAGAAGTTGACGAAATACCTGTCACAAGAGACGAATGGAGACACATAAAGCAAAAAAGCATAAATGCTCTGAAGAAGAAAATTATCATTCAGAAAGGGAATCAATTTAATGAACAAGTACAATACATTCCTTATAAAAGGATAATAGAAACCCTAAAGGGATAAGAATAATTATTAAATGCCTAAGTTTAGCTTAAGCGTAGAGTTTAATAGACTAATAATTAAATAAATAATTATTAGCTAATACAAGATAACTCTAACATGAGGCACAACACGGTTTCAAGAATCAAGTCCCTGTTCCGAAGCCTGTAGCATCAAAATTCCATTTTGACGCACATGTTTTTCTTAGAAGCTCATCTCGGAGCTTGTGCCTCAAAAGACCCAGTTTTGGAGCATCAAAATCAATGTTTGGAAGCACAACAAGGTTTCAAGATGCAAGTCCCGATTCTAGATTCAATAGCATGAAAAACTGATTTTGGTGCATATCCTGCTCTTAGAACCTCATTTTGAAGGTTGTGCCTCGAAAGCCCCGGTTTTGGAGCATCAAAATCAATGTTTTGAGGCACAACAAGGTTTCAAGATGCAAGCCCCGATTCTAGAGCCACTAGCATCAAAATTCAATTTTGATGCACATTGTGCTCTTAGAACCCTATTTTAGAAATTGTGCTTCAAAAGCCCCATTTTTGGAGCATCAAAATTGATGTTTGGAGGCACAACAAGGTTTCAAGATGCAAGTCCGGATTCTCAAAATGATTGGGTCAAAACACAATTTTGACAAAGATGGTGTTCTTAGAACTTCATTTCGGAGGTTGTGCCTCAAAAGCCTCATTTTTGGAGCATAAAAATTAGTGTTTAGAGGCACAACAAAGTTTCAAGACACAACTCCCAATTCCAGAGTCAGTATCATCAAAACATAATTTTGATGTACATCGTACTCTTAGAACCTCGTTTCGGAGCTTGTGCCTTGAAAGCCTTGATTTTGGAACATCAAAATCAATGTTTTGAGGCACAACAAGGTTTCAAGAAGCAAGTCCCTATTCCGGAGCCTGTAGCGTTAAAATTCCATTTTGACGCACATCATTCTCTTACAAGCTTATTTCGGAGCTTGTGCCATGAAAGACCCAATTTTGGAGCATCAAAATCAATGTTTGGAGGCACAACAAGGTTTCAAGATGCAAGTCCCGATTCTAGAGTCAATAGCATCAAAATCTGATTTTGGCGCACATTGTGCTCTTAGAACCTCATTTCGAAGCTTGTGCCTCGAAAGCCCTGGTTTCGGAGCTTCAAAATCAATGTTTTGAGGATAAATAAGATTTCAATATGCAAGCCCCGAGTCTAGAGCCAGTAACATCAAAATTCAATTTTGATGCACATTGTGCTCTTAGAACCCTGTTTTACAAATTGTGCCTCAAAAGCCCAAGTTTTGGAGCATCAAAATCAATGTTTGGATGCACAACAAGGTTTCAAGATGCAAGTCTTGATTCTTGATGTTTGGATTCTTGAAATTCATGTTTGGAGGCACACCAAGCTTTCAAGATGCAAGTCCCTATTCCGGAGCCTTTAGTGTCAAAACGTGATTTTCATGCACATCGTGCTCTTAGAACCTCATTTTCGAGCTTGTGGCTTGAAAGCTCCAGTTTCAAAACATCAAAATCAATGTTTAAAGGCACAATAAGGTTTCAAGACACAAGTTCCTATGCTCAAGCAAATAGCGTCAAAATCTGATTTGGGCGCACATCATGCTCTTAGAACTTCATTTTGAAGCTTGTGCTTTGAAAGCCCTGGTTTTAGAGAATCAAAATCAGTATTTTGAGGCACAACAATATTTCAAGATGCAAGCCCCGATTCTAGAGCCGGTAGCATCAAAATTCAATTTTGATGCACATTGTACTCTTAGAACCCTATTTTAGAAATTGTGCCTCAAAAGCCCCAAAATTGGAGCATCAAAATCGATGTTTGGAGGCACAACAAGGTTTCAAGATGCAAATCCTTATTTCAAGAGCTGGTAGCATCAAAATTTGATTTTCTCGGACATCATGCTCCTAGAACCTTGTTTTGAAGCTTATGCCTCAAAATCTTCGGTTTCGAAGCATCAAAATTGGTGTTTGGAGGCACAACAAGCTTTCAAGATGCAAGTCGCTATTCCGGAGCCTGTAGTGTCAAAACATGATTTTGATGCACATCGTGCTCTTAGAACCTCATTTCGGAGCGTGTGCCTTGAAAGCTCCAGTTTCAAAACATCAAAATCAATGTTCAAATGCACAACAAGGTTTGAAGACATAGTCCCGATTCTCAAGCTGAAAACGTCAAAACATAATTTTGACAAACATGGTGTTCTTACAACCTCATTTCGAAGGTTTTTCCTTAAAAGCCTCATTTTTGGAGCATAAAAATTAGTGTTTGGAGGAACAACAAGGTTTAAAGACACAATTCCCAATTCCAGAGTCGATAGCATCAAAACACAATTTTGATGTACATCATGCTTTTCGAACCTCATTTCGAATCTTGTGCCTTGAAAGCCCTGATTTTAGAACATCAAAATCAATGTTTTGAGGCACAACAAGGTTCAAGAAGCAAGTCGATATTCGAGAGCCTATAGCATCAAAATTCCATTTTGACGCACATCATTCTCTTAGAAGCTCATTTTGGAGCTTGTGCTTCGAAAGCCCCAGTTTTGGAGCATCAAAATTGATGTTTGGAGGCACAACAAGGTTTCAAGATGCAAGTCTCTTCTGGAGCCGATAGCGTCAAAATTTGATTTTCACGGACATCGTGCTTCTAGAACCTTATTTTGGAGCTTATGCCTCAAAATCTTGGGTTTCAAAGCATCAAAATTTGTGTTTGGAAGCACAACAAGCTTTCAAGACGCAAGTCCCTATTCTGGAGCCTGTTGTGTCAAAACATGATTTTGATGCACATCGTGCTTTTAGAACCTCGTTTCGGAGCGTGTGGCTTGAAAGCTCTTGTTCCGAGACATCAAAATCAATGTTTAAAGGCACAACAAGGTTTGAAGACACAAGTCCCGATTCTCAAGCTGAAAGCGTCAAAACATGATTTTGACAAACATGGTGTTCTTACAACCTCATTTTGGAGGTTTTGCCTTCAGAGCCTCATTTTTGGAGCATAAAAATTAGTGTTTGGAGGCACAACAAGGTTTCAAGACACAAGTCCCTATTCCAGAGTTGGTAGCGTCAAAATGCAATTTTGATGTACATCTTGCTCTTAGAACCGCATTTCGGAACTTGTGCCTTGAAAGCCCTAATTTTGGAACATCAAAATCAACATTTTGAGGCACAACAAGGTTTCAAGAGTCAAGTCCCTATTCCGGAGCCTGTAGCATCAAAATTCCATATTGACGCACATGTTTTTCTTAGAAGCTTATCTCAGAGCTTGTGCCTCGAAAGACCCAGTTTTGGAGCATCAAAATCAATGTTTGGAAGCACAACAAGGTTTCAAGATGCAAGTCCCGATTCTAGAGCCACTAGCATCAAAATTGAATTTTGATGCGCATTGTGCTCTTAGAACCTTGTTTTAGAAATTGTGCCTCAAAAGCCCCAGTTTTGGAGCATCAAAATAGATGTTTGGAGGCACAACAAGGTTTCAAGATGCAAGTCCGGATTCTCAAGATGATTGAGTCAAAACATGATTTTGACAAACATGGTGTTCTTAGAACTTCATTTCGGAGGTTGTGCCTCAAAAGCCTTTTTTTTGGAGCTTAAAAATTAGTGTTTAGAGGCACAACAAGGTATCAAGACACAAGTCCCAATTCCAGAGTCGATAGCATCAAAATGCAATTTTGATGAACATCATACTCTTAGAACCTCGTTTAGGAGCTTGTGCCTTGAAAGTCCTGATTTTGGAACATCAAAATCAATGTTTTGAGGCACAACAAGGTTTCAAGAAGCAAGTCCCTATTTCGGAGCCTATAGTGTCAAAATTTCATTTTGACGCACGACATTCTCTTACAAGATCATTTCGGAGCTTGTGCCACAAAAGACCCAGTTTTGGAGCATCAAAATCAATGTCTGGAGGCACAACAAGGTTTCCAGATGCAAATCCTGATTCTAGAGTCAATAGTGTCAAAATCTAATTTTGGTGCACATCGTGCTTTTAGAACCTCATTTCGAAGCTTGTACTTCAAAAGCCCTAGTTTTGGAGCTTCAAAATACATGTTTTGAGGCACAACAAGATTTCAAGATGCAAGCCCCGATTCTAGAGCCAATAGCATCAAAATCGAATTTTGATGCATATTGTGCTCTTCCCTATTTTAGAAATTGTGCCTCAAAAGCCCCAGTTTTGTAGCATCAAAATCGATGTTTGGAGGCAAAACAATGTTTCAAGATGCAAGTCTTGATTCTTAAGCCAGTAGATTCAATATTTGATTTTGATGCACATTGTACTCTTAGAACCTCGTTTTAGAGCTTATGCCTCAAAATCTTTGGTTTCAAAGCATCGAAAATTGTGTTTGGAGGCACAACAAGCTTTCAAGATGCAAGTCCCTATTCTGGAGCCTCTAATGTCAAAACATGATTTTCATACACATCGTGCTCTTAGAACCTCATTTTGGAGCGTGTGGCTCGAAAGCTCCAATTTCAAAACATCAAAATCAATGTTTAAAGGCACAACAAGGATTCAAGACACAAGTCCCTATTCTCAAGCTGATAGCATCAAAAAATGATTTTGACAAACATGGTGTTCTTAGAACCTCATTTCCAAGGTTGTGCCTTAAAAGCCTCATTTTTTAAGCAAAAAAATTAGTGTTTGGAGGCACAAAAGTGTTTCAAGACACAAGTCCCAATTCCAGAGTCGATAGCGTCAAAACACAATTTTGGTGTACATCATGCTCTAAGAACCTCATTTCGAAGCTTGCGCCTTGAAAGCCCTGATTTTGGAACATCAAAATCAAAGTTTTGAGGCACAACAAGGTTTCAAGAAGCAAGTCCCTATTTCGATGTTTGGAGGCACAATAAGGTTTCAAGACGCAAGTCCCTATTCCGGAGCCTCTAGTGTCAAAACGTGATTTTAATGCACATCGTGCTCTTAGAACCTCGTTTTAGAGCATGTGCCTCAAAAGCTCCAGTTTTGAAACATCAAAATCAATGTTTAAAGGCACAACAAGGTTTCAAGACAAGTCCCGATTCTCAAGCTAATAGAGTCAAAACATGATTTTGACAAACATGGTGTTCTTAGAACCTCATTTCAGAGGTTGTCAGTTAAAAGCTTCATTTTTTGAGCTTAAAAATTAGTGTTTGGAGGCACGTCCGAATTTCAGAGTCGATAGCATCAAAACACAATTTTGATATACATCGTGCTCTTAGAACCTCATTTCAGAGCTTGTGCCTTGAAAGCCCTGATTTTTGAACATCAAAATCAATGTTTTGAGGCACAACAAGGTTTCAAGAAGTAAGTCCCTATTCCAGAGCCTGTAGCATCACAATTCTATTTTCACGCACATCATTCTCTTAGAAGCTCATTTCGGAGCTTGTACCTCGAAAGACCCAGTTTTGGAGCATCAAAATCAATGTTTGGAGGCACTAGGTTTCAAGATGCAAGTCACGATTCTAGTGTCAAAACATGATTTTGATGCACATCTTGCTCTTAGAACCTCGTTTCCTGGCACATGGCTCGAAAGCTCCAGTTTCAAAATATTAAAATTAATGTTTAAAGGCACAAGAAGGTTTTAAGACACAAGTCCGGATTCTCAAGCTGATAGCGTCAAAACACGATTTTGACAAACATGGTGTTCTTAGAACCTCATTGCGGTGGTCATGCCTCAAAAGCCTCATTTTTTGAGCATAAAAATTAGTGTTTGGAGGGACAAAAAGGTTTCAAGACACAAGTCCCAATTTGAGAGTCGGTCGCATCAAAACCCTATTTCTATGTACATCGTGCTCTTAGAACCTCATATCGGAGCTTGTGCCTGGAAAGCCCCGGTTTCAAAGCATCAAAATCAATGTTTTGAGGCACAACAAGATTTCAAGATGCAAGCTCCGTTTCCAGAGCTAGTAGAATCAAAATTCAATTTTGATGCACATTGTGCTCTTAGAACCCTGTTTTAGAAATTGTGCCTGAAAAGCCCTTGTCCAAATTCCAGAGTCGATAGCATGAAAATGCAATTTTGATGTACATTGTGCTCCGAGAATCTCATTTCAGAGCTTGTGCCTTGAAAGCCCTGATTTTGGAACATCAAAATTAATGTTTTGGGGCACAACAGCATTTCAAGAATCCCTATTACGGAGCCTGTAGCGTCAAAATTTTATTTTGAAGCACATCATTCTCTTAGAAGCTCATTTCGGAGCATCAAAATCAATGTTTGGAGGAACAACAAGATTTCAAGACGCAAGTCCCGATTCTAGAGACAATAGCGTCAAAATCTGATTTTGGCGCACATCGTCCTCTTAGAACCTCATTTCGAAGCTTGTGCCTCAGAAGCCCCAGTTTTGGAGCATCAAAATCAATTTTTTGAGGCACAACGAGGTTTTCATTTTCAAGCCTCGATTCCGGAGCTAGTAGCATCAAAATTCAAGTTTGATGCACATTGTGCTCTAAGAACCCTGTTTTAGAAATTCTGCCTCAAAAGCCCCAATTTTGGAGTATGAAAATCGACGTTTGGAGACACAACAAGGTTTCAAGATGCAAGTCCTAATTCTAGAGGCGGGTAGCGTCAAAATTTGATTTTGACGCACATAGTGCTGTTAGAACCTTGGTTTGGAGCTTGTGCCTCAAAATCTTCGGTTTCGAAGCATCAAAATTGGTGTGTGGAGGTACAACAAGCTTTCAAGAAGCAAGTCTCTATTCCGAAGCCTGTAGTGTCAATATGTGATTTTGATGTACGTCATGCTCTTAGAACCTAATTTCAGAGCTTGTGCCTTGAAAGACCTAAATTTGGAACGTCAAAATCAATGTTGTGAGACACAACAAGGTTTCAAGAAGCAAGTCCCTTTTCCAGAGCCTATAGCATCAAAATTCCATTTTGATGCACATCATTCTCTTAGAAGCTCATTTCGGAGCTTATGCCTCGCAAGATCCAGTTTTGGAACATCAAAATCAATGTTTGGAGGCACAACAAGGTTTCAAGATACAAGTCCTGATTCTAGAGTCAATAGCGTCAAAATATGATTTTGGCGCACATCGTGGGCTTAGAACCTCATTTTGAAGCTTGTGCCTCGAAAGCCCCGGTTTTGGAGCACCAAAATCAATTTGTTGAGGCACAACAAGGTTTCAAGATGCAAGCCCCGATTCTAGAGCCAGTAGCATCAAAATTCAATTTTGATGCACATTGTGCTCTTAGAACCTTGTTTTAGAAACTGTGCCTCAAAAGTCCAAGTTTTGGAGCATCAAAATCGATGTTTGGAGCCACAACAAGGTTTCATTCAAGATGCAAGTCCTGACTCTGGAGCCGGTAGCATCAAAATTTGATTTTGATGCGAATCATGCTCTTAGAACCTTGTTTTGGAGCTTATGCCTCAAAATCTTCAATTTTGAATCATCAAAATTTCTATTTGGAGGCACAACAAGCGTTCAAGATGCAAATCCCTATTCCAGAGCCTGTAGTGTCAAAACGTGATTTTGAGACACATCGTGCTCTTAGAATCTCATTTCGGTGCATGTGCCTCGAAAGCTCCAGTTACCAAACATCAAAATCAATGCTTAAAGGCACAATAAGGTTTCAAGACACAAGTCCCGATTCTCAAGCTGATAGCATCAAAATTTAATTTTGATGCACATTGTGCTCTTAAAACCCTATTTTAGAAATTGTGCCTCAAAAGCCCCTAGTTTTGGAGCATCAAAAGTGATGTTTGGAGGCACAACAAGGTTTCAAGATGCAAGTCCTTATTTTGGAGCCAATAGCGTCAAAATTTGATTTTGATGCACATCGTGCTCTTAGAATCTTGTTTTGGAGCTTATGCCTCAAAATCTTCGGTTTCGAAGCATCAAAATTGGTGTTTGGAGGCACAACAAGCTTTCAGGATGCAAGGCTCTATTATGGAGCCTATAGTGTCAAAACATGATTTTGATGCACATCATGGTCTTAGAACCTCATTTCGGAGCATGTGGCTCGAAAGCTCCAGTTTTGAAACTTCAAAATCAATGTTTAGAGGCACAACAAGGTTTCAAGACACAAGTCCCGATTCTCAAGCTGATAGCGTGAAAACACAATTTTGACAAACATGGTGTTCTTAGAACCTCATTTTGGAGGTTGTGTCTCAAAAGCCTCATTTTTGGAGCATAAAAATTAGTGTTTGCAGGCACAACAAGGTTTAAAGAGACATGTCCTAATTCCAAAGTCGATAGCTTCAAAATGCAATTTTGAAACACATCGTGCCCTTAGAACCTCATTTTGAAGCTTGTGCCTTGAAAGCCCTGATTTGGGAACATCAAAATCAATGTTTTCAAGCACAACAAGGTTTCAAGAAGCAAGTCCATATTCTAGAGCCTATAGTGTGAAAATTTCATTTTGACGCACATCATTCTCTTAGAAGCTCATTTCAAAGCTTGTGCCTCATAAGACCCAATTTTGGAGCATCAAAATCAATGTTTGGAGGCACAACATGGTTCCAAGATACCTGTCCCGATTTTAGATTGAATCACGTCAAAATATTATTTTGGCACACATCGTGCTCTTAGAACCTCATTTCGAAGCTTGTGCCTCGAAAGCCCTGGTTTCAAAGGTTTCGAGGCACAACAAGGTTTCGAGGCACAACAAGCTTTGAAGATGCAAGTCCCTATCCTGGAGCCTATTGTATCAAATCATGATTTTGACGCATAATGTGCTCTTAGAACCTCATTTCGGAGCATGTCGCTCGAATGCTCCATTTTCAAAACACCAAGATCAATGTTTAAAGGCACAACAAGGTTTCAAGACACAATTCCTGATTCTTAAGCTAATAGCGTCAAAATAGGAATTTGACAAACATGGTGTTCATAGAACCTCATTTCGGAGGTTGTGCCCCAAAAGCCTCGTTTTTGGAGTATAAAAATTAGTGTTTGGAGGCACAACAAGGTTTGTAGACACAAGTCCCAATTTCAGAATCAGTAGTGTCAAAACAAAATTTTGAGGTACACCGTGCTCTTAGAACCTCATTTCGGAGCTTGTGCCTTGAAAGCCCTGATTTTGTAACATCAAAATCAATGTTTTAAGGCACAACAAGGTTTCAAGAAACAAGTCCCTATTCCAAGGCCTGTAGCGTTGAAATTCCATTTTGACACATATCATTATCTTAGAATCTCATTTCGGAGCTTGTGCCTCGAAAGACCCAGTTTTGGAGCATCAAAATCAATGTTTGGAGGAACAACAAGGTTTCAAGATGCACGTCCTGATTCTAGAGTCAATATTGTCAAAATTTTATTTTGGCGCACATCGTGCCCTTAGAACCTCATTTCGAAGCTTTTCCCTCAAAAGCCCTGGTTTCAGAGCATCAAAATCAGTGTTTTGAGGCACAACAAGGTTTCAAGATGCAAGCGCTGATTATAGAGCCAGTAGCATCAAAATTCGAGACACAATAAGGTTTCAAGATGCAAGCCTTGATTCAGGAGCCGGTAGCGTTGAAATTTGATTTTCACGCACATCGTGCTCTTAGAACCTTGTTTTGGAGCTTATCTCTCAAAATCTTCGGTTTTGAATCATCAAAATTGGTATTTGAAGGCACAACAAGCTTGTCCCTATTCCGAAGCCTGTAGTGTCAAAACATGATTTTGATGCACATGGTGCTCTTAGAACCTCGTTTCAAAGTGTTTGTCTCGGAAGCTCCCTTTTCAAAACATCAAAATCAATGTTTAAAGGCCACAACAAGGTTTCAAGGCACAAGTCCCAATTCTCAAGCTGATAGCGTCAAAACATGATTTTGACAAACATGGTCTTCTTAGAACCTCATTTCAGAGGTTGTCACTCAAAAGCCTCATTTTTGGACCATAAAATTTTTTGTTTGGAGGCACAACAAGGTTTCAAGACATAAGTCCCAATTCGAGAGTCGGTAGTGTCAACACACATTTTTGATGTACATCGTGCTCTTGGAACCTCATTTCGGAGCTTATGCTTTGAAACCTCTGATTTTGGAACATCAAAATCAATGTTTTGAGGCACAAGGAGGTTTCAAGAAGCAAGTCCCTATTTAAGAGCCTGTAGGGTCAAAATTCCATTTTGATGCACATCATTCTCTTAGAAGTTCATTTCGGAGTTTGTGCCTCGAAAGCCCTGGTTTCAGAGCATCAAAATTAGTGTTTTGAGGCACAATAAGGTTTCAAGATGCAAGCCTCGATTCTAGAGCCAGTAGCATCAAAATTCAATTTTGATGCACATTGTGCTCTTACAACCCTGTTTTAGAAATTGTGCCTCAAAAGCCCCTATTTTGGAGCATCAAAATTGATGTTTGGAGGCACAACAAGGTTTAAAAATGCAAGTCCTAATTCTGGAGTCAGTAGCGTCAGAATTTGATTTTGACCCACATCGTGCTCTGAGAACCTTGTTTTGGAGCTTATCTCTCAAAATATTCAGTTTCGAAGCATCAAAAAATGATTTTTACAAACATGGTGTTCTTAGAACCTCATTTCAGAGGTTCTGCTTCAAAAGCCCCATTTTTGGAGCGTAAAAATTAGTGTTTGGACGCACAACAACGTTTCAAGACACAAGTCCCATTTTCAGAGTCAGTAGCGTCAAAATGCAGTTTTGATGTACATCTTGCTCTTAGAATGTCATTTCGGAGCTTGTGCCTTGAAAGGCCTGATTTTGGAACATGAAAATCAATGTTTTGAGGCATAACAAGCTTTCAAGAAGCAAGTCCCTATTTCGGAGCTTGTAGCGTCAAAATGCACATTATTCTCTTAGAAGCTCATTTCGGCCCTTGTGCCTCGAAAGACCCAGTTTTGGAGCATCAAAATCAATGTTTGGAAGCACAACAAGGTTTCAAGATGCAAGTCTTGATTCTAGAGTCAATAGCATCAAAATCTGATTTTAGCGCACATCGTGCTCTTAGAACCTCATTTCGAAGCTTGTGCCTTGAAAACCACGGTTTCAGAGCATCAAACTCAGTGTTTTGAGGCACAACAAGGTTTCAAGGTGCAAGCCCTGATTCTAGAGCCAATAGCATCAAAATTTAATTTTGATGCGCATTGTGCTCTTAGAACACTTTTTTAGAAATTGTGCCTCAAAAGCACCAGTTTTGGAGCATCAAAATCGATGTTTGGATGAACACAAAGGTTTCAAAATGCATCCTGATTCTAGAGCTGGTAGCATCAGAATTTGATTCTGACGCATATCATGCTCTTAGAACCTTGTTTTGGACCTTATGCCTCAAAATCTTCCATTTTGAATCATCAAAATAGGTGTTTGTAGGCACAACACGCTTTCAAGATGCAAGTCCCTATTCCGTAGCTTGTAGTGTCAAAACGTGATTTTGATGCACATCATGCACTTGGAATCTTGTTTCGGAGCATGTGGCTCAAAAACCCTAGTTTTGGAGCATCAAAATTGATGTTGGGAGGCACAACAAGGTTTCAAGATGCAAGTCCTGATTCTAGAGCCGGTAGCATCAGAATATGATTATGATGCACATCGTGCTCTTAGAACCTTGTTTTGGAGCTTATGCCTCAAAATCTTCAGTTTCAGATCATCAAAATTGGTGTTTGGAGGCACAACAACCTTTCAAGATGCAAGTCCCTATTCTGGAGCTTGTTGTGTCAAAACGTGATTTTGATGCATATCGTGCTCTTAGAACCCCGTTGCGGAGCATGTGGCTTGAAAGCTCCAATTTCCAAACATCAAAAGCAATATTTAAAGGCACAACAAGGTTTCAAGACACAGGTCTCGATTCTCAAGCTGATAGCATAAAAACACGATTTTTACAAACATGGTGTTCTTTGAACCTCATTTCGGAGGTTGTGCCTCAAATGCCTCATTTTTTTAGCATAAAAGTTACTGTTTGGAGGCACAACAACGTTTCAAGACACAAGTCCCAATTCCAGAGTCGGTGGCGTCAAAACGCAATTTTAATGTACATCGTGCTCTTAGAACCTCATTTCAGAGCTTGTGCCTCAAAAGCCCCAGTTTCGGAGCATCAAAATGAGTGTTTTGAGGCACAATAAGGTTTCAAGATGCAAGTCTTGAGTCTAGAGTCAATAGCGTCAAAATCTGATTTTGGCACACATCATGCTCTTAGAACCTCATTTCGATCCTTGTGCCTCGAAAGCCCCAACTTCAAAAAATAAAAATGAGTGTTTTGAGACACAACAATGTTTCGAGATGCAAGCCCCAATTCTAGTGCACAACAAGGTTTCTAGACACAACAAGGTTTCTAGACACAAGTCCTCTTCGAACCCTGTTTTAGAGAATAAAAATTAGTGTTTGGAGGCACAACAAGGTTTCTAGACACAAGTCCCAATTCTAGAGTCAGTAGCGTCAAAACAAAAATTTTATGTACATCATGCTCTTAGAACCTCATTCCAAAGGTTGTGCCTTGAAAGCCCTGATTTTGGAACATCAAAATCAATGTTTTGAGGCACAAAAAAGTTTTAAGAAGCAAGTCCCTATTCCGGAGCCTATGGTGTCAAAATTCCATTTTGATGCACATCAATCTCTTAGATGTTCATTTTGAAGCTTGTGCCTTGAAAGACCCAGTTTTGGAGCATCAAAATCAAAGTTTGGAGGCACAAGAAGGTTTCAAGATGCAAGCCTCGATTCTAGAGCCACTAGCATCAAAATTTGCTTTTGGCGCACATCGTGCTCTTAGAAGCTCATTTTGAAGCTTGTGCCTCGCATTTTCAGAGCATCAAAACCAGTGTTTTCAGGCACAACAAGGTTTCAAGATGCAAGCCCTGATTCTAGAGCAAGTAGCATCAGAATTCAATTTTGATGCACATTGTGCTCTTAGAACAATGTTTTAGAAATTGTGCCTCAAAAGCCCCAGTTTTGGAGCATCAAAATCGAAGTTTGGAGGCACAACAAGGTTTCAAGATGCAAGACCTAATTCTGGACCCGGTAGCATCAAAATTTGATTTTGACAGACATCATACTCCTAGAACCTTGTTTTGGAGCTTATGCCTCAAAATCTTCAGTGTCGAAGCATTAAAATTGGTGTTTGGAGGCACAACAAGCGTTCAAGATGCATTTCCCTATTCTGGAGCCTATAGTGTCAAATTGTGATTTTGATGCACATCGCGCTCTTAGAATCATTTTGGAGCATGTGGCTCAAAAGCTCTAGTTTCGAAACATCAAAATCAATGTTTAAAGGCACAACAAGGTTTCAAAACACAAGTCCCGATTCTCAAGCTGATAGCCTCAAAACATGATTTTGACAAACATGGTGTTCTTAGAACTTCATTTCGGAGGTTGTGCCTCAAAAGCCTCATTTTTGGAACATAAAAATTAGTGTTTGGATGCACAACAATATTTCAAGACACAACTCCCAATTCCAGAGTTGGTAGTGTCAAAACACAATTTTGATGTACATCGTTGTCTTAGAACCTCATTTTGGAGTTTGTGCCTCGAAACCCCTGATTTTGGAACATCAAAATCAATGTTTTGAGGCATAAAAAGGTTTCAAGAAGCAAATCCCTATTCCGGAGCCTGTAGCGTCAAAATTCCATTTTGATGCACATCATTCATTTAGAAGCTCATTTCGGAGCTTGTGCCTTGAAAGACCCAGTTTTGGAGAATCAAAATCAATGGTTGGAGGGACAACAAGGTTTGAAGATGCAAGTCCCGATTCTAGAGTGAATAGTGTCAAAATCTGATTTTGGTGCACATCGTGCTCTTAGAACCTCATTTCGAAGCTTGTGCCTCAAAAGCCCTGGTTTTGGAGCATCAAAATCAGTGTTTTGAGGCAAAACAAGGTTTCAAGATGCGAGCCCCAATTCTAGAGCCAGTAGCATCAAAATTCAATTTTGATGCATATTGTGCTCTTCGAACCCTATTTTAGAAACTATGCCTCAAAAGCCCAAGTTTTGGAGAATCAAAATCGATGTTTGGAAGAGCAACAAAGTTTCAAAATCGTTGTTTGGAGGCACAACAAGATTTCAGGATGCAAGTCCCTATTTCGGAGCCTGTAGTGTCAAAACATGATTTTGATGCACATCGTTCTCTTAGAACCTCATTTCAAAGCGTGTGGTTCGAAAGCTCCAATTTCAAAACATCAAAATCATTCTTTAAAGGCACAACAAGGTCTCAAGAGACAAGTCTCGATTCTCAAGCTAATTGTGTCAAAACACAATTTTGAGAAACATGGTGTTCTTAGAACCTCATTTGGGAGGTTGTGCCTCAAAAGCCTCATTTTTGGAGCATAAAAATTAGTTTTTGGAGACACAACAAGGTTTCAAGACACAAGTCCCAATTCTAGAGTCGGTAGCATCAAAACACATTTTTGATGTACATCGTGCTCTTAGAACCTCGTTTCGGAGATTGTGCCTTGAAAGCCCTGATTTTGGAACATCAAAATCAATGTTTTGAGGCACAACAAGGTTTCAAGATGCCAGTCCCTATTTCGGAGCCTATAGCGTCAAAATTACATTTTCACGGACATCAGTCTCTTAGAAGCTCATTTCAGGGCTCGTGCCTCAAAATACCCAGTTTTGGAGCATCAAAATCAATGTTTGGAGGCACAACAAGGTTTCAAGATGCAAGTCCCGATTCTAGAGTCAATAGCATCAAAATTTGATTTTGGCGCACATCATACTCTTAGAACCTCATTTCGAAGCTTAAGCCTCAAAAGCCCTGATTTTGGAGCATCAAAATCAGTGTTTTGAGGCACAACAAGGTTTCAAGATGTAGGCCCCGATTCTAGAGCCAGTACCATAAAAATTCAATTTTCTTTCACATTGTGCTCTTAGAACCCTGTTATAGAAATTGTGCCTCAAAAACCTTAGTTTTGGAGGCACAAAATTGATGTTTGGAGGCACAAAAAGGTTTGAAGATGCAAGTCCAAATTCTGGAGCCGGTAGAGTTAACATTTGAGAGCCTGTAGTGTCAAAACGTGATTTTGATGCACATCGTGCTCTTAAAATGTTATTTCGGAGCATGTGGCTTGAAAGCTCCAGTTTCAAAACATCAAAATCAATGTTTAAAGGCACAAAAAGGTTTCAAGACACAAGTCCCGATGCTCAAGCTGATAGCATCAAAATATGATTTTGACAAACATGGTGTTCTTAAAACCTCATTTCAGAGGTTGTGCCTCAAAAGCCTCCTTTTTGGAGCATAAAAATTAGTGTTTGGAGGCAAAACAATGTTTCAACACACAAGTCTCAATTCCAGAGTCGGTAACCTCAAAACACAATTTTGATGTACATCATGCTCTTAGACCTTCATTTCAAAGCTTGTGCCTTGAAAGACCCAGTTTTGGCCCATCAAAATTAATGTTTGGAGGGACAACAAGGTTTCAAGATGCAAGTCCCAATTCTAGAGTCAAGAGTGTCGAAATCTGATTTTGGTGCACATCATGCTCTTAGAACTTCATTTCGAAGCTTGTGCCTTAAAAGCCCCAATTTTGGAGCATCAAAATTAGGGTTTTGAGGAACAACAAGGTTTCAAGATGCAAACCCTGACTCTGGAGCCGGTAGCACCATAATTTGATTTTGATGCACATCGTGCTCTTAGAAACTTGTTTTCGAGCTTATGCCTCAAAATCTTTGGTTCCGAAGCATCCAAATTGGTGATTGGAGGCACAACAAGCTTCGAAGACGAAAGTCTCTATTCCGGAGCCTGCAGTGTCAAAACGTGATTTTGATGCACCTCATTTCGAAGCATGTGGATCGAAAGCTCCAGTTTCGAAACATCAAAATGAATGTTTAAAGGCACAACAAAGTTTCAAGAGACAAGTCTTGATTCTCAAGATGATAGCGTCAAAACACGATTTTGATAAACATGGTGTTCTTAGAACCTCATTTCGGAGGTAGCGTCAAAACACAATTTTTATGTACATCATGCTCTTAGAAACTCATTTCGGAGCTTGTGCCTTCAAAGCCTTGATTTTGGAACATCAAAATCAATGTTTTGAGGCACAACAAGGTTTCAAGAAGCAAGTCCCTATTCCAGAGCCTATAGCGTCAAAATTCCATTTTGATGCACATCATTCTCTTAGAAGATCATTTCGGAGCTTGTGCCTCGAAAGAGCCAGTTTTGGAGCATCAAAATCAATGTTTGGAGACACAACAATTTTTCAAGATGCAAGTCCCGATTCTATAAAGTCAATAGCGTCAAAATCTGATTTTGGTGCACATTGTGATCTTAGAACCTCATTTCAAAGTTTGTGCCACGAAAGCCCCAGTTTTGGAGCATCAAAATCAGTGTTTTGAGGCAAAACAAGGTTTCGAGATGCAAGCCTCGATTGTAGAGCCAGTAGCATCAAAATTCAATTTTGATACACATTGTGCTCTTAGAACCCTGTTTTAGAAATTATGCCTCAAAAGCCCCAGATTTGAAGCATCAAAATTGGTGTTTGGAGGCACAACAAGCTTTCAAGATGCAAGTCCCTATTCCAGACCCTGCAGTGTCAAAATGTGATTTTGATGCACATCTTCCTCTTAGAACCTCGTTTGGGAGGGTGTGGCTAAAAAGCTCCAGTTTGAAAACATCAAAATCAATGTTTAAAGGCACAACAATATTTCAAGACACAAGTCTCGATTCTCAAGCTGATAGAGTCAAAACAAGATTTTGACAAACATGGTGTTCTTAGAACCTCATTTCGGAGGTCCTGCCTCAAAAGCTTCATTTTTGGAGCATAAAAATTAGTCTTTGGAGGCACAACAAGGTTTCAAGACACAAGTCCTTATTCTAGAGTCGGTAGCGTCAAAATGCAATTTTGATGTACATCATGCTCTCAGAACCTCATTTCAGAGCTTGTGCCTTTAAAGCCCTGATTTTGGAATGTCAAAATCAATGTTTTGAGGCAAAACAAGGTTTCAAGAACCAAGTCCCTATTCCATTTTGATGCAAATCATTCTCTTAGAATCTCATTTCGGAGCTTGTGCCTCGAAAAACCCAATTTTGGAGCATTAAAATCAATGTTTAGAGGCACAACAAGGTTTCAAGATTCAAGTCTGAATTCTCGAGTCAATAGAGTAAAAATCTGATTTTTCCATACATCGTGCTCTTAGAACCTCATTTCGAAGCATGTGCCTCGAAAGCCCCAGTTTTCGAGCATCAAAACCAGTGTTTTGAGGCACAACAAGGTTTCAAGATGCAAGTCCTGATTTTAAAGCTAGTAGCATCAAAAGTCAATTTTGATGCATATTGTGCTCTTAGAACCCTGTTTCAAAAATTGTGCCTCAAAAGCCATAGTTTTGGAGCATCAAAATCGATGTTTGGAGGCACAAGGTTTCAAGATGCAAGTCCTGATTCTGGAGCCGATAGGGTCAATATTTGATTTTGATGCACATCATGCTCTTAGAACCTTGATTTAGAGCTTATGCCTTAAAATCTTTTGTTTTGAAGCACTGAAATTGGTGTTTGGAGGCACAACAAGCTTTCGAGACGCAAGTCCCTATTCCGGAGCCTGTAGTGTCAAAATGTGATTTTGATGCACATCGTGCTCTTAGAACCTCATTTCAGAACGAGTGGCTCAAAAGTTCTAGTTTCAAAACATAAAATTCAATGTTTAGGCACAATAAGGTTTCACGACACAAGTCCCGATTCTCAAGCTGATAGCATCAACACACGATTTTGAAAAACATGGTGTTCTTAGAACCCAATTTCGGAGGTTGTGCCTCAAAAGCCTCATTTTTGGAGCATAAAATTTAGTGTTTGGTGGCACAACAAGGTTTCAAGACACAAATCCCAATTCCAAAGTCACTAGCATCAAAATGCAATTTTGATGTACATCGGGCTTTTAGAATCTCATTTCGAAGCTTGTTCCTTCAAACCACTTATTTTGGAACATGAAAATAAATGCTTTGAGGCACAACAAAGTTTCAAGAAGCAAGTTCATATTCCAGAGCTTGTAGCATTAAAATTTCATTTTGACGCACATCATTCTCTTAGAAGCTCACTTAGGAGCTTGTGCCTCGAAAGACCCAGTTTTGGAGCATCAAAATCAATGTTTGGAGACACAACAAGGTTTCAAAAAGTAAGCCCTGATTCTAGAGTCAATAGCATCAAAATCTACTTTTCGTGCACATCATGCTCTTCGAACCTCATTTCAAAGCTTGTGCCTCGAAAGCCCAAGTTTTCGAGCATCAAAATCATGGTTTTGATGCACAACAAGGTTTCAAGATGCAAGCCCCAATTCTAGAGCCAGTAGCATCAAAATTCAATTTTGATGCATATGGTGCTCTTAGAACCCTATTTTAGAAATTGTGCCTCAAAAGCCCTAGTTTTGGACCATCAAAATCGATTATTGGAGGCACAACAAGGTTTCAAGATGCAAGTCCCGATTCTGGAGCCGATAGGGTCAATATTTGAATTTGACGCACATCGTGTTCTTAGATCCTTGATTTGGAGCTTATGCCTAAAAATATTTGGTTTTGAAGCATTAAAATTGGTGTTTGGAAGCACAACAAGCTTTCAATATGCAAGTCCCTATTCTGGAGCCTGTAGTGTCAAAACATGATTTTAATGCACATCGTGCTCTTAGAACCTCATTTCAGAGCGTGTGGCTCGAAATCTCCAGTTTCAAAACATCGAAATCAATGTTTAAAGGCACAACAAGGTTTCAAGACACAAGTCCCGATTCTCAAGCTGATAGCGTCAAAACATGATTTTGACAAACATGGTGTTCTTAGAACCTCATTTTGGAGGTTGTGCCTTAAAAGCCTCATTTTTGGAGCAAAAAAATTAGTGTTTTGAGGCACAACAAGGTTTCAAGACACAAGTCCCAATTCCATAGTCGGTAGCGTCAAAACGCAATTTCGATGTACATCGTGTTCTTAGAACCTCATTTCAGAGCTTGTACTTTAAAAGCCTTTATTTTGGAACATCAAAATCAATGTTTTTAGGCACAACAATGTTTTCAGATGTTTGGAAGCACAACAAAGCTTCACAATCAGTGTTTGGAGGCACATCAAGCTTTCAAGACGCAAGTCCCTATTTCAGAGCCTATAGTGTCAAAACATGATTTTGATGCACATCGTGCTCTTAGAATTTCGTTTCCAAAGCGTGTGGCTCGAAAGCTCCAGTTTCAAAACATCAAAATCAATGTTTAAAGGCACAACAAGGTTTCAAGAGAAAAGTCTTGATTCTGAAGCTGATTGCGTCAAAACACAATTTTGAGAAATATGGTGTTCTTAGAACCTCATTTGGGAGGTTGTGCCTCAAAAGCCTCATTTTTGGAGCATAAAAATTAGTGTTTGGAGACACAACAAGGTTTCAAGACACAAGCCCCAATTCCAGAGTCGGTAGCGTCAAAACGCATTTTTGATGTACATCGTGCTCTTAGAACCTCATTTCGGAGATTGTGCCTTGAAAGCCCTAATTTTGGAACATCAAAATCAATGTTTTGAGGCACAACAAGGTTTCAAGAAGCCAGTCCCTATTCCGGAGCCTGTAGCATCAAAATTACATTTTCATGCACATCATTCTCTTAGAAGCTCATTTCAGAGCTTGTGCCTCGAAAGACCCAGTTTTGGAGCATCAAAATCAATGTTTGGAGGCACAACAAGGTTTCAAGATGCAAGTCCCGATTCTAGAGTCAATAGTGTCAAAATTTGATTTTGGCGCACATCATGCTCTTAGAACCTCATTTTAAAGCTTAAGCCTTGAAAGCCCCGATTTTGGAGCATCAAAACCAGAGTTTTGAGGCACAACAAACTTTCAAGATGCAGGCCCCGATTCTAGAGCCAGTACCTTCAAAATTAAATTTTCATTCACATTGTGCTCTGAGAACACAAAAAGGTTTGAAGATGCAAGTTTTGATTTCAGAGCCTGTAGAGTTAAAATTTGATTTTCACACACATCGTGCTTTTAGAACCTTGTTTTGGAACTTATGCCTCAAAATCTTTGGTTTCGTATCATCAAAACTAGTGTTTGGAGGCACAACAAACTTTCAAGATGCAAGTCCATATTCAAGAGCCTGTAGTGTCAAAACGTGATTTTGATGCACATCGTGCTCTTAAAATCTCATTTTGGAGCGTGTGGCTCAAAAGCTCTAGTTTCAAAACATCAAAATCAATGTTTAAAGGCACAACAAGGTTTCAAGACACAAGTCCCGATTCTCAAGCTTATAGCATCAAAACATGATTTTGACAAACATGGTGTTCTTAGAACCTCATTTCGGAGGTTGTGCCTCTTAAGCCTTGTTTCTACAACATAAAAATTAGTGTTTGGAGGCACAACAATGTTTCAAGATACATGTCCCAATTCCAAAGTCGGTAACGGCAAAACACAATTTTGATGTACATTATGCCATTAGAACCTCATTTTAGAGCTTGTGCCTTCAAAGACCTAATTTTGGAGCATCAAAATGAATGTTTGGAGGCACAATAAGGTTTCAAGATGCAAGTCCCAACTCTAGAGTCAATAGTGTCAAAATTTGATTTTGGCGCACATTGTGCTCTTAGAACCTCATTTCGAAGCTTGTGCCTCGAAAGCCCCAGTTTCGAAGAATCAAAATTAGTGTTTTGAGGAATGACAAGGTTTCCGGATGCAAGCCCTGATTCTGGAGCTGGTAGCATCAAAATTTGATTTTGATGCACATCGTGTTCTTAGAAACTTGTTGTGGAGCTTATGGCTCAAAAGCCCAGTTTTGGAAAATCAAAATCGATGTTTGGAGGAACAACAAGGTTTCAAGATGTGAGTCCTCATTCTGGAGCCGGTAGTGTCAGAATTTGATTTTGACGCACATCGTGCTCTTAGAACCTTGTTTTGGAGCTTATGCCTAAAAATCTTCAGTTTCAAAGCATCTAAATTTGTGTTTGGAGGCACAACAAGCTTCCAAGACGCAAGTCTCTATTCCAGAGCTTGCAGTGTCAGAATGTGATTTTGTTGCACTTCATGCTCTTATAACCTCATTTCAGAGCGTGTGGCTCGAAAGCTCCAGTTGTGAAACATCAAAATCAATGTTTAAAGGCACAACAAGGTTTCAAGTCACAAGTCCTGATTCTCAAGCTGATAGCGTCAAAACACGATTTTGACAAACATGGTGTTCTTAGAAACTCATTTCGGAGGTTGTGCCTTAAAAGCCTCGTTGTGGAGTATAAAAATTAGTGTTTGGAGGCACAACAATGTTTCAAGCTACAAATCCCAATTCTAGAGTTGGTAGCATCAAAATCTCATTTTGGCACACATTGTGCTCTGAGAACCTCATTTCGAAGCATCAAAATCAGTGTTTTGAGGCAGAACAAGGTTTCAATATGCAAGCCCCGATTCTAGAGCCAGTAGCTTCAAAATTCAATTTTGATGTACATTGTGCTCTTAGAACCCTGTTTTAGAAATTGTGCCTCAAAATCCCCATATTTGGAGCATCAAAATCGATGTTTGGAGGCACAACAAGGTTTCAAGAAGCAATTCCTGATTCAAGAGCTGGTAGCATCAAAATTTGATTTTTATGCACATCGTGCTCTTAGAACCTTGTTTTGGAGCTTATGCCTCAAATCGTTGGTTTCGAAGCATCAAAATTGGTGTTTGGAGGCACAACAAGCTTTCAAGACCCAAGTCCCTATTTCGGAGCCTGTAGTGTCAAAACGTGATTTTGATGCATATCGTGCTCTTAGAACCTTGTTTTGGAGCGTGTGGTTGGAAAGCTCCAGTTTCAAAACATCAAAATCAATGTTTAAAGGTGCAACAAGGTTTTAAGACACAAGTACCGATTCTCAAGTTGATAGCGTCAAAAAATGATTTTGACAAACATGGTGTTCTTAGAACCTCATTACGGAGGTTTGCCTCAAAAGCCTCGTTTTTGGAGAATAAAAATTAGTGTTTGGAGGCACAATAAGGTTTCAAGACACAAGTACCAATTCCATAGTCGGTAGCATCAAAACGCAATTTGGATGTACATCGTCTTCTTAGAACCTCATTTCAGAGCTTGTCCCCTAAAATCCCTGGTTTTGGAACATCAGCCTATAACGTAAAAATTCCATTTTGACGCACATCACTCTCTTACAAGCTGATTTCAAAGCTTGTGCCACGAAAGACCTAGTTTTGGAGCATCAAAATCAATGTCTGGAGGCACAACAAGGTTTCAAGATGCAAGTCCCAATTCTAGAGTCAATAGTGTCAAAATCTGATTTTGGCGCACATCGTGCTCTTAGAACCTCATTTAGAAAGTTGTGCCTCGAAAACCCCAGTTTCCGAGCTTCAAAATTAGTGTTTTGAGGCACAACAAGATTTCAAGGTGCAAGCCCTGTTTTTAGAGCCAGTAACATCAAATTTTAATTTTGATGCACATTGTGCTCTTAGAACCCTGTTTTAGAAATTGTGCCTCAAAAGCCCAGGTTTTGGAGCATCAAAATCAATATTTGGAGGCACAACAATGTTTCAAGATGCAAGTCCTGATTTTGGAGCCGGTAGCATCAAAATTTGATTTTGACGCACATCGTGCTCTTAGAACCGTGTTCTGGAGCTTATGCCTCAAAATCTTCAGTTTCAAAGCATAAAAATTGGTGTTTGGAGGCACAACAAGCTTTCAAAACGAAGTTCCCTATTCCGGAGCCTGTACTGTCAAAACGTTATTTTGATGCACATCGTGCTCTTAGAACCTCGTTTTGGAGTGTGTAGCTCAAAAGTTCCAGTTTCAAAACATCAAAATCAATGTTTAAAGGCACAACAAGGTTTCAAGACACAAGTCCTGATTCTCAAGCTGATAGTGACGAAAGACGATTTGGACAAACATGGTGTTCTTAGAACCTCATTTCGGAGGTCCTCCTCAAAAGCCTCATTTTTGGAACATAAAAATTAGTGTTTGGGGGCACAACAAGGTTTAAAGACACAAGTCCCAATTCCAAAGTCAGTAGCATCAAAATGCAATTTTGACGTACATTGTGCTCCTAGAACCTCGTTTCAGAGCTTGTGCCTTGAAAGCCGTAATTTTGGAACATCAAAATCAATTTTTTGAGGCACAACAAGGTTTCAAGAGGCAAGTCCCTATTTTGGAGCCTGTAGCATCAAAATTCCATTTTGACGCACATCATTCTCTTAAAAGCTCATTTTTGAGCTTGTCCTTGGAAATACCCAGTTTTGGAGCATCAAAATCAATGTTTGGAGGCACAACAAGGTTTCAAGATACAAGTCCTGATTCTAGAGTCAATATCATCAAAATATGATTTTGGTGCACATTGTGCTCTTAGAACCTTAGTTTCAAGATGCAAGCCCCGATTCTTGAGCCATTAGCATCAAAATTGAATTTTGATGCACATTGTGCTCTTAGAACCCTGTTTTAGAAATTGTGCTTGAAAAGCCCCAGTTTTGGAGCATCAAAATCGATGTTTGGAGGCACAACAAGGTTTGAAGATGCAATTTCGATGTACCTCGTGTTCTTAGAACCTCATTTCGGAGCTTGTGCCTTCATAGCCCTGATTTTGGAACATCAAAATCAATGTTTTCAGGCACAACAAGGTTTCAAGAAGCAAGTTCGTATTTCGGAGCCTATAGCGTTAAAAATGGAATTTTGATGCACATCATTCTCTTAGAAGCTCATTTCGGAGCTTATGCCTCGAAAGACCCAGTTTTGGAGCATCAAAATCAATGTTTGGAAGCACAACAAGGTTTCAACATGCAAGTCCCAATTCTAGACTCAATACCATCAAAATCTGATTTTGGCGCACATCGTGCTCTTAGGAACTAATTTTAAAGCTTGTGCCTCGAAAGCCCTAGTTTCCCAGCATCAAAATTAGTGTTTTGAGGCACAACAAGGTTTCAAAATGCAAGCCTCACTTCTAGAAACACTAGCATCAGAGTTCAATTTTGATGCACATTGTGCTCTTAGAACTCTGTTTTAGAAATTGTGCCTCAAAAGCCCCAGTTTTGGAGCATCAAAATCGATGTTTGGAGGCACAACAAGGTTTCAAGATGCAAGTCTTGATTCTGGAGCCAATAGCATCAAAATTTGATTTTGACGCACATCGTGCTCTTAGAACCTTGTTTCGGAGCGTGTGGCTTGAAAGTTCCAGTTTCAAAACATCAAAATCAATGTTTAAAGGCACAACAAGGTTTCAAGAGACAAGTCCCGATTCTCAAGCTAATTGTGTCAAAACACAATTTTAAAAAACATGGTGTTCTTAGAACCTTAAAATCTTCAAAATCTACGGTTTCAAAGCATCAAAATTGGTATTTGGAGGCACAACAAGCTTTCAAGACGCAAGTCCCTATTCCGGAGCCTGTAGTGTCAAAACATGATTTGGATGCACATCGTGCTCTTAGAACCTTGTTTTAGAGCATGGCTCGAAAGTTCCAATTTCAAAACATCAAAATCAATGTTTAAAGGCACAACAAGGTTTCAAGAGACAAGTCCCGATTCTCAAGCTGATTGCATCAAAACATAATTTTAAAAATCATGGTGTTCTTAGAGCCTCATTTGGGAGGTTGTGCCTCAAAAGCCTCATTTTTGGAGGATTAAAATTAGTGTTTGGAGGCACAACAAAGTTTCCAGACACAAGTCCCAATTCCAAAGCCTGTAGCATCAAAATTCGCACACCATTCTCTAAGAAGCTCATTTCAGAGCTTGTGCCTCGAAAGACCCAGTTTTTGTGTATCAAAATCAATGTTTGGAGGCACAACAAGGTTCAAGATGCAAGTCTTGATTCTAGAGTCAATAGCGTAAAAATCTGATTTTCGCACACATCGTTCTCTTAGAACCTCATTTTGAAGCTTGTGCCTCATGTTTTTGGAGGATCAAAATCAGTGTTTTTAGGCACAACAAGGTTTCAAGTTGCAATCCCTAATTCTAGAGCCAGTAGCATCAAAATACAATTTTGATGCACATTGTACTCTTAGAACCCGGTTTTAGAAATTATGCATCAAAAGCCCCTGTTTTGGAGCATCAAAATTGATGTTTGGAGGCACAAGAAGGTTTCATGATGCAAGTCCTGATTCTGGAGCCGGTAGCATTAAAATATTATTTTGACGCCCATCGTGCTATTAGAACCTTTCTTTGGAGCTTATGCCTCAAAATCTTCGGTTTTGAAGCATCCAAATTGGTGTTTGGAGGCACAACAAGTTTTCAAGACGCAAGTCCGTATTCCATAGCGTGTAATGTCAAAACATCATTTTGATGCACATGGTGCTCTTAGAACCTTGTTTCGGAATGTGTGGCTCGAAAGCTCTAGTTTCAAAATATCAAAATCAATGTTTAAAGGCACAAGAAGGTTTCAAGACACAAGTCTCGATTCTTAAGCTGATAGCGTCAAAAGACAATTTTGACAAACATGGTGTTCTTAGAACCTCATTTCAGAAGTTGTACCTCAAAAGCCTCATTTTTGAAGGATAAAAATTAGTGTTTGGAGGCACAACAAGGTTTCAAGGCACAAGTCCCAATTCCAAAGTCGGTAGCATCAAAATGCAATTTTGATGTACATCATGCTTTTAGAACCTCATTTTGGAGCTTCTGCGTTAAGAGCCCTGATTTTGGAACATCAAAATCAATGTTTTGAGGCACAACAAGGTTTCAAGAATTAAGTCACTATTCCAAAGCATTTAGCGTCAAAATTCCATTTTGAAGCACACCATTCTCTTAGAAGCTCATTTCAGAGCTTGTGCCTCGTTGAAATTCTTATGAATTTATTTTCAATATCATGTTAGTTGTGGGAGAAATTTTATAGATGTGTTGCAGGATTTTGGAGAAGATCATTACCAAGCTTTAAGGAGGAATTGAAGGAGGTTAGCAAGGTTCTTCATTCAATCCTAGGTTCCCCTCTTGCATATTCATTGCTTGCTTTTTCTTTTCAAAGAAAATCTTCTTCTCGTCTCTTTCAGAATTTTGCATATAAGAAATTTTGTATTTTTTTTTGTTTTCAAAAGAAGTCTCTTTTTATCCGTTTTAGGTTTTTGCAAGGGAATATTTTTCAGGTAATGTTGATGGATTTAAACAAATACATGTAACAAAATTGTTTTTCTATAAAAAATATATATATATATATTTTTTTCTTTATTCTACATGTAGGAAATAAATTGGTTAATAGATTTGTTTCAAAATATGACCGCTTATTTGGATGGCATGGTGACATTTGGTACGACCGCTGGGTGGAAGAACCGGACCGAGTGAAAGGCCAGGCATTTCCTTGTTTTTGTTGACCAATCCCGGGTGAAAGGCCTCACCCCACGGGTGGGGGCCCCGGGGTGGGGTAGGCGGTGAAAGGCCAATAGGGCATTTATGTTGACCGATCATGTTACATTCATAGAGCTAGAGCACTCGACTACCTCTTTCATAGCTCGAAAATAAAGGTAAAGTGCCTCGCTCTCTATTCCCCAACCGACCTTTCTATATTCCGGGCCCCCACTGGCACTAAGGGTGCACTCGACCGGATACTGGTTGAGAAGGTAATCGAATAATCGGCTTTAGGGCGATAGCGAACCACTCGATCTTGAGTTAGAGAAGAGATCTACAGGGTGATGCATATACAAATTTGAATATTGTTTAATCTGTTCTTCAATCAACTTTCTTTATTGTACAAAAATCAGATTTTTATTAGAATGGAATATATATATTATAATAATTTGCACAAAAATAAATATGTTGCCAAAGTAATCTAAAATAAGAATAAAGAAAAATAAAATAAAAATATATTCATCTCTGTGTATGTTAGATAAATACCCATCTCTATGGATTTTAGGAAAATATTCATGTCTGTGGATTTTAGGAAAATATTCACTTCTGTGCATTATAGAAAAAATTTCATCTTTGTACTTTTTAGAAACATATTATCTATTTGGATTTTGGGAAAAAACAATTATTCCCTATGCATGCATGAAATTTTTTATTAAAAAAAAGTAAATCTTGCCTTGATTAATAAATTAGTAAATTTCCCTATATATATATATAGATGTATATATACATATATATATATATATATATATATATATATATATATATATATATATATATATATATATATATATATAGATGTATATATATATACATGTATAGATGTATATATATATACATATACATGTATATATATATATATATATATATATATATATATATGTATATATATATCAAATTTATTTAAAATCATATTAAATTCATGTTCTAAATTTGTTTGTAGATTTTATTTTTTAAAGTAGTTTTAGTCTTTTTTTAAAGATTAAATACATACAATTTATTATATTATTAATAGATTTTGAGTTAATTACTAATTATTAAAATATATGTTACCAAGCTTTAAGGAGGAATTGAAGGAGGTTAGCAAGGTTCTTCATTCAAATCTAGGTTCCCCTCTTGCATATTCATTGCTTGCTTTTTCTTTTCAAAGAAAATCTTCTTCTCGTCTCTTTCAGAATTTTGCATATAAGAAATTTTGTATTTTTTTTTTGTTTTCAAAAGAAGTCTCTTTTTATCCGTTTTAGATTTTTGCAAGGGAATATTTTTCAGGTAATGTTGATGGATTTAAACAAATACATGTAACAAAATTGTTTTTCTATAAAAAAAAAAAAAAAAAAAAAAATCTTTTTCTTTATTCTACATGTAGGAATTAAATTGGTTAATAGATTTGTTTCAAAATATGACCGCTTATCTGGATGGCATGGTGACATTTGCTACGACCGCTGGGTGGAAGAACCGGACCGGGTGAAAGGCCAGGCATTTCCTTGTTTTTGTTGACCAATCCCGGGTGAAAGGCCTCACCCCAGGGGTGGGGCAGGTGGTGAAAGGCCAATAGGGCATTTATGTTACCAAGATTTTGGAGAAGATCATTACCAAGCTTTAAGGAGGAATTGAAGGAGGTTAGCAAGGTTCTTCATTCAAATCTAGGTTCCCCTCTTGCATATTCATTGCTTGCTTTTTCTTTTCAAAGAAAATCTTCTTCTCGTCTCTTTCAAAATTTTGCATATAAGAAATTTTGTATTTTTTTTTTGTTTTCAAAAGAAGTCTCTTTTTATCCGTTTTAGATTTTTGCAAGGGAATATTTTTCAGGTAATGTTGATGGATTTAAACAAATACATGTAACAAAATTGTTTTTCTATAAAAAAAAAAAAAAAAATCTTTTTCTTTATTCTACATGTAGGAAATAAATTGGTTAATAGATTTGTTTCAAAATATGACCGTTTATCTGGATGGCATGGTGACATTTGGTATGACCGCTGGGTGGAAGAACCAGACCGAGTGAAAGGCCAGGCATTTCCTTGTTTTTGTTGACCAATCCCGGGTGAAAGGCCTCACCCCAGGGGTGGGGCAGGCGGTGAAAGGCCAATAGGGCATTTATGTTATTGGGCCAAGATTTTGGAGAAGATCATTACCAAGCTTTAAGGAGGAATTGAAGGAGGTTAGCAAGGTTCTTCATTCAAATCTAGGTTACCCTCTTGCATATTCATTGCTTGCTTTTTCTTTCCAAAGAAAATCTTCTTCTCGTCTCTTTCAGAATTTTGCATATAAGAAATTTTGTATTTTTTTTTTGTTTTCAAAAGAAGTCTCTTTTTATCCGTTTTAGATTTTTGCAAGGGAATATTTTTCAGGTAATGTTGATGGATTTAAACAAATACATGTAACAAAATTGTTTTTCTATAAAAATAAAAAATAAAAAAATCTTTTTCTTTATTCTACATGTAGGAAATAAATTGGTTAATAGATTTGTTTCAAAAGATGACCGCTTATCTAGATGGCATGGTGACATTTAATACGACCGCTGGGTGGAAGAACCGGACCGGGTGAAAGGCCAGGCATTTCCTTGTTTTTGTTGACCAATCCCGGGTGAAAG
This sequence comes from Cryptomeria japonica, assembly GCF_030272615.1. Taxonomy (NCBI): domain Eukaryota; kingdom Viridiplantae; phylum Streptophyta; class Pinopsida; order Cupressales; family Cupressaceae; genus Cryptomeria; species Cryptomeria japonica. The sequence goes on from NC_081405.1 coordinate 396,372,203, forward strand.
GCCTCACCCCAGGGGTGGGGGCCCCGAGGTGGGGCAGGTGGTGAAAGGCCAATAGGGCATTTATGTTGACCGATCATGTTACATTCATAGAGCTAGAGCACTCGATCGCCTCTTTCATAGCTCGAAAATAAAGGTAAAAGTACCTCGCTATCTATTCCCCAACCGACCTTTCTATATTCCGGGCCCCCACTGGCACTAAGGGTGCACTCGACCGGATACTAGTCGAGAAGGTAATCGAATAATCGGCTTTAGGGCGATAGCGAACCACTCGATCTTGAGTTAGAGAAGAGATCTACAGGGTGATGCATATACAAATTTGAATATTGTTTAATCTGTTCTTCATTCAACTTTCTTTATTGTACAAAAATTAGATTTTTATTAGAATGGAATATATATATTATAATAATTTGCACAAAAATAAATATGTTGCCAAAGTAATCTAAAATAAGAATAAAGAAAAATAAAATAAAAATATATTCATCTCTATGTATGTTAGATAAATACCCATCTCAATGGATTTTAGGAAAATATTCATGTCTGTGGATTTTAGGAAAATATTCACCTCTGTGCATTATAGAAAAAATTTCATCTTTGTACTTTTTAGAAACATATTATCTATTTGGATTTTGGGAAAAAACAATTATTCCCTGTGCATGCATGAAATTTTTTATAAAAAAAAAGTAAATCTTGCCTTGATTAATAAATTAGTAAATTTCCCTATATATATATATACATGTGCATGTACATGTACATGTATATATATATATATATATATATATATATATATATATATATATATATATATATATATGTATATGTATATGTATATGTATGTGTATATATCTATATATATATATATATATATATACATATACATATACATATACATATACATATACATATACATATATATATATATATATATATATATATATATATATATATATCAAATTTATTTAAAATCATATTAAATTCATGTTCTAAATTTGTTTGTAGATTTTATTTTTTAAAGTTTTTTTAGTCTTTTTTTAAAGATTAAATACATACAATTTATTATATTATTAATAGATTTTGAGTTAATTACTAATTATTAAAATATATGTTATTTTGAGTCAATTGCTAATTATTACTAAATTTGTTTGTAGATTTTGAGTTTTTTTCTATTATATGTTATTCAAATAATTGAAAAATTTATTTATATTCTAAGATGTTTAAGTAATTGAAATTTATTTGTATAACTAAAATAAGTAGTTCAATTTTTTTTTTTTAATTTGAAATTAATAAGCTTATTGTTCTTTGAAATTTAATTTAATTTAATTATGCAAGTTCTGATTCTGAAACAGCGAGCATGAAAGCGTCGTTGTGAAACTTATCGGACTCCCAAATCATCATTTCGAAACATTTGCTTCCTAAACACAAGTTTTGAAGTATCAAAATGGGTGTTTGGAGGCACACCAAGCTTGAAAATGTAAGTTCTAATTGAGGGGTGACGAGCATGAAAGCGTTATTATGAAACTTATCGTACTCCCAAATCATCATTTTGACGCTTGTGCTTCCTAAACGCAATTTTTTGAAGTATGAAAATGTGTGTTTGGAGGTACAATAAGCTTGAAAATGCAAGTTATGATTTCGAAGCCATGAGCATGAAAGTGTTATTGGGAAACTTATCATACTCCCTAGGCAGTGTTCCTGAATGCATGTGCATTCTCCATTATAATATTTTCACATACTACTACTGTAGGGGGTATCATTTTATTGTGGGTAGGTTCCCACCGTGGTTTTTCCCTTAACTAGGTTTTCCACGTCAAACTCTTGGTGTTATGTGTGTTGTTGTTATTTACTTTATCTTTGTTCTTATTGCAATTGATCAGATATGAAGCTGTGATTAAATTCTTATATCCATTGAAAATTGATTCACCCCCCTCTCAGTTTTCCTTCATTATTGGATCTAGAATCGGAACTTGCAACTTGAAACCTTGTCGTGTTTCCAAACACTAATTTTGATGCTCTAAAATTGGGGCTTTCAGGGCACAAGCCCCAAAACGAGCTTATAAGAGAATGATGTGCGTCAAAATTGAATTTTGATGCTACTAGCTCCAAAATCGAGACTTGCATCGCTTTGAAATTAGAACTTGCATTTTCAAGCTTGTTGTACCTCCAAACACTAATTTGTTAATGATTGAAAACTTGTGTTTAGGAAGCACAAGCTTCAAAATGATGATTTCAGATTCCGATAAGTTTCATAACTGAGCTTTCACGCTCGTGGCTTCGGAATTAGGACTTGCATTTTTAAGCTTGTTGTGCTTCCAAACACACATTTTGATGTTTCAAAACTTATGTCTAGGAAGCACAAGCTTCAAAATGATGATTTGGGAGTAGGATAAGTTTCATAATCGTGCTTTCATGTTCCGAAGCTTGTGCTTCCTAAAAGCAAGTTGTAAATGGTAGTTGGAGGTAGAACAAGCTTGAAAATGCAAGTTTTGATTCCAAAGCCATGAGCATGAAACTGTGTTTATGAAATTAATTTAAAAATTGTTTATTTTCTCAATATGCTGTTAGTTCTAGATTTTCGAAAAAGGGGAGTTCATTGTTTTTGGATGATAAATTAGTCTTGAAATTCTTATGAATCTATTTTCAATATCATGTTGGTTGTAGGAGAAATTTTATAGATGTGTTTAGACTCTTTTATAATCTCCTTTTCAAACAAGTACTAATTAAGAATAATGTGGTTAATTTCAACCTTATTGTTGAATAGTTGTTTTTCTTTTCCCTTCAACAAGTGAGTATTAAATTCATTTCCAAAGTATAATTATTTGATAATTTAAATTTTATTTCAAGCAATTTAGTACCTTTCAAGTATTAGGATTCACAATTAAAGTAGTGTTATCTTTTCTTCTTTTTTTGATAAAAGTGGATAAAACCACTTAATTATATTAATAAATTGTTTATTATATGGTATCTGGTTCAAATTGTTTCATAATTGTGCTTTCATGCTCGTGGCTCTGGAATAGAAACTTGCATTTTCAAGCTTGTTGTATCTCCAAACACACATTTTGTTGGTTTTACAACTTGCGTTTAGGAAGCACAAGCTTCGGAACATGAAAGCGCGATTATGAAACTTATCCTACTCCCAAATCATCATTTTGAAGCTTGTGCTTCCTAGACATAAGTTTTGAAACATCAAAATGTGTGTTTGGAAGCACAACAAGCTTAAAATGCAAGTTCTAATTCCGAAGCCACGAGTGTGAAAGCTCAGTTATGAAACTTATCAGAATCTGAAATCATCTTTTGGAAGCTTGAGCTTCCTAAACGTAAGTTTTGAATCATTAACATGTGTGTTTGGAGGTACAAAAAAGCTTGAAAATGCAAGTTCTAATTTCAAAGCCATGAGCATGGAAACACGGTTATGAAACTTATCGTACTCCCAAATCATGATTTTGAAGCTTTTGGTTACTAAATGCAAGTTTTGAAGAATCAAAGTGTGTGTTTGGAGGTACAACTAGCTTGAAAATACAAGTTTCGATTCCAAAGCTATGAGCATGTGCAAGTCTCGATTCTGGAGCCGATAGCATCACAGTACAATTTTGACGCACATCATTCTCTTAGAAGCTTCAAAATGATGATTTGGGATTAGGATAAGTTTCATAATCGTACTTTCATGTTTCGAAGCTTGTGCTTCCTAAACACAAGTTGTAAAACCATCAAAATGTTTGTTTGGAGATACAACAAGCTTGAAAATGCAAGTTTCTATTCCGGAGCCATGAGCATGAAAGCGCGATTATGAAAGTTATCGTACTTCCAAATCATCATTTTGAAGTTTGTGCTTCCTAAAACAAATGTTTTGAAGCATCAAAAAGGGCGTTTGGACGCACAACAAGATTGAAATTGCAAGTTTTGATTCCGAAGCCACGACCATGATTATGAAACTTATCATACTTCCAAATCATCATTTTGAAATTTATGCTTCCTAAAAGCATGTATTTGAGCATCAAAAAGGGTGTTTGGAGGAACAAGAAGTTGAAAATGCAACTTCTGATTCTGAAGCCACGAGCATGAAAGCGTCATTGTGAAACTTATCGCACTCCCAAATCATCATTTCGAAACATGTGCTTCCTAAACACAAGTTTTTAAGTATCAAAATGGGTGTTTGGAGGCACAGCAAGCTTGAAAATGTAAGTTCTAATTGAGGGGCGACGAGCATGAAAGCATTATTATGAAACTTATCATACTCCCAAATCATCATTGTGAAGCTTGTGCTTCCTAAACACAATTTTTTGAAGTATAAAAATGTCTGTTTGGAGGTACAATAAGCTTGAAAATGCAAGTTATGATTTCAAAGCCATAAGCATGAAAGTGCGATTGGGAAACTTATCGTACTCCCTAGGCAATGTTCCTGAATGCATGTGCATTCCCCATTATAATATTTTCACATACTACTACTGTATGGGGTATCATTTTATTGTGGGTAGGTTCCCACCGTGGTTTTTCCATTAACTACATTTTCCATGTCAAACTCTTGGTGTTATGTGTGTTGTTATTTACTTTATCTTTGTTCTTATTGCAATAGATCACATATAAATTTGTGATTAAATTGTTATATCCAGTGAAAACTGATTCACCCCCCTCTCAGTTTTCATTCATTATTGTTGCTGACTATATTTTGATGCTCTGAAACTAGGGTTTTCAAGGCACAAGATCCAAAATGAGGTTCTAAGAGAACAATGACCGTCAAAATCATGTTTTGATGCTACTGAAGTTGGAATTAGGACTTGCATCTTCAAACCTTGATTTGCCTGCAAACACTGATTTTGATGCTCTAAAACTGAGGCTTTTGAGTGACAAGCTCCAAAGCAAGGTTCTCAGAGCACGATGTGTGTCAAAATAAAATTTTCACACTACCAACTCCAGAATCAAGACTTGCATCTTGAAACAAGCTTCGAAATGAGGTTCTAAGAGAACGATGTGTGCCAAAATCAGATTTTGACGGTATTGACTCTAGAATCGGGACTTTCATCTTGAAACCTTGTTGCGCCTCCAAACATTGATTTTGATGCTCCAAAACTAGGTCTTTTGAGGCACAAGCTTCGAAATGAGCTTCTAAGAGAATGATGGGCATCAAAATCGAATTTTGACACTACAAGCTCCGGAATAGGGACTCGTTTCTTGAAACCTTGTTGTACCTCCAAACACTGATTTTGATGTTTCAAAATCGGGGCTTTCACGGCACAAGCTCCACAAACAAGGTTCCAAGAGCACGATGTGCGTCAAACACGCGTTTTGACGCTACCAGCTCCAAAATTGCGACTTGCGGCTTCCAACCTTGTGCCTCCAAACACTAATTTTGATGCTCTGAAACTGGGGCTTTCGAGGCACAGGCTCCTAAACAAGATTGTAACAGTACAATGTCCTTCAAAATTGCATTTTGACACTATCGGCTTTGGAATCGAGACTTGCGTCTTGAAACCTTGTTGTGCCTCCAAACACTAATTTTGATGCTCCAAAACTGGGGCTTTCGAGGTGCAAACTTTGAAACAAGGTTCTAAAAGAACTATGTGCATCAAAATTGAATTTTGATGCTACCAGCACGGGAATCGGGACATGCATCTTGAAACCTTGTTGTACCTCCAAACGTTGATTTTGATGTTCCAAAATCAGGGCTTTCAAGGCACAAGCTCCAAAATGAGGTTCTAAGAGCACGATGTAGATCAAAATTGCATTTTGACGCTACTGACTATGGAATCGGGTCTTGTGTTTTGAAACCTTCTTGTGCCTCCAAACACTAATTTTTGTGCTCCAAAAATGAGGCTTTTGAGGCACAACCTCCAAAATGAGGTTCTAAGAACACCATGTTTGTCAAAATTGTGTTTTCAAGCTATCAGCTTGAGTATCAGGACTTGTGTCTTGAAACCTTGTTGTGCCTTTAAACATTGATTTTGATATTTTGAAACTGGAGCTTTCGAGCCACACACTCCGAAACGAGGTTCTAAGAGCACGATGTCCATCAAAATCACATTTTGACACTACAGGGTCCCAAATAGGGACTTGCGTCTTGAAAGCTTGTTGTGCTCCAAGCACCAATTTTGATGCTTCGAAATCAAAGATTTTGAGGCATAAGCTCCAAAACAAGGTTCTAAGAGAATGATGTGCGTCAAAACAAATTTTGATGCTACCGGTTCCAGAATTGGGACTTGTGTCTTGAAACCTTGTTGTGCCTCCAAACATCAATTTTGATGCTCTCAAGCCATAGATTTTTGGGCACAAGCTCCGAAATGAGGTTCTAAGAGCACACCGATTTTGTTGCTCCAAAATTGAGGCTTTTGATGCACAAGCTCCGAAACGAGGTTCCAAGAGAATGATATTCGTGTGAATCAAATTTTGACAGTACCGACTCTTGAATTGGGACTTGCATCTTGAAAGCTTGTTGTGCCTTCAAACACCAATTTTTATGCTCTGAAACTGGTGCTTTCAATGCACAAGCTCTTAAAGGAGGTTCTAAGAGCACAATGTGTGTCAAAATTAAATTTTGATGCTATCAGCTCCGAAATCAGGACTTGCACCTTGAAACCTTCTTGTATCTCCAAACACTGATTTTCATTCTCCAAAACGAGGTTCTAAGAACATGATGTGCTTTAAAATCATGTTTTGATGCTACTGGCTGAGGGACAGAGACTTATGTCTTGAAACCTTCTTGTGCCTCCAAACATTGATTTTGATGCTCTTAAATCAAGGCTTTTGAGGTAGAAGCTCCTAGATAAGGTTCTAAAAGCACAATGTGTGTCAAAATCATGCTTTAACGCTACCGACTCTGGAATCTGGACTTGCGTCTTGAAACTGTGTTGTGCCTACAAACAATGATTTTGATGATCTAAAATCGGGGCTTTTGAGGCATAAGCTCCAAAATGAGGTTATAAGAGAATGATGTGCATAAAAATAGAATTTTGACGCTACCGACTCCAAAATTGAGACTTGCATCTTCAAACCTTGTTGTGCCTCCAAACACCGATTTTGATTCTTCGAAACCGAGGCTTTCGAGACACAATTTCAAAAATGATGTTCTAAAAGCATGATGTGCACCAAAATAGCATTTTGACGCTACCAACTTTGAAATCAGGACTTGCATCTTGAAACCTTGTTATGCCACCAAACATCGATTTTGATACTTTGAAATCGGGTCTTTCGAGGCACAAGCTCCAAAAAAGGGTTCTAAGAGCACAATGTGCATCAAAGTCAAATTTTAACGCTACAGGGTTAAAACCAGGACTTGCATCTTGAATCCTTGTTGTGCCTCAAAATACCAATTTTGATTCTATGAAACTAGGGCTTTCGATGCACAAGCTTCGAAATGAAGTTCTAAGAGCATGATGTGCGCCAAAATTGCGTTTTGAGACTTGCGACTTGAAACCTTGTCGTGCCTCCAAACATTGATTTTGATGCTCCAAAACTAGGGCTTTCGGGGCACAGACCCCAAAATGAGCTTCTAAGAGAATGATGTGCATCAAAATTGAATTTTGATGCTACCAGCTCTAGAATAGAGACTTGCATTACTTTGAAATTAGAACTTGTATTTTCGAGCTTGTTGTACCTCCAAACACACATGTTAATGACTAAAAAACTTGCGTTTACGAAGCGCAAGCTTCAAAATGATGATTTTGGATTCCGATAAGTTTCATAACTGAGCTTTCAACTCGTGGCTTCAGAATTAGAACTTGCATTTTAAAGCTTCTTGTGCTTGCAAACACACATTTTGATGTTTCAAAACTCTTCTCTAGGAAGCACAAGCTTCAAAATGATGATTTGAGAGTAGGATAAGTTTCACAATCACGCTTTCATGTTCTGAAGCTTGTGCTTCCTAAACGCAAGTTGTAAAACCAACAAAATCTTTGTTTGGAGATACAACAAGCTTGAAAATGCAAGTTTCTATTCTGGAGCCACGAGCATGAAAGAGTGATTATGAAGTTTGTGCTTCCTAAAAAAAGGTTGTTTGGAGGCACAACAAGATTGAAAATGCAAGTTTTGATTCTGAAGCCACGAGCATGAAAGTGTCGTTGTGAAACTTATCGCACTCTCAAATCATCATTTCGAAAAATGTTCTTCCTAAACACAGGTTTTGAAGTATCAAATTGGGTGTTTGGAGGCACACCAAGCTTGAAAATGTAAGCTATAATTGAGGGGCGATGAGCATGAAAGCGTTATTATCGTACTCCCAAATCATCATTTTGAAGCTTGTGCTTCCTAAACGCAATTTTTTGAGGTATGAAAATTTGTGTTTGGAGGCACAATAAGCTTGAAAATGCAAGTTATGATTTCAAAGCCATGAGCATGAAAGTGTGATTGGGAAACTTATCGTACTCCCTAGACTGTGTTCCTGAATGCATGTGCATTCCCCATTATAATATTTTAACATACTACTACTGTAGGGGGTATCATTTTATTGTGGGTAGGTTCCCACCGTGCTTTTTCCCTTAACTAGGTTTTCCACATCAAACTCTTGGTGTTTTGATGCTACCAGCATGGGAATCGGGACTTGCATCTTGAAACCTTGTTGTGCTTCCAAACATTGATTTTGATGTTCCAAAATTAGGGCTTTCAAGGCACAAGCTCTAAAATGAGGTTCTAAGAGCACGATTTACATCAAAATTGCGTTTTGACGCTACCAACTCTGGAATCGGGGCTTGTGTCTTGAAACCTTGTTGTGCCTTTAAACATTGATTTTGATGTTTTGAAACTGGAGCTTTCAAGCCACATGCTCCTAAATGAGGTTCTAAGAGCACGATGTCCATCAAAATCATGTTTTGACACTACAGCCTCTGGAATAGGGACTTGCATCTTGAAAGCTTTTTGTTGTGCCTCCAAAGAAAAATTTTGATGCTTCAAAAGTGAAGATTTTGAGGCATAAGCTCCAAAATAAGTTTCTAAGAGCACGATGTGCGTCAAAATAAAATTTTGACGCTACCAGCTCCAGAATCGGGACCTGTGTCTTGAAACCTTGTTGTGCCTTCCAAGCATCAATTTTGATGCTATGAAACCGTAGATTTTCAGGCACAAGCTTTTAAACGAGGTTCTAAGAGCATGATGTGTTTCAAATTCGCATTTTGATGCTATCGGCTACAGAATTAGCACTTGCATCCTGAAAGCTTGTTGTGCCTCCAAACACCGATTTTGATGCTCCAAAATTAAGGCTTTTGATGCACAAGCTCCGAAACGAGGTTCCAAGAGAATGATATTTGTTTGAATCAAATTTTGGTAGTACCGACTCTTGAATTGGGACTTGCATCTTGAAAGCTTGTTGTGCCTCCAAACACCAATTTTTATGCTCTGAAACTAGTGCTTTCAATGCACAAGCTCTTAAAGGAGGTTCTAAGAGCACAATGTGCGTCAAAATTGAATTTTGATGCTATCGACTTCGAAATCGGGACTTGCACCTTGAAACCTTGTTGTACCTCCAAACACTGATTTTCATTTTCTAAAACAAGGTCTTTCAATGCACAAGCTCCAAAATGAGGTTCAGAGAGCACGATGTGTGTTAAAATCGTGTTTTGATGCTACCGGCTCAAGAACCGAGACTTGTGTCTTGAAACTGTGTTGTCGCTGCAAACAACGATTTTGACGCTCTAAAATCAGGCCTTTTGAGGCATAAGCTCCAAAATTAGGTTATAATAGAATGATGTGCATAAAAATAAAATTTTGACACTACCGGCTCCAAAATCGGGACTTGCATCTGCAAACCTTGTTATGCGTCCAAACACTGATTTTGATTCTTTGAAACCGAGGCTTTTGAGACACAATTTCAAAAATGATGTTCTAAGAGCATGATGTGCACCAAAATAGCGTTTTGATGCTAACAACTTCAAAATCGGGGACTTGCATCTTGAAACCTTGTTATGTTGCCAAACATCAATTTTGATACTTTGAAACCAGAGCTTTTGAGGCACAAGCTCCAAAAAAGGGTTCCAAGAGCACAATGTGCATGAAAGTTGAGTTTTAATGCTACGGGCTCTAAAACTGAGACTTGCATCTTGAAACCTTGTTGTGCCTCAAAAGACCAATTTTGATGCTCTAAAACTAGGGCTTTCGATGCACAAGCTTCAAAATGAAGTTCTAAGAGCATGACGTGCGCCAAAATTGCATTTTTACGCCACCGGCTCTAGAATCGGGACTTGCGACTTGAAACCATGTCGTGCCTCCAAACATTGATTTTGATGCTACAGGCTCCGAGAAAGGGACTTGCTGCTTGAAATCTTGTTGTGCCTTAAAACATTAATTATGTTGTTCCAAAATTAGGGCTTTCAAGGCACAAGCTCTAAAATGAGGTTGTAAGAGCACGATGTACATCAAAATTGCGTTTGATGCTACCGATTCTGGAATCGGGACTTGTGTCTAGAAACCTTGTTGTGCCTCCAAACACTAATTTTTATGCTTCAAAAATGAGGCTTTTGAGGCACAACCTTTGAAATGAGGTTCTAAGAACACCATGTTTGTAAAAATCATTTTTTGACACTATCAGCTTGAGAATCAGGAGTTGTGTATTGTAACCTTGTTGTGTCTTAAACATTGATTTTGATGCACATCATGCTCTTAGAATCTCATTTTGGAGCGTGTGGTTCGAAAGCTCCAGTTTCCAAACATCAAAATCAATGCTTAAAGGCACAACAAGGTTTCAAGACACAAGTCCCGATTGTCAAGCTGATAGCGTCAAAACACAATTTTTACAAACATGGTGTTCTTAGAACCTCATTTCGGATGTTGTGCCTAAAAAGCTTCGTTTTTGGAGAATAAAAATTTGTGTTTGGAGGCACAACATGGTTTCAAGAAACAAGTCTTAATTCTAGAATCGGTATCATCAAAACATAATTTTGATGTACATCGTGCTCTTAGAACCTCATTTCGGAGCTTGTGCCTTGAAAGACCTGATTTTAGAACATCAAAATCAATGTTTTGGGGCACAACAACTTTTCAAGAAGCAAGTCCGTATTCCAAAGCCTGTAGCGTCAAAATTCCATTTTGACGCACATCAATCTCTTAGAAGCTCATTTCGGACCTTGTGCCTCGAAAGACCAAGTTTTGGAGCATCAAAATCAATGTTTGGAAACACAACAAGGTTTTAATATGCAAGTCCTGATTCTAGAGTCAATAGTGTCAAAATCTGATTTTGGCGCACATCGTGCTCTTAGAACCTCATTTCGAAGCTTGTGCCTCGAAAGCCCTAGTTTCAGAGCATCAAAATAGGTGTTTTGAGGGACAACAAGGTTTCAAGATGCAAGCTACGATTCTACAGCCAGTAGCATCAAAATTCAATTTTGATGCACATTGTGCTCTTAGAACCCCGTTTTTAGAAATTGTGCCTCAAAAGCCCCAGTTTTGGATAATCAAAATCGATGTTTGGAGACAAAACAAGGTTTCAAGATGCAAGTCCTGATTCTAGAGCCGGTAGAGTCAAAATTTGATTTTGACGCACATTGTGCTCTTAGAACCTTGTTTTGGAGCTTATGCTTCAAAATCTTTGGTTTCGAAGCATCAAAATTGGTGTCTAGAGGCACAACAAGCTTTCAAGACGCAAGTCCCTATTCCGGAGCCTGTAGTGTTAAAACATGATTTTGGTGCAGATTGTGCTTTTAGAACCTCATTTCAGAGCGTGTGGCTTGAAAGCTCCAGTTTCCAAACATCAAAAGCTATGTTTAAAGGCACAACAAGGTTTCAAGACACGAGTCCCGATTCTCAGGCTGATAGCATCAAAACATGATTTTCACAAACATGGTGTTCTTAGAACTTCATTTCAGAGGTTGTGCCTGAAAAGGTGCATTTTTGGAGCATAAAAATTAGTGCTTGAGCCTCGTAAGCACCGATTTCAGAGCATCAAAATCAATGTTTTGAGGCACAATAAGGTTTCAATATGCAAGCCCCGATTCTAGAGCTAGTAGGATCAAAATTCAATTTTGATGCACATTGTTCTCTTAGAACCCTGTTTTAGAAATTGTGCCTCAACAGCCCCAGTTTTGGAGCATCAAAATCGATGTTTGGAGGAAAAACAAGGTTTCAAGATGCAAGTCCTGATTCTGGAGGCAGTTGCGTCAAAATTTGATTTTGACGCACATGGTGCTCTGAGAACCTTGTTTTGGAGCTTATATGCCTCAAAATATTATGTTTCAAACCATCAAAATTGGTGTTTGGGGGCACAACAAGCTTTCAAGACGCAAGTCCCTATTTCGAAGCCTATAGTGTCAAAACGTGATTTTGATGCACATCGTGCTCTTAGAACGTCGTTTCGGAGCATGTGGCTCCAAAGCTCCAATTTCAAAACATCAAAATCAATGTTTCATGGAACAAACAACAAGGCTCCACGACACAAGTCCTGATTCTCAAGCTGATAGCGTCAAAACATGATTTTGACAAACATGGTCTTCTTAGAACCTAATTTTGGAAGTCGTGCCTCAAAATCCTTGTTTTTAGAGCATAAAAATTAGTGTTTGGACGCACAACAAATTTTCAAGACACAAGTCCCAATTCCAGAGTCAGTAGCATCAAAACATAATTTTGATGTACATCATGCTCTTAGAACCTCATTTCAGAGCTTGTGCCTTGAAAGCCCTGAATTTGGAACATCAAAATCAATGTTTCGGGGCACAATAAGGTTTCAAGAAGCAAGTCCCTATTCCAGAGCCTGTGCCTCGAAAGCCCCAGTTTCGGAGCATCAAAATAATGTTTTGAGGCACAACAAGGTTTCAAGATGCAAGCCTCGATTCTAGAGCCAACAATTTTGATGCACATTGTGCTCTTAGAACCGTGTTTTAGAAATTGTGCCTCAAAAGCCCAATTTTGGACCATCGAAATCGATGCTTGGAGGCACAACAAGTTTTAAAGATGCAAGTCCTGATTCTAGAGCCAGTAGTGTCAAAATTTGATTTTGACGCACATCATGCTCTCAAAACCTTGTTTTGAAGTTTATGCCTCAAAATCTTCGGTTTCGAAGCATCAAAATTGGTGTTTAGAGGCACAACAAGCTTTCAAAACGCAAGTCCCTATTTTGGAGCTTGTAGTGTCAAAACATGATTTTGATGCACATCGTGCTGTTAGAACCTCGTTTCGGAGAGTATGGCTTGAAAGCTCCAATTTCAAAACATCAAAATCAATTATTAAAGGTACAACAAGGTTTCAAGACACAAGTCCCGGTTCTCAAGCTAATAGCATCGAAACACGCTTTTGACAAACATGGTGTTCTTAGAACCTCATTTTTGGAGCATAAAAATTAGTGTTTGAAGGCACAAAAAGCTTTCAATACACAAGTCGCAATTCCAGAGTCGGTAGCGTCAAAATGCAATTTTGATGTACATCATGCTCTTAGAACCTCATTTTGGAGCTTGTGCCTTGAAAGCCCTGATTTTGGAACATCAAAATCAATGTTTTGAGGCACAACAAGGTTTTAGAATGCAAGTCTATATTTCGGAAACTGTAGTGTCAAAATTCCATTTTGACGCACATCATTTTCTTAGAAGCTCATTTCGGACATTGTGCCTCAAAAGACCCAGTTTTGGAGCATCAAAATCAATGTTTGCAGGCACAACAAGGTTTCAAGATGCAAGTCCCGATTCTAGAGTCAATTGCGTCAAAATCTGATTTTGGCACACATCGTGCTCTTAGAACCTCATTTTGAAGCTTGTGCCTCGAAAGCCTCGATTTGGGAGCATCAAAATCAGTGTTTTGAGGCTCAACAAGGTTTCAAGATGCAAGCCCCGATTCTAGAGCCAGTAGCATCAAAATTGAACTTTGATGCACATTTTTCTCTTAGAACCCTGTTTTAAAATTTGTGCCTCAATAGCCCCAGTTTTGGAGCATCAAAATCGATGTTTGGAGGCACAACAAAGTTTCAAGATGCAAGTCCTGATTCTAGAGCCGGTAGAGTCAAAATTTGATTTTGACGCACATTGTGCTCTTAGAACCTTGTTTTGGAGCTTATGCTTCAAAATCTTTGGTTTCAAAGCATCAAAATTGGTGTCTAGAGGCACAACAAGCTTTCAAGATGCAAGTCCCTATTCCGGAGCCTGTAGTGTCAAAACATGATTTTGATGCAGATTGTGCTTTTAGAACCTCATTTCAGAGCGTGGCTCGAAAGCTCCAGTTTCCAAACATCAAAAGCTATGTTTAAAGGCACAACAAGGTTTCAAGACACGAGTCCCGATTCTCAGGCTGATAGCATCAAAACATGATTTTCACAAACATGGTGTTCTTAGAACTTCATTTCAGAGGTTTTGCCTAAAAAGGCGCATTTTTGGAGCATAAAAATTAGTGCTTGAGCCTCGAAAGCCCCGATTTTGGAGCATCAAAATCAATGTTTTGAGGCACAACAAGGTTTCAATATGCAAGCCCCGATTCTAGAACTAGTAGCATCAAAATTCAATTTTGATGCACATTGTTCTCTTAGAACCCTGTTTTAGAAATTGTGCCTCAAGAGCCCCAGTTTTGGAGCATCAAAATCTATGTTTGGAGGAAAACATGCAAGTCTTGATTCTGGAGGCGGTTGCATCAAAATTTGACTTTGACGCACATGGTGCTCTAAGAACCTTGTTTTGGAGCTTATATGCCTCAAAATCTTATGTTTCAAAGCATCAAAATTGGTGTTTGGAGGCACAACAAGCTTTCAAGACGCAAGTCCCTATTTCGAAGCCTATAGTGTCAAAACGTGATTTTGATGCACATCGTGCTCTTAGAACCTCGTTTCGGAGCATGTGGCTCCAAAGCTCTAGTCCCAAGGTTTCAAGACACAAGTCCCAATTCCAGAGTCGGTAGCATCAAAATGCAATTTCGATGTACATCATGCTCTTAGAACCTCCTTTTGGAGTTTGTGCCTTGAAAGCCCTGATTTTCGAACATCAAAAGCAATGTTTTGAGGCACAACAAGGTTTCAAGAAGCATGTCCCTATTAAGGAGCCTGTAGCCTCAAAATTCCATTTTGACGCACATCATTCTTTTAGAAGTTCATTTCGGAGCTTGTGCCTCGAAAGATCCAGTTTTGGAACATCAAAATCAATGTTTGGAGGCACAATAAGGTTTCAAGATGCAAGTCCCGATTCTACAGTCAATAGCATCAAAATATGATTTTGGCGCACATCGTGCTCTTAGAACCTCATTTTGAAGCTTGAAACTCGAAAGCCCCAGTTTCGAAGCATCAAAATTAGTGTTTTGAGGCACAACAAGGTTTCAAGATGAAAGCCATGATTCTGGAGGCGGTTGCGTGAAAATTTGATTTTGACGCACATCGTGCTCTTAGAACCTTGTTTTGGAGCTATTATGAAGCCTATAGTGTCAAAACGTGATTTTGATGCACGTCGTGCTCTTAGAACCTCGTTTCGGAGCATGTTGCTCAAAAGCTCCAGTTTTGAAACATCAAAATCAATATTTAATGGTACAAGAAGGTTTCAAGACACAAGTCCCGATTCTCAAGCTGATAGCATCAAAACACGATTTTGACAAACCTGGTCTTCTTATAACCTCATTTCGAAGGTTGTACCTCAAAAGCCTCATTTTTGGAGCTTAAAAATTAGTGTTTGAAGGCACAACAAGGTTTCAAGACACAAGTCCCAATTCTAGAGTCGGTAGTGTCAAAACACAATTTTGATGTACATTGTGCTTTTAGAACCTCATTTCGGAGCTTGTGCCTTGAAAGCCCTAATTTTGGAACATCAAAATCAACGTTTCGAGGCACAACAAGGTTTCAAGAATCAAGTTCCTATTCTGGAGCGTGTAGCATCAAAATTCCATTTTGATGCACATGTTTTTCTTAGAAGCTCATCTTGGAGCTTGTGCCTCGAAAGATCCAGTTTTGGAGCATCAAAATCAATGTTGGAAGCACAACAAGGTTTCAAGATGCAAATCCCGATTCTAGAGTCAATAGCGTCAAAAACTCATTTTGGTGAATATCTTGCTCTTAGAACCTCATTTTAAAGCTTGTGCCTCGAAAGCCCCGGTTTTGGAGCATCAGAATCAGTGTTTTGAGGCACAACAAGGTTTCAAGATACAAGCCCCGATTATAGAGCCACTAGCATCAAAATTCAATTTTGATGCACATTGTGCTCTTAGAACCTTGTTTTAGAAATTGTACCTCAAAAGCCCCAATTTTGGAGAATCAAAATCGATGTTTGGAGGCACAACAAAGTTTCAAGATGCAAGTCTGAATTGTTAAGCTGATTGCGTCAAAACACGATTTTGACAAACATGGTGTTCTTAGGACCTCATTTTGGAGGTTGTATCTTAAAAGCTTCCTTTTTGGAGCATAAAAATTAGTGTTTAGAGACACAACAAGGTTTCAAGACACAAGTCCCAATTCTAGAGTCAGTCGCATCAAAATGCAATTTTGATGTACATCGTACTCTTAGAACCTCGTTTCGGAGCTTGTGCCTTGAAAGCCATGATTTTGGAACATCAAAATCAATGTTTTGAGGCATAACAAGGTTTCAAAAAGCAAGTCCCTATTCTGGAGCTTGTAGTATCAAAATTCCATTTTGACGCACATCATTCTCTTACAAGCTCATTTCAGAGCTTGTGCCACATAAGACCTAGTTTTGGAGCATCAAAATCAGTGTCTGGAGGCACAACAAGGTTTCAAGATGCAAGTCTCAATTTTAGAGTCAATAACATCAAAATTTAATTTGGGTGCACATCATGCTCTTAAAACCTCATTTCGAAGCTTGTGCCTCGAAAGCCCCAGTTTCGGAGCTTCAAAATCAGTGTTTTGAGGAACAACAAGATTTCAAGATGCAAGCCCCGGTTCTAGAGCCAGTAGCATCAAAATTTAATTTTGATACACATTGTGCTCTTAGAACCCTATTTTAGAAATTGTGCCTCAAAAGCCCCAGTATTGGAGCATCAAAATCGATGTTTGGAGGCACAACAAGGTTTCAAGATGCAAGTCTTGATTCTTGAGCCGATAGTGTCAAAATGTTATTTTCATGCACATCGTGCTCTTAGAACCTTGTTTCAGAGCTCCAGTGTCAAAACACCAAAATCAATGTTTAAAGGTACAACAAGGTTTCAAGACACAAGTCCCTATTCTCAAGCTGATAGCATCAAAACACGATTTTGACAAACATGGTGTTCTTAGAACCTCATTCCGGAGGTTGTGCCTTAAAAGGCTCATTTTTGGAGCATAAAAATTAGTGTTTGGAGGCACAAAAAGGTTTCTAGAAGCAAGTCCCTATTCGAGAGCCTGTAGCGTCAAAATTCCATTTTGACACACATCATTCTTTGAGAAGCTCATTTCGGAGCTTGTGCCTCGAAAGACCCAGTTTTGGAGCATCAAAATCAATGTTTGGAGGCACAACAAGGTTTAAAGCTGCAAGTCCGGATTCTAGAGTCAATAGTGTCAAAATATAATTTTGGCGCACATCGTTCTCTTAGAAGTTCATTTTGAAGCTTGTGCCTCACGTTTTCAGAGCATCAAAATCAGTGCTATGAGGCACAACAAGGTTTCAAGATGCAAGCCCCGATTCTAGAGCCAATAGCATGAAATATCAATTATGATGCACATTGTATTCTTAGAACCCTGTTTTAGAAATTGTGCCTGAAAAGCCCCATTTTTGGAGCATCAAAATCGATGTTTGGAGGCACAACAAGGTTTCAAGATGCAAGTGCTGATTCTGGAGTGGGTAGCATTAAAATTTGATTTTGTCGAACATCATGCTCTTAGAACCTTCTTTTTGGAGCTTATGCCTCAAAATCTTCGGTTTTGAAGCACCAAAATTGGTGTTTGGAGGCAGAACAAGCTTTCAAGACGCAAGTCCCTATTCCGGAGCATGTAGTGTCAAAACGTGATTTTGATGCACATCATGCTCTTAGAACCTCGTTTCAGAGCATGTGGCTCGAGAGCTCCAGTTTTGAAACATCAAAATCAATGTTTAAAGGCATAAAAAGGTTTCAAGACACAAGTCTTGATTCTCAAGCTGATGGAGTGAGAACATGATTTTGACAAACATGGTGTTCTTAGAACCTCATTTTGGAGGTTATGCCTCAAAAGTCTCATTTTTGGAGAATAAAAATTAGTGTTTGGAGGCACAACAAGGTTTCAAGACACAAGTCCCAATTCCAGAGTCGGTAGCTTTCAAATGCAATTTTGATGTACATCGTGCTCTTATAACCTCATTTCGGAGCTTGTGCCTTGAAAGCCCTGATTTTGCAACATCAAAATCAATGTTTTGAGGAACAACAAGGTTTCAAGAAGCAAGTCCCTATTCTGGAGCCTGTAGCATTAAAATTTCATTTTGACGCAAATAATTCTCTTGATTTTGATGCACATCGTGCTCTTAGAACCTCATTTCGGAGCGTGTGGCTCGAAACCTCCATTTTCAGAATATCAAAATCAATGCTTAAAGGCAAAACAAGCTTTCAATAGACAAGTCCCGATTCTCAAGCTGATAGCGTCAAAACGCGATTTTGACAAACATGGTGTTCTAAGAACCTCATTTCGGAGGTTGTGCTTTAAAAGCCTCGTTTTTGGTGCATAAAA
Organism: Cryptomeria japonica; assembly: GCF_030272615.1. Classification (NCBI taxonomy): domain Eukaryota; kingdom Viridiplantae; phylum Streptophyta; class Pinopsida; order Cupressales; family Cupressaceae; genus Cryptomeria; species Cryptomeria japonica. The sequence continues at coordinate 396,390,696 of NC_081405.1, forward strand.
ATTAGTGTTTGGAGGCACAATGAGGTTTCCATAAACAATTCCCAATTCCAAAGTCGGTAGCGTCAAAATGAAATTTTGATGTACATCGTGCTCTTAGAACATCATTTCGGAGCTTGTGCCTTGAAAGCCTTGGAACATCAAAATCAATGTTTTGAGGCACAACAAGGAAGCAAGTCCCTATTCTAGAGCCTATAGTGTCAAAATTTCATTTTGACGCACATCATTCTCTTAGAAGCTCATTTTCAAGCCTTTTGCCTCGAAAGAGCCAGTTTTGGAGCATCAAAATCAATGTTTGGAGGCACAACAAAGTTTGAAGATGCAAGTCCCGATTCTAGAGTCAATAGCGTCAAAATTTGATTTTGGCGCACATCGTGCTCTTAGAACGTCATTTTGAAGCTTGTGCATCGAAAGCCCCAGTTTCGGAGCATCAAAATTAGTGTTTTGAGGCACCACAAGTTTTCAGGATGCCAACCCTGATTCTAGAGCCAGTAGCATCAAAATTCAATTTTGATGCACATTGTTCTCTTACAACCTTGTTTTAGAAATTGTTCCTTGAAAGCCCCAGTTTTGGAGCATTAAAATCGATGTTTGGAGGCACAACAAGGTTTCAAGACCCAAGTCCCGATTCTCAAGCTGATAGCGTCAAAACACAATTTTGACAAACATGGTGTTCTTAGAATCTAATTTCAAAAGTTGTGCATGAAAAGCCTCATTTTTGGAGCATAAAAATTAGTGTTTGAAGGCACAACAAGGTTTCAAGACATAAGTGCCAATTCCAAAGTTGGTAGTGTCAAAACGCAATTTTGATATACATCATGCTCTTAGAAACTCGTTTCGGAGCTTGTGCCTTGAAAGCCCTGATTTTGGAACATCAAAATCAATGTTTTGAGGCACAACAAGGTTTCAAGAAGCAAGTCCCTATTCTGGAGCCTATAGCGTCAAAATTTAATTTTGATGCACATCATTCTCTTAGAAGCTCATTTTGGAGCTTGTCCCTCAAAAGACCTAGTTTTGGATTTTTGCGCACATCTTGCTCTTAGAACCTCATTTCGAAGCTTGTGCCTTGAAAGTTCTGATTTTGGAACATCAAAATCAATGTTTTGAGGCACAACAAGGTTTCAAGATGCAAGCCCCAATTCTAGAGCTAGTAGCATCAAAATTCATTTTTGATGCACACTGTGCTCTTCGAACCCGGTTTTAGAAATTGTGCCTCAAAAGCCTATGTTTTGGAGCATAAAAATTGATGTTTCGGTGCACAACAACAATTCAAGATGCAAGTACTGATTCTAGAGCAGGTAGCATCAAAATTTGATTTTGACACAAATCGTACTCTTAGAACCTTGTTTTGGAGCTTATGCCTCAAAATCTTTGGTTTTGAAGCATCAAAATTGGTGTTTGGGGGCACAACAAGCTTTCAAGATGTAAGTCGCTATTCCAGAGTCTGTAGTGTCAAAACGTGATTTTGATGCACATCGTGCTCTTAGAACCTCGTTTTGGAGCATGTGGCTCGAAACCTCCAGTTTCAAAACATCAAAATCAATGTTTAAAGGCGCAACAAGGTTTCAAGACACAAGTCCCGATTCTCAAGATGATAGCATCAAAGCACAATTTTGACAAAACATGGTGTTCTTAGAACCTCATTTCTAAGGTTGTGCCTCAAAAGCCTCATTTTTGGAGCATAAAAATTAGTGTTTGGAGGCACAACAAGGTTTCAAGACACAAGTCCCAATTTCGTAGCCTGTAGCATCAAAATTCCATTTTAACGCACATCATTCTCTTAGAAGCTCATTCGGAGCTTGTGCCTTGAAAGACCCAGTTTTGGAGAATCAAAATCAATGTTTGGAGACACTACAAGTTTTCAAGATGCAAGTCCCAATTCTAGAGTCAATAGCGTCAAAATCTGATTTTCGCACACATCGTGCTTTTAGAACCTCATTTCAAAGCTTGTTCCTTGAAAGCCCCAGTTTCAGAGCATCAAAATCAGTTTTTTGAGGCACAACAAGGTTTCAAAATGCAAGCCCCGATTCTAGAGCCAGTAGCATCAAAATTCAATTTTGATGCACATTGTGCTCTTAGAACCCTATTTTAGAAATTGTGCCTCAAAAGCCCTAGTTTTGGAGCATCAAAATCGATGTTTGGAGGCAAAACAAGGTTTCAAGATGCAAGTCCTGATTCTAGAGCCGGTAGCGTCAAAATTTGATTTTGACGCACATCGGGCTCTTAGAACCTTGTTTTGGAGCTTATGCCTCAAAATCTTCGGTTTCGAAGCATCAAATTTGGTGTTTGGAGGCACAACAAGCTTTCAAGATGCAAGTCCCTATTACGGAGCCTATAGTGTCAAAACTTGATTTTGATGCACATCGTGTTCTTAGAACGTCGTTTCAGAATATGTGGCTCAAAAGCTCCAGTTTTGAAACCTCAAAATCAATGTTTAAAGGCACAACAAGGTTTCAAGACGCAAGTCCCGATTCTCAAGCTAATAGCATCAAAACATGATTTTGACAAACATGGTGTTCTTAGAACCTCACTTCGGAAATTGTGCCTCAAAAGCCTCATTTTTGGAGCATAAAAATTAGTGTTTGGAGGCACAACAAGGTTTTTTGACACAAGTCCCAATTCCAGAGTTGGTAGCATCAGAGCCCTACCGGACGCAGCAACGGCCAAAACCCTACCATCTCCGGGTGTTGCATCAGTCGGTTAATCTTGTGTTTCATGCCGCTTAAGCTGCAACTATACCGACGATGAAAAGCTCTAACCATCATTCGAACGTTAAGCATGAGCCGCCCTTGTACAAAGACGCTTAGCTGCAAAAAAACCTACTCTCGAAAGCTTTCAAAACACAATTTTGATGTACATCGTGCTCTTAGAACCTCATTTCGGAGCATGTGCCTTGAAAGCTTTGATTTTGGAAAATCAAAATCAATATTTTGAGGCACAACAAGGTTTCAAGAAGCAAGTCCCTATTCCGGAGCCTGTAGCGTCAAAATTTCATTTTGACGCACATCATTCTCTTAGAAGCTCAGTTTAGAGCTTGTGCCTCGCAAGAACCAGTTTTGGACAATCAAAATCAATCTCTAGAGGCACAACAAGGTTTCAAGATGCAATTGCCGATTATAGAGTTAATATCGTCAAAATCTGATTATGGCCCACATCATGCCTTTAGAACCTCATTTCAAAGCTTTTGCCTCAGAAGTCCCAGTTTCGGAGCATCAAAAATAGTGTTTTGAAGCACAACAAGGTTTTAAGATGCAAGCCCCGATTCTTTCAAAATTAAGGCTTTCAAGGCACAAGCTCCGAAAAGAGGTTCTGGGAGCACAATGTACATCAAAATTGCGTTTTGACACAACTGACTTTGGAATCCGGACTTGTGTCTTGAAACCTTGTTGTGCGTTTAAACATTGATTTTGATGTTGTGAAACTAGAGCTTTTGAGCCACACGCTTCGGAATGAGGTTCTAAGAGCACGATATGCATCAAAATCATGTTTTGACACTACAGGATCCAAAATAGGGACTTGCATCTTGAAACCTTGTTGTGCCTCCTAACACCATTTTTGATGCTTCGAAACCAAAGATTTTTAGGCATAAGCTCCCAAACAAGGTTCTAAGAGCACGATGTGCGTCAAAATCAAATTTTGACGCTACCAGCTCTAGAATCAGGACTTGCATCTTGAAACCTTGTTTTGCCTCCAAACATCGATTTTCATGCTCCAAAACTGGGGGTTTTGAGGCACAATTTCTAAAATAGGGTTTTAAGGGCATAATGTGCATCAAAATTTAATTTTGATGGTACTGGCTCTAGAATCAGGGTTTGCATCTTGAAACCTTGTTGTGCCTCAAAACATTGATTTTGAAATTCCAAAATCAGAGCTTTCAAGGCACAAGCTCCGAAATGAGGTTCTAAGAGCATGATGTACATCAAAATTGCGTTTTGACATTACCGACTCTAGAATAAGGACTTGTGTCTTGCAACCTTGTTGTGCCTCCAAACACTAATTTTTATGGTCCAAAAATGAGGCTTTTGAGGCATGACCTCCGAAATGAGGTTCTAAGAACACCATGTTTGTCAAAATCATGTTTTGACGCTATTAGCTTGAGAATCGGGACTTGTGTCTTGAAACCTTGTTGTGCCTTTAAACATTGATTTTGATGTTTCGAAACTAGAGCTTTCAAGCCACACGCTTCGAAATAGGGTTCTAACAGCACGATGTGCATCAAAATCACGTTTTGACACTACAAGCTATGGAATAGGGACTTGCATCTTGAAAGCTTGTTGTGCCTTCAAACACCAATTTCCATGCTTCGAAACCGAAGATTTTGAGGCATAAGCTCCAAAACAAGGTTCTAAGAGCATGATGTACGTCAGAATCAAATTCTGATACTACCGGCTCCAGAATCAGGACTTGCATCTTGAAACCTTGTTGTGCCTCCAAACATTGATTTTGATGCTTCAAAATTTGGGCTTTTGGGGCACAATTTCTAAAATAGGGTTATAAGAGAACAATTTGCATCAAAATTCAATTTTGATGCTACTGGCTCTAGAATCGGGGCTTGCATCTTGAAACCTTGTTGTGCCTCGAAACATTGATTTTGATGCTCGGAAACCAGGGCTTTTGAGGCACAAGATTTGAAATGAGGTTCTAAGAGCACGATGTGCACCAGAAGCATATTTTGACACTATTGACTCTAGAATCGGGACTTGCTTTTTGAAAATTTGTTGTGCCTCCAAACATTGATTTTGATGCTCCAAAACTGGGTCTTTCAAGGCACAAGCTCCTAAATGAGCTTCTAAGAGAATGATGTGTGTCAAAATAGAATATTAACGCTACAGGCTCCAGAATATAGACTTTCTTCTTGAAACCTTGTTGTGCCTCAAAACATTTATTTTGATGTTCCAAAATAAGGGCTTTCAAGGCACAAGCTCCGAAATGAGGTTCTAAAAGCATGATGTACATCAAAATTGTGTTTTGATGCTACAGACTCTAGAATAGGGACTTGCATCTTGAAAGCTTGTTGTGCCTCCAAACACCAATTTTGATGCTTCAAAACCAAAAATTTTGATGCATAAGCTCCAAAACAAGGTTCTAAGAGCATGATGTCCATCAAAATCAAACTTTGACGCTACTTGCTTCTTGAAACCTTGTTGTGCCTAAAAACATTGATTTTGATGTTCCCAAATCAGGGCTTTCAAGGCACAAGCTCCAGAATGACGTTCTAAGAACACGACGTACATCAAAATTGCGTTTTGATGCAACTGACTCTGGAATTGGGATTTGTGTCTTGGAACCTTGTTGTGCCTCCAAACACTAAATTTTATGCTCAGAAAGGAGGCTTTTGAGGCACAACCTCCGAAATGGGGTTCTAAGAACACCATGTGTTGTCATAATCATGTTTTGACGTTAACAGCTTGAGAATTGGGACTTGTATCTTGAATCTTGTTGTGCCTTTAAACATTAATTTTGATGTTTGGAAACTGGAGCTTTCAAGCCACACGCTCAGAAATGAGGATTTAAGAGCATGATGTGCATCAAAATCACATTTTGACACTATAGGCTCTGGAATAGGGTACTTGCATCTTGAAAGCTTGTTGTGCCTCCAAACGTCGATTTTGATGCTCGAAAATTGGGGCTTTTGAGGCACAATTTTTAAAACAAGGTTCTAAGAGCACAATGTGCATCAAAATTGAATTTTGATGCTACTGGCTCTAGAAGGGACTTGTTTCTTGAAACCTTGTTGTGTCTTTAAACATTGATTTTGATGTTTTGAAATTGCAGCTCTCGAGCCACACACTCCTTGAGGCAAAATTTCTAAAACAGGGTTCTAAGAGAACAATGTGCATCAAAATTGAATTTTGATGCTACTGTCTCTAGAATCGGGGCTTGCATCTTGAAACCTTGATGTGCCTCAAAACACAAATTTTGATGCTACAAAACTGGGGCTTTCGACGCACAAGCTTCAAAATGAGGTTCTAAGAGGACGATGTACACCAAAATCAGATTTTGATGCTATTGACACTCTAGAATTGGGACTTGCATCCTAAAACCTTGTTGTGCCTCCAAACATTGATTTTGATGCTCCAAAACTTGGTCTTTCAAGGCAAAAGCTCCGAAATGAGCTTCTAAGAGAATGATGTGCGTCAAAATTGAATTTTGATGCTACAAGCTCCTTGAAACCTTGTTGTGCCTCAAAACCTTGATTTTGATGTTCCAAAATCAGGGGTTTCAAGGCACAATCTCCGAAATGAGGTTCTAAGAGTAGGATGTACATCAAAATTGTGTTTTGACGTTACCGACTTTGGAATTAAGAATTATGTCTTGAAACCTTGTTGTGCCTCCAAACATTAATTTTTATGCTCCAAAAATGAGTCTTTTGAGGCATAACCTCTGAAATGAGGTTCTAAGAACACCATGTTTGTCAAAATCATTTTTTGACACTATCAGCTTGAGAATAGGGACTTGTGTCTTGAAACCTTGTTGTGCCTTTAAACATTGATATTGATGTTCTGAAACTGGAGCTTTTGAGCCACATGGCTCCGAAACAAGGTTCTAAGAGCACAATGTGCATCAAAATCACATTTTTACACTACAAGCTCCGGAATAGGGACTTTCCTCCAAACACCAATTTCGATGCTTCGAAACCGAAGATTTAGAGGCATAAGCACCAAAACAAGGTTATAAGAGCATGATGTCCATCAAAATCAAATTTTGATTCTACCAACTCCAGAATCAGGACTTGCATCTTAAAACCTTGTTGTGCCTCCAAACATCGATTTTGATGCTCTAAAACTGGGGCTTTCGAGGCACAATTTCTAAAACAAGTTTCTAAGAGCACGATGTGCATCAAAATCATGTTTTGACACTAGAGGCTCCGGAATAGGGACTTGTGTATTGAAAGCTTGTTGTGCTCTCAAACTTCGATTTTGATGCTCCAAAACTGGGATTTTTGAGGCACAAATTCTAAAACAGGGTTCTAAGAGCACAATGTGCATCAAAATTGAATTTTGATGGTATTGGCTCTAGAATAGGGGCTTGCATCTTGAAACCATGTTGTGCCTCAAAACACTGATTTTGATGCTCCGAAACCGGGCTTTCAAGTTTCAAGCTTCAAAATGATGTTCTAAGAGCACTATGTGCACCAAATTCATACTTTGATGCTATTGACTCTAGAATCGGAACTTGCATCTTGAAACCTTATTGTGCATACTAAGATTGATTTTGATGCTCCAAAACTCGATCTTTGGAGGCACAAGCTCCGAAATAAACTTCTAAAAGAATGATGTGTGTCAAAATAGAATTTTCACGCTAGAGGCTCTGGAATAGGGACTCGCTTCTTGAAACATTCTTGTGCCTCAAAACATTGATTTTGATGCTCCAAAATCAGGACTTTCAAGGCACAAGCTCCGAAATGAGGTTCTAAGAGCACGATGTACATAAAAATTGTGTTTTGCGCTACAGACTCTGGAATTGGGATTTGTGTCTTGAAACCTTGTTGTGCCTTTAAAAATTGATTTTGATGTTTCGAGGCACATGCTCTGAAACGAGGTTCTAAGAGCACGAAGTGCATCAAAATTAGGTTTTGACACTATAGGCTCCGGAATAGAGACTTGCGTCTCGGAAGCTTGTTGTGCCTCCAAAGACCAATTTGGATGCTTTGGAACCAAAGAGTTTGAGGCATAAGCTCCAAAACAAGGTTCTAAGAGCACGATGTGCATGAAAATTAAATTCTAACGCTATCGGCTCAAGAATCAGGACTTGCATCTTGAAACCTTGTTGTGCCTCCAAACATTGATTTTGATGCTCCAAAACTGGGTCTTTTCAAGGCACAATCTCTGGAATGAGGTTCTAAGAGCATGATGTACATCAAAATTGTGTTTTGACATTACAGACTCTCAAATAGGGACTTGCATCTTGAAAGCTTGTTGTGCCTCCAAACACCAATTTTGATGCTTCAAAACCGAAGATTTTGAGGCATAAGCTCCAAAACAAGGTTCTAAGAGCACGATGTTCGTCAAAATCAAACTTTGACACTACTGACTCTAGAATCAAGACTTTCATCTTGAAACCTTGTTGTGCCTCCAAAAATCAATTTTGATGCTCCAAAATTGGGGCTTTTGAGGCACACTAATTTTGATGCTCTGAAACCGGGGTTTTCAAGGCTTAAGCTTCGAAATTAGGTTCTAAGAGCATGATGTGCGCCAAAATCAAATTTTGATGCTATTGACTCTAGAATCGAGACATGCATCTTGAAACCTTGTTCTGCCTCCAACCATTGATTTTGATTCTCCAAAAATAGGTCTTTCGAGGCACAAGCTTCGAAATGAGCTTCTAAGAGAATGATGTGCATTCTGGAATAGGGACTTGCTTCTTGAAACCTTGTTGTGCCTGAAAACATTGATTTTGATGTTGCCAAATCAAGGCTTTCAAGGCACAAGCTCCCAAATGAGGTTCTAAGAACACGATGTACATCGAAATTGCGTTTTGACGCTACTGAATCTGCAATTGGGATTTGTGTCTTGGAACCTTGTTGTGCCTCCAAACACAAAATTTTATGCTCCAAAAAGGAGACTTTTGAGGCACAACCTCCGAAATGCAGTTCTCAGAACACCATGTATGTCAAAATCGTGTTTTGACGCTATCAGCTTGAGAATCGGGACTTGTGTCTTGAAACCTTGTTGTGCCTCTAAACATTAATTTTGATGTTTGGAAACTGGAGCTTTCAAGAAACACACTCCGAAATGAGGTTTTAAGAGCACAATGTGCATCAAAATCACATTTTGACACTACAAGCTCCAGAATAGGGACTTGCATCTTGAAAGTTTGTTGTGCCTCCAGACACCAATTTTGATGCGTCAAAACCAATGTTTTTGAGGCATAAGCTCCAAAACAAGGTTCTGAGAGCACGATGTGCGTCAAAATCAAATTTTGATGCTACCAAATAGGGACTTGCGTCTTGAAAACTTCAATTATTGTGCCTCGAAACATCAATTTTCATGCTCCGGAATAGGGACTTGCGTCTTGAAAACTTCTGGTGCCTTCCGACACCAATTTTGATGCTTTGAAACCGAAGATTTTGAAGAACAAAGTTCTAAGAGCATGATGTGTGTCAAAATCAAATTTTGATGCTACTGGATCCAGAATCACGACTTGCATCTTGAAACCTTGTTGTGCCTCCAAACATTGATTTTGATGCTCCAAAACTAGGGTTTTTGAGGCACAATTTCTAAAATAGGGTTCAAAGAGTACAATGTGCATCAAAATTGAATTCTGATGCTACTGGCTCTAGAATCGGGGCTTGCATCTTGAAACCTTGTTGTACCTCAAAAAACCGATTTTGATGCTCCGAAAAAGGGGCTTTCAAGGCACAAGCTTCGAAATGAGGTTCTAAGAGCACGATGTTTGTAAAAATCATTTTTTGACGCTATTAGCTTGAGAATTGAGACTTGTGTCTTGAAACCTTGTTGTGCCTTTAAACATTGCTATTGATGTTTGGAAACAGGAGCATTCGAGCCACACACTTCGAAACAAGGTTCTAAGAGCATGATGTGCATCAAAATCACATTTTGACAATACAGGCTCCGGAATAGGGACTTGTGTCTTGAAAGCTTGTTGTTCTTGCAAACACCAATTTTGATGATTTGAAACTGAAGATTTTGAGGCATAAGCTCCAAAAAAAAGGTTCTAAGAGCACGATGTGTGTCAGAATCAAATTCTGATGCTACCGGCTCTAGAATTAGGACTTGCATCTTGAAACCTTATTGTTCCTCCAAACATCGATTTTGATGCTCCAAAACTGGGGCTTTTGAGGCACAATTTCTAAAAAAGTGTTCTAAGACCACAATGTGCATCAAAATTGAATTTTGATGCTACTAACTCTAGAATTGGGGCTTGCATCGTGAAACCTTGTTGTGCCTCAAAACACTGATTTTCATGGTCTAAAACCATGGTTTTTGAGGCACAAGCTTCAAAATGAGGTTCTAAGAGCATGATGTGCGCCAAAATTAGATTTTGATGCTATTGACTCTAGAATCGAGACTTGCATCTTGAAACCTTGTTGTGCTTCCAAACATTGATTTTGATGCTCCAAAACTGGGTCTTTCGAGGCACAAGCTCTGAAATGAGCTTCTAAGAGAATGATGTGTGTGAAAATGGAATTTTGACGCTACAAGCTCCGGAATAAGGACTTGCTTCTTGAAACCTTGTTGTGCCTCAAAACATTGATTTTCATGTTCCAAAATCAGGGCTTTCAAACCACAAGCTCCGAAATGACGTTCTAAGAGCACGATGTACATCAAAATTGCATTTTGACGCTATCGACTCTGTAATTGGGACTTCTGTCTTGAAAGGTTTTTGTGCCTCCAAACACTAATTTTTATGATCCAAAATCGAGGCTTTTGAGGGACAACCTCCGAAATGAGTTTCTAAGAACACCATGTTTGTAAAAATTGTGTTTTGATGCTATCAGCTTGAGAATTGGGACTTCTGTGTTGAAACATTGATTTTGATGTTTCGAAAATGGAGCTTCCGAGCCACACATTTCGAAACGAGGTTTTAAGAGCACGATGTGCATCAAAATAACATTTTCACACTACAGGCTCCGGAATAGGGACTTGTGTCTTGAAAGCTTGTTGTGCCTTCAAACACCAATTTCGATAATTCAAAACCAAAGATTTTGAGAGATAAGCTCCAAAACAAGGTTCTAAAAGCATGTTGTGCATCAAAATCATATTTCAACGGTACCAGCTCTAGAATCAAGACTTGCATCTTGAAACCTTATTGTGTCTCCAAACATCAATTTTGATGCTTCAAAACTGGGGCTTTTGAGGCATAATTTCTAAAACAGGGTTCTAAGAGCACAATGTGCATCAAAATTGAATTTTGTTGGTACTAGATCTATAATCGGGGCTTGCATCTTGAAACCTTGTTGTGCCTCAAAACACTGATTTTGATGCTCTGAAACTGTGGCTTTCAAGGCACAAGCTTAGAAACGAGGTTCTAAGGGCACGATGTGCGCCAAACTTTTTTTTTGACGATATTGACTCTAGAATCAACAGTTGCATCTTGAAACCTTGTTGTTCCTCCAATCATTGATTTTGATGCTCCAAAACTGGGTCTTTCGAGGCAGAATCTCCGAAATGAGCTTCTAAGAGCACAATGTACATCAAAATTGTGTTTTGACGCTATCGACTCTGCAATTGGGACATGTCGCTTTAAACCTTGTTGTGCCTCCAAACACTAATTTTTATGCTCCAAAAATGAGGCTTTTGAGACACAACCTCCAAAATAAGGTTCTAAGAACACCATGTTTGTCAAAATTGTGTTTTGACGCTATCAGCTTGAGAATCGGGACTTGTGTCTTGAAACCTTGTTGTGCCTTTAAACATTGATTTTGATGTTTTGAAACTAGAGCTTTCGAGCCACATGCTCCGAAACGAGGTTCTAAGGGCACGATGTGCATCAAAATCACATTTTGACACTATAGGCTCCGTAATAGGGACTTGCATCCTGAAAGCTTGTTGTGCCTTCAAACACCAATTTTGATGCTTCGAAACCAAAGATTTTGAGGCATAAGCTCCAAAACAAGGTTCTTAGAGCACGATGTACGTCAAATTCAAATTTTGACGCTACTGACTCCAGAATAAGGACTTGTATCTTGAAACCTTGTTGTGCCTCCAAACATCGATTTTGATGCTCCAAAACTCGGGCTTTTGAGGCACAATTTCTAAAACAGGATTCTAAGAGCATCATCGAAATTGAATTTTGATGCTACTGGCTCTAGAATTAGGGCTTGCATCTTGGAACCTTGTTGTGCCTCAAAACACTGATTATGGTGCTCCAAAACCGGGGCTTCCGAGGCACAAGCTTCAAAATGAGGTTCTAAGACCACGATGTGTGCCAAAATCATATTTTGATGCTATTGACTCTAGAATTAGGACTTGTATCTTGAAACCTTGTTGTGCATCCAAACATTGATTTTGATGGTCCAAAACTGGGTTTTGTGAGGCGTAAGCTCCGAAAAGAGCTTCTAAGAGAATGATGTTTGTCAAAATGGAATTTTGACGCTACAGGCTCCGGAATAGGGACTTGCTACTTGAAACCTTGTTGTGCCTCAAAACATTGATTTTGATGTTCTAAAATCAGGGCTTTGAAGGCACAAGCTCCGAAATGAGGTTCTAATAGCACGATCTACATCAAAATTGCATTTTCACGCTACCGATTCTAGAATTGGGACTTGTGTCTAAAATCCTTGTTGTGCCTCCAAACACTAATTTTTATGCTCCAAAAACGAGGCTTTTAAGGCACAACCTCCAAAATGAGGTTCTAAGAACACCATGTTTCTAAAAATCATTTTTTCATGCTATCAACTTGGGAATCGGGACTCGTCTCTTGAAAACTTGTTGTGCCTTTAAAAATTGATTTTTATCGTTTGAAACTAGAGCTTTCGAGCCACACGCTTCGAAACGAGGTTCTAAGAGCACGATGTGCATCAAAATCACATTTTGACACTACAGGCTCCAGAATAGGGACTTGCTTCTTGAAAGCTTGTTGTGCCTCCACACACCAATTTTGATACTTTGAAACCAAAGATTTTGAGGCATAAGCTTCGAAACAAGGTTCTAAGAGCACGATGTGCGTCAAAATCAAATTTTGACGCTACCGGCTCTAGAATCAGGACTTGCATCTTGAAACCTTGTTGTGTCTCCAAACGTTGATTTTGATACTCCAAAACTGGGGCTTTTGAGGCAGAATATCTAAAATAGGGTTCTAAGAGCACAATGTGCATCAAACTTAAATTTTGATGCTACTGGCTCCTGAATCAGGGCTTGAAACTTAAAGACTTGTTGTACCTCAAAAAACCAATTTTGATACTCCAAAACTGGTGCTTTCGAGGCACAAGCTTCCAAATGTGGTTCTAAGAGCACGATGTGCACCAAAATCAGATTTTGATGCTATTGACTCTAGAATCGAGACTTGCGTCTTGAAACATTTTTGTGCCTCCAAACATTGATTTTGATGCTCCGAAATGAGCTTCTAAGAGAATGATGTGCGTCAAAATGGAATTTTGACGCTACAGGCTGCGCAATAGGGACTTTCTTCTTGAAACGTTGTTTTGCCCCAAAACATTAATTTTGATATTGCAAAATCAGGGCTTTCAAGGCACAAGCTCTAAAACGAGGTTCTAGGAGCACAATGTACATCAAAATTGCGTTTTGATGCTAGTGACTCTGGAATTTGGACTTGTGTCTTGAAACCTTTTTGTGCCTCCAAACACTAACTTTTATGTTCCAAAAATGAGGCTTTTGAGGCATGACCTTCGAAATGAGGTTCTAAGAACACCATGTTTGTCAAAATCATATTTCGACATTATCAGCTTGAGAATCGGGACTCGTGTCTTGAAACCTTGTTTTGCCTTTAAACATTGATTTTGATGTTTTGAAATTGGACCTTTCGAGCTACACGCTCTGAAACGAGGTTCTAAGAGCACGATGTGCATCAAAATAAAGTTTTGAAACTACAGGCTTCAGAATAGGGACCTTCATCTTGAAAGCTTGTTGTGCCTTCAAACACCAATTTTGATGCTTCGAAACCGAAGATTTTGAGGCATAAGCTCCAGAACAAGGTTCTAAGAGCACGATGTGCGTCAAAATCAAATTTTGACGCTACTGGCTCCAAAATAAGGACTTGTATCTTGAAACATTGTTGTGCCTCCAAATATCAATTTTTATGCTCCAAAACTGGAGCTTTTGAAACACAATTTCTAAAATAGGGTTCTAAGTGCACAATGTGAATCAAAATTGAATTTTGATGCTACTGGCTCTAGAAACGGGGCTTGCATCTTGAAATCTTGTTGTGCCTCAAAACACTGATTTTGATGCTTTGAAACTGGGGCTTTCAAGGCACAAGCTTCAAAATGAGGTTCTAAGAGCATGATATGTGCCAAAATCATATTTTGACGCTATTGACTCTAGAGTCAAGACTTGTATCTTGAAACCTTGTTGTGCCTCCAGACATTGATTTTGATGCTCCAAAACCAGGTCTTTTCTGGCACAAGCTTCGAAATCAGCTTTTAAGAGAATGATGTGTGTCAAAATGGAATGTTTACGCTACAGGCTCCGGAATAGGGACTTTCTTCTTGAAACCTTGTTGTGCCTCAAAAAATTGATTTTGATGTTCCAAAATCAGGGCTTTCGAGGCACAAGCTCCGAAATGAGGTTCTAAGAGCACGATGTACATCAAAACTGGGTTTTGACGCTACCGACTCTGGAATTGGGACTTGTGTCTTGAAACCTTTTTGTCCCTCCAAACACTAATTTTTATGCTCCAAAAATGAGGCTTTTGACACATGACCTCCGTAACATGGTTCTAAGAACACAATGTTTGTCAAAATCTTGTTTCGACACCATCAGCTTGAGAATCAGGACTTTTGTCTTGAAACCTTGTTGTGCCTTTAAACATTGATTTTAATGTTTTGAAACTGGACCTTTCGAGCTACACACTTCGAAACGAGGTTCTAAGAGCACGATGTGCATCAAAATCACGTTTTGACACTACAGGCTCCAAAATAGGGACTTGTGTCTTGAAAGCTTGATGTGCCTCCAAACACCAATTTTGATGCTTACAAACCAAAAATTTTAAGGTATAAACTCCAAAACAAGGTTCTAAGAGCATGATGTGCATCAAAATAAAATTTTGACACTACCGACTCCAGAATCAGTACTTGCATCTTGAAACCTTGTTGTGCCTCGAAACATTTATTTTGATGCTCCAAAATTGGGGCTTTTGAGGCACAATTTCTAAAACAAGGTTCTAAGAGCACAATGTGCATCAAAATTGAATTTTGATGCTACTGGCTCTAGAAACGGGGGCTGCATCTTGAAATCTTGTTGTGCCTCAAAACAGTGATTTTGATGCTTTGAAACCGAGGCTTTCAAGGCATAAGCTTCAAAATGAGGTTCTAATAGCACTATGTGCGCCAAAATCATATTTTGATGCTATTGACTCTAGAATCAGGACTTGTATCTTGAAACCTTGTTGTGTCTCCAAACATTGTTTTTGATGCTACCGAATAGGGACTTGCTTCTTGAAACCTTGTTGTGCCTAGAAAACTTGATTTTGATGATCCAAAATCAGGGCTTTCAAGGCACAAGCTCCGAAATGAGGTTTTAAGAGCATGATGTATATCAAAATTATGTTTTGATGCTATCGACAATGGAATTGGGACTTGTGTCTTGAAAACTTATTGTGCCTCAAAAGACTAATTTATATGCTCCAGAAATGAGGCTTTTGAGGCACAACCTCCGAAATGAGGTTCTTAGAACACCATGTTTGTCAAAATTGTGTTTTGATGCTATCAGCTTGACAATCGGGACTTATGTCTGGAAACCTTGTTGTGCCTTTAAACATTGATTTTGATGTTTTGAAACTGGAGCTTTCGAGCCACATGTTCCGAAATGAGGTTCTAAGAGCACGATGTACATCAAAATCACATTTCAACACTACAGGCTCTGGAATAGCGACTTGCATCTTGAAAGCTTATTGTGGCTCCAAACACCAATTTTGATGCTTCGAAACCGAAGATTTTGAGGCATAAGCTTTAAAACAAGGTTCTAGGAGCACAATGTCCGTCAAAACCAAATTTTGACACTGTCGACTCCAGAATCAGGACTTGCATCTTGAAACCTTGTTGTGCCTCCAAACATCGATTTTGATGCTCCAAAATTGGGGATTTTGAGGTACAATTTCTAAAACAGGGTTCTAAGAGCACAATGTGCATCAAAATTGAATTTTGATGCTACTAGGTGTAGAATCGGGGCTTGCATCTTGAAACCTTGTTGTGCCTCAAAACACTGATTTTGATGCTCTGAAAACTCAAGGCACAAGCTTCGAAATGAGCTTTTAAGAGCACGATGTGCGCTAAAATCAGATTTTGATGCTATTGACTCTAGAATCGGGACTTGCATCTTGAAACCTTGTTGTGCCTCCAAACATTTATTATGATGCTCAGAAACTGGGTCTTTCGAGGCACAAGCTCCTAAATGAGCTTCTAAGAGAATGATGTGCGTCAAAATGGAATTTTGATGCTACAGGTTCTGAAATAGGGTCTGGGTTCTTGAAACCTTTTTGTGCCTGAAAACATTGATTTTGATGTTCCCAAATCAAGGCTTTCAAGGCACAAGCTTTGAAATGAGGTTTTAAGAGCACGATGTACATCAAAATTGTGTTTTGACACTACCGACTCTGGAATTTGGACTTGTGTCTTGAAACCTTGTTGTGCCTTTAAACATTGATTTTGATGTTTTGAAATTGGAGCTTTCAAGCCACATGCTCCAAAACGAGGCTCTAAGAGCATGTTGTGCATCGAAATCACGTTTTGACACTACGGGCTCCAGAATAGGGACTTGCATCTTGAAAGCTTGTTGTGCCTCCAAACACCAATTTTGGGCGCACTCGTTGAAGTATCTACTGAAGTACTAGAAGAATCCGTGCCCCCTACTATTCTAAGGGCGGTAGGGGGTGGATCCAATTCCAGAAGCAGATCGAGGAGCAGAACCAAGTCAATTGCGGTGCTTTCAAGGCAAAAGCCTAGGAATGACGTTCTAAGAGCTTCTTAAACCCTTGTTGTGCCTCAAAAGATTGATTTTGATGTTCCAAAATTAGGCCTTTCAAGGCACAAGCTCTGAAATGAGGTTCTAAGAGGACGATGTACATCAAAATTGCGTTTTGATGTTATTGACTCTGGAATTGGGACTTGTGTCTTGAAACCTTGTTGTGCCTCCAAACACTAATTTTTATGCTAAAAAAATGAGGCTTTTGAGGCACAACTTCCAAAACGAGGTTCTGAGAACATCATGTTTGTCAAAATTATGTTTTGACGCTATGAACTTGATAATCGAGATTTGTATCTTACAACCTTGTGCCTTTAAACATTGATTTTCATGTTTTAAAACTGGAGCTTTCAAGCCACACGGTCTGAAACAAGGTTCTAAGAGCACAATGCGCATCAAAATCAGGCTTTGACACTACGGGCTTTGGAATAGGGACTTGCATCTTGAAGGCTTGTTGTGCCTCCAAACACCAATTTTGATAATTCGAAACCGAAGATTTTGAGGCATAGAGTCTTTTAACGCACAACCTCCCAAATGAGGTTCTAAGAACACCATGTTTGTCAAAATTGTGTTTTGAGGCAATCAGCTTGAGAATCGGGACTCGTCTCTTGAAACCTTGTTGTGCTTTTAAACATTGATTTGGATGTTTTGAAACTAGAGCTTTCGAGCCACATGCTCCAAAATGAGGTTCTAAGAGCACGATGTGAATCAAAATCACGTTTTGACACTATAGGCTCTAGAATAGGGCAAGTCTTGAAAGGTTGTTGTGCCTCCAAACACCAATTTCGATGCTTCAAAACCAAAGATTTTGAGGCATAAGCTCCAAAACAAGGTTCTAAAAGCACGATGTGCGTCAAAATCAAATTTTGGCGCTATCGTCTCCAGAATCAAGACTTGCATCTTGAAACCTTGTTGTGCCTCCAAACATCGATTTTGATGCTCCAAAACTGGGGCTTTTGAGGCACAATTTCTAAAACAGAGTTCTAAGAGCACAATGTGCATCAAAATTGAATTTTGATGCTAGTGGCTCTAGAATTGGGGCTTGCATCTTAAAACCTTGTTGTGCCTCAAAACACTGATTTTAATGCTCCGAAACCGGCGCTTTCGAGCCACAAGCTTCGAAATGAGGTTCTAAGAGCATGATGTGCACCAAAATCAGATTTTGATGGTATTGACTCTAGGATCCGAACTTGCATCTTGAAACCTCGTTGTGCCTCCAAACATTGATTTTGATGCTCCAAAACTGGGTCTTTCAAGGCACAAGCTCTGAAATGAGCTTCTAAGAGAGTGATGTGCATCAAAATGGATTTTTGATTCTATAGGCTCTGGAATAGGGACTTGCTTCTTGAAACCTTGTTGTGCCTCAAAACATTGATTTTGACATTCCAAAATCAGGGCTTTCAAGGCACAAGCTCCGAAATGAGGTTCTAAGAGCATGATGTACATCAAAATTGTGTTTTGCGTTATTGACTCTGGAATAAGGACTTGTGTCTTGAAACCTTGTTGTGCCTCCAAACACTAATTTCGATGCTATTGGCTCTGGAATAGGGACTTGCATCTTGAACTATTGTTATGCCTCCAACCACCAATTTTGATGCTCCAAAACCGGGGCTTTCAAAGGCACAAGCTTCCAAAACAAGGTTCTAAGAGCGTGATGTGCATCAAAATCAAATTTTTACTCTACCGGCTCCAGAATCATGACTTGCATCTTGAAACCTTGTTATGCCTTTAAACATTGATTTTGATGCTCCAAATCTGGGGCTTTTGAGGCACAATTTCTAAAACAGGGTTCTAAGAGCAAAATGTGCATCAAAATTGAATTTTGATGCTACTGGCTCTAGAATCGGGGCTTGCATCTTGAAACCTTGTTGTGCCTCAAAACATTGATTTTGAAGCTCTGAAACCGAGGCTTTCGAGGCACAAGCTTCGAAATCAGGTTCTAAGAGCACGATGTGCACCAAAATCAGATTTTGACGCTATTGACTCTACAATTGAGACTTGCATCTTGAAACTTTGTTGTGCCTCCAAAAATTGATTTTGATGCTCCAAAGCTAGGTCTTTCGAGGGACAAGCTCCGAAATGAGCTTCTAAGACAATGATGTGCATCAAAATGGAATTTTGACACTACAGGCTCTGGAATAGGGACTTGCTTCCTGAAACCTTGTTGTGCCTCAAAACATTGATTTTGATGTTTTGAAACTGGAGCTTTCAAGCCACACGCTGCGAAATGAGGTTCTAAGAGCATGATGTGCACCAAAATCACATTTTGACACTACAGGCTTCGGAATAGGGACTTGCGTGTTGAAATCTTGTTGTGCCTCCAAACACCAATTTTGATGCTTCGAGACCGAATATTTTAAGGCATAAGCTCCAAAACAAGGTTCTAAGAGCACGATGTGCATCAAAATCAAATTTGACGCTATCGACTCCCGAATCAGGACTAGGAGCAAGCTTTGAAATGAGGTTCTAGGAGCACGATGTGCACCAAAATCAGATTTTGACGCTATTGACTCTAGAATCGGGACTTGCATCTAACCTTTTTGTGCCTCCAAACATGGATTTTGATGCTCCAAAACTGGGTCTTCCGAGAGGCACAAGCTCCGAAATGATTCGAAGAGAATGATGTGTGTCAAAATGGAATTTTGACGCTACAGCCTTGGGAATAGGGACTTGATTCTTGAAACCTTGTTGTGCCTCAAAACATTGATTTTGATGTTCCAAAATCAGGGCTTTCAAGGCACAAGTTCCAAAATGAGGTTCTAAGAGCACGATGTATATCAAAATTGCGTTTTGATGCTACCGACTCTGGAATTGGGAGTTATGTCTTGAAATATTGTTCTGCATCAAAACACTAATTTTTATGTTCCAAAAATGAGGCTTTTAAGGCACAACCTCCAAAATGAAGTTCTAAGAACACCATGTTTGTCAAAATCGTGTGTTGACACTATCAGCTTGAGAATCAGGATTTGTGTTTTCAAACATTGTTGTGCCTTTAAACATTGATTTTGATGTTTTGTCACTGGAGTTTTCAAGCTACATGCTCCGAAATGAGGTTCTAAGAACAAGATATGTATCAAAATCACGTTTTGACACTGCAAGCTCCAGAATAGGGACTAGATTCTTGAAACCTTGTTGTGCCTCAAAACATTGATTTTGATGTTCCAAAATCAGGGCTTTCAAGGCACAAACTCCAAAATGAGGTTCTAAGAGCACGATGTACATCAAAATTGTGTTTTGACACTACCGACTCTAGAATTGGGAGTTGTGACTTGAAAGATTGTTGTGCATCCAAACACTAATTTTTATGTTCCAAAAATGAGGCTTTTGAGGCACAACCTCCGAAATGAAGTTCTAATAACACCATGTTTGTCAAAATCGTGTGTTGACACTATCAGCTTGAGAATCGGGACTTGTGTCTTGAAACCTTGTTGTGCCTTTAAACATTGATTTTGATGTTTTGACACTGGAGCTTTTGAGCCACATGCTCCGGAACAAGGTTATAAGAACAAGATATGCATCAAAATCATGTTTTGACACTACAAACTCCAGAATAGCGACTTGCATCTTGAAAGCTTGTTGTGCCTCCAAACACCAATTTTGATGCTTTGAAACTGAAGATTTTGAGGAATAAGCTCCAAAACAAGGTTTTAAGAGCATGATGTCCATCAAAATCAAATTTTGACGCTACCGGCTCGAGAATCGACACTTGCATCTTGAAACCTTGTTGTGCCTCCAAACATCGATTTTGATGCTCCAAACCTGGGGCTTTTGAGGCACAATTTCTAAAACAGGGTTCTAAGAGCACAATGTGCATCAAAATTCTACTGGCTCTAGAATTGGGGCTTGCATCTTGAAATCTTCGTCTACCTCAAAACACTGATTTTGATGCTCCAAAACCGGGGCTTTCAAGGCACAAGATTTTGATGCTATTGACTCTAGAATCGCGACTTGCATCTTGAAACTTTGTTTTGCCTCCAAACATTGATTTTGATGCTCCAAAACTGGGTCTTTCGAGGCAGAAGCTCTGAAATGAGCTTCTAAGAGAATGATGTGCGTCAAAATGGAATTTTGACACTACAGGCTCCAGAATAGGGACTTGCTTCATGAAACCTTGTTGTGCCTCAAAACAATGATTTTGATCTTCCAAAATCAGGGCTTTCAAGGCACAAGCTCCAAAACAAGGTTCTAAAACAAGGTTCTAAGAGCTTGATCCACGTCAAAACCAAATTTTGACGCTACGGAATGCTGCATCAGGACTTGCATCTTGAATCCTTGTTGTGCCTCCAAACATTGATTCTGATGCTCCAAAACTAGGGCTTTTGAGGAACAATTTCTAAAAGAGGGTTCTAAGACCACAATGTGCATCAAAATTGAATTTTGCTGCTACTGGCTCTAGAATCAGGGCTTTCATCTTGAAACTTTTTTTTCCCTCAAAACACTGATTTTGATGATCCAAAACCAGCGCTTTTGAGGCACAAGCTTCAAAATGAGGTTCTAAGAGCACGATGTGCACCAAAATCAGTTTTTGACGCTATTGACTCTAGAATTGGGACTTGCATCTTGAAACCTTATTGCCTCCAAATATTTATTCTGATGCTCCCAAACTTGGTCTTTCAAGGCACAAGCTCTTAAACGAGCTTCTAAGAGAATGATGTGCGTCAAAATGAAATTTTGACGGTACAAGCTCTGGAATAGGGACTTGCTTCTTGAAACGTTGTTGTGCCTCAAAATATTGATTTTGATGTTCCAAAATTAGGGCTTTCAGGGCACAATCTCCAAAACGAGGTTCTAAGAGGATGGTATACATCAAAAATGCGGTTTGGTGCTACCAACTCTAGAATTGGGACTTGTGTATTGAATCCTTGTTGTGCCTCCAAACACTAATTTTAATGCTCCAAAAATGAGGCTTTTGAGGCACAACCTCCCAAATGAGGTTCTAAGAACACCATTTTTTTAAAATTATGTTTTGACGCAATCAGCTTGAGAATCAGGACTTGTCTTTTGAAACCTTGTTGTGCCTTTAAACATTGATATTGATGTTTTGAAACTGGAGCTTTCGAGCCACACGCTCTGAAACGAGGTTCTAAGAGCACGATGTGCATCAAAATCACGTTTTGACACTACAGGCTCTAGAATAGAGACTTGCATCTTGAAAGCTTGTTGGACCTCCAAACACCAATTTTGATGCTTCGAAACTAAAGATTTTGAGGCATAAGCTCCAAAATAAGGTTCTAAGAGCACGATGTGCGTCAAAATCAAATTTTGACGCTATCGACTGCAGAATAAGGACTTACATCCTGAAACCTTGTTGTGCCTCCAAACATCAATTTTGATGCTCCAAAACTAGGGCTTTTGAAGCACAATTTCTAAAACAGTGTTCTAAGAGCACAATGTGCATCAAAATTGAATTTTGATGCTACTCGCTCTAGAATCGAGGCTTGCATCTTGAAACCTTATTGTGCCTTTAAACATAGATTTTGATGTTTTGAAATTGGAGCTTTCGAGCCACACGCTCCAAAGCAAGGTTCTAAGAGCACGACGTGCATCAAAATCACATTTTGACACTACAGTCTCCATAATAGGGACTTTCATTTTGACACTACAGTCTCCACACACCAATTTTGATGCTTTGAAACCGAATATTTTGAGGCATAAGCTCCAAAAAAAGGTTCCAAGAGCACGATGTGCATGAAATTTTGACGCTACCGGCTCCACAATCAGGAAATGCATCTTGAAACATTGTTGTGCCTCCAAACATCGATTTTGATTCTCCAAAACTAGGGCTTTTGCCGCACAATTTCTAAAACAGGGTTCTAAGAGCACAATGTGTATCAAAATTAAATTTTGCTGCTACTGGCTCAAGAATTGGGCCTTACATCTTGAAACCTTGTTGTGCCTCAAAACACTGATTTTGTTGCTCCAAAACCGGGGCTTTCGAGACACAAGCTTCAAAATGAGGTTCTAAGAGCACGATGTGCTCCAAAATCAGATTTTCACTCTATTGACTCTAGAATCAGGCCTTGCATCTTGAAACCTTGTTGTGCCTCCAAACATTGATTTTGATGCTCCAAAATTAGGTCTTTCCAGGCACAAGCTCCGAAATGAGCTTTTAATAGAATGATGTGAGTCAAAATAAAATTTTGACACTACAGGCTCTGGAATACGGACTTGGTTCTTGAAACCCTATTGTGCCTCAAAACATTGATTTTGATATTCCAAAGTCAGGGCTTTCAAGACACAAGTTCCGAAAGGAGGTTCTAAGAGCACGATGTACCTCAAAATTGCGCTTTAACAGTACCGACTCTAGAATTTGGGACTTGTGTCTTGAAACCTTATTGTGCCTCCAAACACTAATTTTTATGCTCCAAAAATGAGGCTTTTGAGTCACAACCTACGAAATGAGGTTCTAAGAGTACGATGTGCATCAAAATCATGTTTTGACACTACAGGCTCCATAATAGGGACTTGCATCTTGAAAGCTTATTGTGCCTCCAAACACAAATTTTGATGCTTTGAAACCGAAGATTTTGAGGCATAAGCTCCAAAACAAGGTTCTAAGAGCATGATGTGCATCAAAATTAAATTTTGACGCTACTGGCTCCAGAATCGGAACTTGCATCTTGAAACCTTGTTGTGCCTCCAAACATCGATTTTGATGCTCCAAAACTGCGGCTTTTGAGGCATAATTTCTAAAATAGCGTTCTAAGACCACAATGTGCATCAAATTTGAATTTTGATGCTCTGAAACTCGGGCTTTCGAAGCACAAGCTTCGAAATGAGGTTAAAAGAGCACGATGTGCGCCAAAATCATATTTTGATGCTCCAAAACTGGGTCTTTCGAGGCACAATCTCCGAAATGAGCTTCTAGGAGAATGATATGCGTCAAAATTCCAGGCTCCGGTAAAGGGACTTGTTTCTTGAAACCTTGTTGTGCCCCAAAACATTGATTTTGATGTTCCAAAATTAGGGCTTTCAAGGCACAAGCTCGGAACTGAGGTTCTAAGACCACGATGTAAATCAAAATTGCATTTTCACGCTACCAATTCTAGAATTGGGACTTGTGTCTTGACACATTGTTGTGCCTCCAAACACTAATTTTTATGCTCAAAAAACGAGGCTTTTGAGGCATAACCTCTGAAATGAGGTTCTAAGAACACCATGTTTGTCAAAATCATGTTTTGACACCATCAACTTGAGAATTGGGACTTGTGTCGTGAGACCTTGTTGTTCCTTTAAACATTGATTTTGATGTTTTGAAACTAGAGCTTTCGAGCCACATGCTCTGGAATGAGGTTCTAAGAGCACAATGTGCATCAAAATCATGTTTTGACACTACATGCTTCAGAATAGGGACTTGCATCTTAAAAGCTTGTTGTACGTCCAAACACCAATTTTGATGATTCGAAACCGAAGATTTTTAGGAATAAGCTCCAAAACGAGGTTCTAAGAGCACGATGTGCGTGAAAATCAACTTTTGACTCTACTAGATCAAGAATCAGGACTTGCATCTTGAAACCTTGTTGTGCCTCCAAACATCAATTTTGATGCTCCAAAACTGGGGTTGTTGAGGCACACTTTCTAAAATAGGGTTCTAAGAGCACAATGTGCATCAAAATTCAATTTTGATGCTAATGGCTCTAGAATCGGGGCTTGCATCTTGAAACATTGTTGTGCCTCAAAACACTGATTTTGATGCTTCGAAACCGGAGCTTTCGATGCACAAGCTTCGAAATGAGGTTCTAAGAGCACAATGTGCCCCAAAATCAGATTTTGATACTATTGACTCTAGAATCAGTACTTGCATCTTGAAACCTTGTTGTGCCTCCAAACATTGATTTTGACGCTCCAAAACTGGGTCTTTCAAGGCACAAGCTCCGAAATGAGCTTCTAAGAGATGATGTGCACCAAAATGTAATTTTGACGCTACAGGCTCCGGAATAGGGACTTGCTTCTTGAAACCTAATTGTGTGCCAAAATATTGATTTTGATGTTCCAAAATCAGGGCTTTTAAGGCACAAGCTCTGAAAAGAGGTTCTACGAGCACGATGTACATCAAAATTGTGTTTTGACACTATCGACTTTGCAATCCGGACTTGTGTCTTGAAACCTTGTTTTGCCTTAACATTGATTTTGATGTTTTGAAATTGCAGCTTTCAAGCCGCACGCTCCGAAATGAGGTTCTAAGAGCACGATATGCATCAAAATCATGTGTTGACACTACAGGCTCTGAAATAGGGACTTGCATCACGATTTTTATGCATAAGCTCCGAAACAAGGTTCTACGAGCACGATGTGCGTCAAAATCAAATTTTGACGCTATTGTCTCTAGATCAGGACTTGCATCTTGAAACCTTGTTGTGCCTGCAAACATCGATTTTGATGCTCCAAATCTGGGGCTTTTGAGGCACAATTTCTAAAATAGGGTTCTAAGAGCACAATGTGCATCAAAATTTAATTTTGATGGTACTGGCTCTAGAATCAATGTTTGCATTTTGAAACCTAGTTGTGCCTGAAAACACTGATTTGGATGCTCCAAAACTGTGGCTTTTGAGGCACAAGCTTTGAAATGAGTTTCTAAGAGCACAATGTGTGCCAAAATTAGGTTTTGACGCTATTGACTCTAGAATCGGGAGTTGCATCTTGAAACTTTGTTGTTCCTACAAACATTGATTTTGATGCTCCAAAACTGGGGCTTTCGAGGCACAAGCTCCGAAATGAGATTCTAAGAGAATGATGTGTGTCAAAATGTAATTGTGACGCTATAGACTCCGGAATAGGGACTTACATCTTGAAATTTTCTTGTGCCTTAGAACATTGATTTTGATGTTCCAAAATTAGGGCTTTCAAGGAACAAGCTCCGAAATGAGGGTCTAAGAGCATGATGTACATCAAAATTGCGTTTTGACGCTATCGACTCTATAATAGGGACTTGCATCTTGAAAGCTTGTTGTGTCTCCAAACACCAATTTTGATGCTTCGAAGCCGAAAATTTTTCGGCATAAGCTCCAAAACAAGGCTCTAAGTCAAAATTGCATTTTGACGCTACCGACTCTGGAATTGGGACTTCTGTCTTGAAACATTTTTTTGCCTCCAAACACTAATTTTTATGCTCCAAAATCGAGGCTTTTGAGGGACAACCTCCGAAATGAGGTTCTAAGAACACCATGTTTTTAAAAATCGTGTTTTGACACTATCAGCTTGAGAATTGGGACTTCTGTGTTGAAACCTTGTTGTGCCTTTAAACATTGATTTTGATGTTTCGAAAATGGAGCTTCTGAGCCACACATTTCGAAACGAGGTTTTAAGAGCACGATGTGCATCAAAATAACATTTTGACACTATAGGCTCCGGAATAGGGACTTGTGTCTTGAAAGCTTGTTGTGCCTTCAAACACCAATTTTGATAATTCGAAACCAAAGATTTTGAGAGATAAGCTCCAAAACAAGTTTCTAAAAGCATGTTGTGCATCAAAATCATATTTCAACGCTACCAGCTCCAGAATCAAGACTTGCATCTTGAAACCTTATTTTGTCTCCAAACATCAATTTTGATGCTTCAAAACTGGGGCTTTTGAGGCATAATTTCTAAAATAGGGTTCTAAGAGCACAATGTGCATCAAGATTGAATTTTGTTGGTATTAGATCTATAATCGGGGCTTGCATCTTGAAACCTTGTTGTGCCTCAAAAGACTGATTTTGATGCTTTGAAACTGTGGCTTTCAAGGCACAAGCTTTGAAATGAGGTTCTAAGGGCACAATGTGCGCCAAATTTTTTTTTGATGATATTGACTCTAGAATCAACAGTTGCATCTTGAAACCTTGTTGTTCCTCCAATCATTGATTTTGATGCTCCAAAACTGGGTCTTTCGAGGCAGAATCTCCGAAATGAGCACGATGTACATCAAAATTGTGTTTTGACGCTATCGACTCTGGAATTGGGACATGTCTCTTTAAACCTTGTTGTGCCTCCAAACACTAATTTTTATGCTTCAAAAATGAGGCTTTTGAGACACAACCTCCAAAATAAGGTTCTAAGAACACCATGTTTGTCAAAATTGTGTTTTGACGCTATTAGCTTGAGGATCGGGACTTGTGTCTTGAAACCTTGTTGTGCCTTTAAACATTGATTTTGATGTTTCGAAACTAGAGCTTTCGAGCCACATGCTCCGAAACGAGGTTCTAAGGGCACGATGTACATCAAAATCACATTTTGACACTATAGGCTCTGTAATAGTTGCATCCTGAAAGCTTGTTGTGCCTTCAAACACCAATTTTGATGCTTCGAAACCAAATATTTTGAGGCATAAGCTCCAAAACAAGGTTCTTAGAGCACGATGTACGTCAAAATCAAATTTTGATGCTACCGGCTCCAGAATAAGGACTTGTATCTTGAAACCTTGTTGTGCCTCCAAACATCGATTTTGATGCTCCAAAACTCGGGCTTTTGAGGCACAATTTCTAAAACAGGATTATGATGTGCATCAAAATTAAATTTTGATGCTACTGGCTCTAGAATCGGGGCTTGCATCTTGGAACCTTGTTGTGCCTTAAAACACTGATTGTGGTGCTCCAAAACCGCGGCTTCCGAGGCACAAGCTTCAAAATGAGGTTCTAAGACCACGATGTGTGCGAAAATCATATTTTGATGCTATTGACTCTAGAATTAGGACTTGTATCTTGAAACCTTGTTGTGCCTCCAAACATTGATTTTGATGGTCCAAAACTGGGTCTTGTGAGGCATAAGCTCCGAAATGAGCTTCTAAGAGAATGATGTGTGTCAAAATGGAATTTTGATGCTAGAGGCTCCGGAATAGGGACATGCTACTTGAAACCTTGTTGTGCCTCAAAACATTGATTTTGATGTTCTAAAATCAGGGCTTTGAAGGCACAAGCTCCGAAATGAGGTTCTAATAGCACGATCTACATCAAAATTGCATTTTCACGCTACCGATTCTAGAATTGGGACTTGTGTCTAAAATCCTTCTTGTGCCTCCAAACACTAATTTTTATGCTCCAAAAACGAGGCTTTTAAGGCACAACCTCCAAAATGAGGTTCTAAGAACACCATGTTTCTAAAAATCATTTTTTCATGCTATCAACTTGGGAATCGGGACTCGTCTCTTGAAACCTTGTTGTGCCTTAAAAAATTGATTTTTATGTTTTGAAAGTAGAGCTTTCGAGCCACACGCTTCGAAACGAGGTTCTAAGAGCACGATGTGCATCAAAATCACATTTTGACACTACAAGCTCCAGAATAGGGACTTGCTTCTTGAAAGCTTGTTGTGCCTCCACACACCAATTTAGATGCTTTGAAACCAAAGATTTTGAGGCATAAGCTTCGAAACAAGGTTCTAAGAGCACGATGTGTGTCAAAATCAAATTTTGACGCTACCGGCTCTAGAATCAGGACTTGCATCTTGAAACCTTGTTGTGTCTCCAAACGTTGATTTTGATACTCCAAAACTGGGGCTTTTGAGGCAGAATATCTAAATTAGGGTTCTAAGAGCACAATGTGCATCAAACTTAAATTTTGATGCTACTAGCTCCTGAATCAGGGCTTGAAACTTAAAGACTTGTTGTACCTCAAAAAACCAATTTTGATACTCCGAAACTGGTGCTTTCGAGGCACAAGCTTCCAAATGTGGTTCTAAGAGCACGATGTGCACCAAAATCAGATTTTGACGCTATTGACTCTAGAATCGAGACTTGCGTCTTGAAACATTTTTGTGCCTCCAAACATTGATTTTGATGCTCCGAAATGAGCTTCTAAGAGAATGATGTCCGTCAAAATGGAATTTTGACGCTACAGGCTACGCAATAGGGACTTTCTTCTTGAAACATTGTTGTGCCCCAAAACATTAATTTTGATGTTGCCAAATCAGGGCTTTCAAGGCACAAGCTCTAAAATGAGGTTCTAGGAGCACAATGTACATCAAAATTGCGTTTTGACGCTACCGACTCTGGAATTTGGACTTGTGTCTTGAAACCTTGTTGTGCCTCCAAACACTAATTTTTATGTTCCAAAAATGAGGCTTTTGAGGCATGACCTTCGAAATGAGGTTCTAAGAACACCATGTTTGTCAAAATCATATTTCGACGGTATCAGCTTGAGAATCGGGACTCATGTCTTGAAACCTTGTTTTGCCTTTAAACATTGATTTTGATGTTTTGAAATTGGACCTTTCGAGCTCCACGCTCTGAAACGAGGTTCTAAGAGCACGATGTGCATCAAAATAATGTTTTGAAACTAGAGGCTCTGGAATGGGGACCTTCATCTTGAAAGCTTGTTGTGCCTTCAAACACCAATTTTGATGCTTCGAAACCAAAGATTTTGAGGCATAAGCTCCAGAACAAGGTTCTAAGAGCACGATGTGCGTCAAAATCAAGTTTTGACGATACTATCTCTAGATCAGGACTTGCATCTTGAAACCTTGTTGTGCCTGCAAACATTGATTTTGATGCTCCAAATCTGGGGCTTTTGAGGCACAATTTCTAAAATAGGGTTCTAAGAGCAGAATGTGCACCAAAATTTAATTTTGATGGTACTGGCTCTAGAATCAATGTTTGCATTTTGAAACCTAGTTGTGCCTGAAAACACTGATTTGGATCCTCCAAAACTGTGGCTTTTGAGGCACAAGCTTTGAAATGACGTTCTAAGAGCACGATGTGTGCCAAAATTAGGTTTTGACGCTATTGACTCTAGAATCGGGAGTTGCATCTTGAAACCTTGTTGTTCCTACAAACATTGATTTTGATGCTCTAAAATTGGGGCTTTCGAGGCACAAGCTCCGAAATGAGATTCTAAGAGAATGATGTGTGTCAAAATGGAATTGTGATGCTACAGACTCCGGAATAGGGACTTACATCTTGAAATTGTCTTGTGCCTTAGAACATTGATTTTGATGTTCCAAAATTAGGGCTTTCAAGGAACAAGCTCCGAAATGAGGGTCTAAGAGCATGATGTACATCAAAATTGCGTTTTGACGCTATCGACTCTATAATAGGGACTTGCATCTTGAAAGCTTGTTGTGTCTCCAAACACCAATTTTGATGCTTCGAAGCCGAATATTTTGCGGCATAAGCTCCAAAACAAGGCTCTAAGAGCACGATGTGCATCAAAATCAAATCTTGACGTTACTGGCTCCACAATTAGGACTTGCATCTTGAATCGTTGTTGTGCCTCCAAACATCGATTTTGATGCTCCAAAACTGGAGTTTTTGAGGCAAAATATCTAAACAGGGTTCTAAGAGCACAATAGGCATCAAAATTGAATTTTTATGCTACTAGCTCTAGAATCAGGACTTGCATCTAGAAACCTTGTTGTGCCTCAGAACACTGATTTTGATGCTCTAAAACCAGGGCTTTCGAGGCAAAAGCTTCAAAATGAGGTTCTAAGAGCACGATGTGCCCCAAAATTAGATTTTGATGCTCCAAAGCTGGGTCTTTCGAGGCACAAGGTCTGAAATGAGCTTCTAAGAGAATGATGTGCATCAAAATCAAATTTTGATGCTACAGGCTCAATAATAGGGACTTGCTTCTTGAAACCTTGTTGTGCCTCAAAACATTGATTTTGATGTTTCAAAATAAGGGCTTTCAAGGTACAAGCTCCGAAATGAGGTTCTAAGAGCACAATGTACATCAAAATTGTGTTTTGATGCTACCGACTATGGAATTGGGACTTGTGTCTGGAAACCTTGTTGTGCCTCCAAACACTAATTTTAATACTCCAAAAATGAGACTTTTCAGGCACGACCTCAGAAATGAGGTTCTAAGAACACCATGTTTTTCAAAATCGTGTTTTAACGCAATCAGCTTGAGAATCAGGACTTGTGTCTTAGAATCTTGTTGTGCCTTTAAACATTGATTTTGATGTTTTTGAACTGGAGCTTTCGATTCACACGCTCGGAAATGGGGTTGTAAGAGCATGACGTGCATCAAAATCACGTTTTGACAGGACAGGCTACTGAATAGGGACTTGCGTCTTAAAAGCTTGTTGTGCCTCCAAACACCAATTTCGATGCTTCAAAACTGAAGATTCTGAGGCATAAGCTTTGAAACTAGGTTCTAATAGCACGATGTGCATCAGAATCAAATTCTTATACTACCTGCTCCAGAATCAGGACTTGCATCTTGAAACCTTGTTGTGCCTCCAAACATCAATTTTGATGCTCCAAAACTGTGGCTTTTGAGGCACAATTTCTAAAACAGGGTTCTAAGAGCACAATGTGCATAGAAATAAATTTTTGATGCTACTGGCTCTAGAATTGGGGCTTGCATCTTGAAACCTTGTTGTGACTCAAAACATCGATTTTGATGCTCTGAAATTGGGGCTTTCGAGGGAAAAGCTTCGAAATGAGGTTCTAAGAGCACGATGTGCGCCAAAATTAGATTTTGACACTATTGACTCTAGAATCGGGACTTGCATCTTGAAACTTTGTTGTGCCTCCAAACATTGATTTTGATGCTCCAAAACTGGGTTTTTCGAGGCACAAGCTCCGAAATGAGCTTCTAAGAGAATGATGTGCATCAAAATGGAATTTTTACGCTATAGGCTCTGGAATAGGGACTCGCTTCTTGAAACCTTGTTGTGCCTCAAAACATTGATTTTGATGTTCCAAAATCAGGGCTTTCAAGTTACAAGCTTCAAAATGAGGTTCTAAGAGAATGATGTACACCAAAATTTTCTTTTGACGCTACCGACTCTGGAATTGGGACTTGTGTCTTCAAACCTTGTTGTGCCTTTAAAGATTGCTTTTGATGTTTGGAAACTGGAGCTTTCGAGCCACATGCTCTGAAACAAGTTCTAAGAGCACGATGTGCATCAAAATCACGCTTTGACACTACAGGCTTCGGAATAGGGACTTGCATCTTAAAAGCTCGTTGTACCACCAAACACCAATTTTTATGATTCGAAACCAAATATTTTGAGGCATAAGCTCCAAAACAAGGTTCTAAGAGCACGTTGTGCGTCAAAATCAGATTTTGACGCTATTGACTCTAGAATCAACACTTGCATCTTGAAACCTTGTTGTGCCTCCAAACATTGATTTTGGTGCTCCAAAACTAGGCCTTTCAAGGCACAAGCTCCGAAATGAGCTTCTAACAGATGATGTGCGTCAAAATGGAATTTTGACGCTACAGGCTTTGGAATAGGGACTTGCTTCTTGAAACCTTATTGTGCCCCAAAACATTGATTAAGATGTTCCAAAATTAGGGCTTTCAAGGGACAAGCTCTGAAATGAGGTTCTAAGAGCACAATGTACATCAAAATTACGTTTTGACGCTACTGACTTTGGCATTGAGACTTGTGTTTTGAAACTTTTTTGTGCCTCCAAACACTAATTTTTTATCCTCCAAAACGAGGATTTTGAGGCGCGACCTCCGAAATTAGGTTCTAAGAACACCATGCTTGTCAAAATCGTGTTTTGATGATATCAGCTTGAGAATTGGGACTTGTGTCTTGAAACCTCGTTGTGTCTTTAAACATTGATTTTGATGTTTTGAAACTGGAGCTTTCAAGCCACACGCTCCGAAACGAGGTTCTAAGAGCACGATGTGCATCAAAATACCATTTTGACAATACAAGCTCTGGAATAGGGACTTGCGTCTTCAAAGCTTGTTGTGCCTCCAAACAACGATTTTGAAAATTTGTTGTGCTTCCAAACATCGCTTTTGATCCCCCAAAACTTCGGCTTTTTAGGCTCAATTTCTAACACAGGGTTCGAAGAGCACAATGTGCATCAAAATTGAATTTTGATGCTACTAACTCTAGAATCGAGGCTTGCATCTTGAAACATTTTTGTGCCTCAAAACACTGATTTTGATGCTTCGAAACTGAGGCTTTCGAGGCACAAGCTTTGAAATGAGGATCTAAGAGCACGATATGCGCCAAAATAAAATTTTGACGCTATTGATTCTAGAATCAAGAATTGCATCTTCAAACCTTGTTGTGCCTCCAACCATTGATTTTGATTCTCCAAAACTGGGTCTTTCAAGTCACAAGCTCTGAAATAAGGTTCTAAGAGAATGATGTGCTTCAAAATGGAATTTTGATGCTATAGGCTGCAGAATAGGGATTTGCTTCTTGAAACCTTGTTGTGCCTCAAAAAAATGATTTTGATCTTCCGAAATCAGGGCTTTCAAGGCACAAGCTCCAAAACAATGTTCTAAGAGCACGATCCACGTCAAAATCAAATTTTGATGCTACCAGCTTCTGAAT
Organism: Cryptomeria japonica; assembly: GCF_030272615.1. NCBI lineage: Eukaryota > Viridiplantae > Streptophyta > Pinopsida > Cupressales > Cupressaceae > Cryptomeria > Cryptomeria japonica. The sequence goes on from NC_081405.1 coordinate 396,423,516, forward strand.
CAAGACTTGCATCTTGAATCCTTGTTGTTCCTCCAAACATCGATTTTGATGCTCCAAAACTAGGGCTTTTGAGGCACAATTTCTAAAACAGGGTTCTAAGAGCACAATGTACATCAAAATTGAATTTTGATGCTAGTAGCTCTAGAATCGGGGCTTCAAACTTGAAACCTTGTTTTTCCTCAAAACAATGATTTTTATGATCCAAAATCGGGGCTTTTGAGGCGCAAGCTTCAAAATGAGGTTCTAAGAGCACGGTGTGCACGAAAATAAGTTTTTGATGCTATTGACTCTAGAATCAGGACTTGCATCTTGAAACCTTGTTGTGCTTCCAAACATTGATTTTGATGCTCCAAAACTGGGTCTTCCAAGGAACAAGCTCCGAAATGAGCTTCTAAGACAATGATGTGCATCAAAATTCCATTTTGATGCTAAAGGCTCCAGAACATGGACTTGATTCTTGAAACCTTGTTGTGCCTCAAAACATTGATTTTGATGTTCCAAAATCAAGGCTTTCAAGGCACAAGCCTCAAAATGAGGTTCTAAGAGCACAATGTACATCAAAATTGCGTTTTGACGCTACCGACTCTAGAATTGGGACTTGTGTCTTGAAACCTTGTTGTGCCTCCAAACACTAATTTTAACGCTCCAAAACAAGGCTTTTCAGGCATGACCTCCAACATGAGGTTCTAAGAACACCATGTTTTGTCAAAATCGTGTTTTGATGCTATCAGCTTGAGAATCGGGACTTGTGTTTTAAAATCTTGTCGTGCCAAACATTGATTTTGATGCTCCAAAACTGGGCTTTTGAGGCACAATTTTTAAAATAAGGTTCGAAGAGCACAATGTGCATCAAAATTGAATTTTGATGCTATAGTCTTTAGAATTAGGGCTTGCATCTGAAAACCTTGTTGTGCCTCAAGACATTGATTTTGATGCTCCGAAACCGAGGCTTTCAAGGCACAAGCTTCGAAATGAGGTTCTACGAGCACGATGTGCGCCAAAATCAGATTTTGATGCTATTGACTCTAGAATCGAGACTTGCATCTTGAAACCTTGTTGTGCCTCCAAACATTGATTTTGATGCTCCAAAAATGGGTCTTTTGAGGGACAAGCTCTGAAATGAGCTTCTAAGAGAATGATGTACGTCAAAATGGAATTTTGATGCTATAGGCTCCGGAAAAGTGAAACTTTGTTCTGCCTCAAGACATTGATTTTGATGTTCAAAAATTAGGGCTTTCAAGGCACAAGCTCCGAAATGAGGTTCTAAGAGCACGATGTATATCAAAATTATGTTTTGATGCTACCGACTCTAGAATTGGAACTTGTGTCTTCAAACCATGTTGTGCCTCCAAACACTAATTTTTATGCTCCAAAAATGAGCCTTTTGAGGCACAACCTCTGAAATGAGGTTGTAAGAACACCATGTTTATCAAAATCGTGTTTTGATTCTATCAACTTGAGAATCGGGACTTGTGTCTTGAAACCTTGTTGTGCCTTTAAGCATTGATTTTGATGTTTGGAAACTGGAGCTTTCGAGCCACACGCTCCAAAATGAGATTCTAAGAGCATGATGTGCATCAAAATCACATTTTGACACTACACGCCCCAGAATAGGAACTTGCATCTTGAAAGCTTGTTGTGCCTCCAAACACCAATTTTGATTATTTGAAATTGAAGATTTTGGGGCATAAGCATCTAAATGAGATTCTAAGAGCATGATGTCAAAATCAAACTTTGACACTACTGGCTCTAGAATCAGGGCTTTCATCTTGAAACCTTGTTGTGCCGCAATATAATGATTTTGATGCTCTGAAACTGGGGCTTTCGAGGCACAAGCATCTAAATGAGATTCTAAGAGCATGATGTGCGCCAAAATTAGATTTTGATGCTATTGACTCTAGAATCAGGACTTGCATCTTGAAACCTTGTTGTGCCTCCAAACATTTATTTTGATGCTCCAAAACTGGGTCTTTCGAGGCACAAGCTCTGAAATGAGCTTCTTAGAGAATTATGTGCGTCAAAATGGAATTTTGACGCTACAGGCTCTGGAATAGGGACTTGCTTCTTGAAACATTGTTGTGCCTCAAAATATTGATTTTGATGTTCCAAAATTAGAGCTTTCAAGGCACAATCTCCGAAATGAGCTTCTAAGAGCGCGATGTACATCAAAAATGTGTTTTGACACTACCGATTCTAGAATTGGGACTTGTGTCTTGAAACCTTGTTGTGCCTCCAAACACTAATTTTAATGCTCCGAAAATGAGACTTTTAAGCACAACCTCCCAAATGAGGTTCTAAGAACACCATGGTTTTTAAAATTATGTTTTGACGCAATCAGCTTGAGAATTGGGACTTGTCCCTTGAAACCTTGTTGTGCCTTTAAACATTGATTTTGATGTTTTGAAACTGGAGCTTTCGAGCCACATGCTCCAAAACAATTTTGTAAGCATGATGTGCATCAAAATCACGTTTTGACACTACAGGCTCTTGAATAGGGACTTGCATCTTGAAAGCTTGTTGTGCCTCCAAACACCAATTTCGATGCGTCGAAACTGAAGATTTTGAGGCATAAGCTCTAAAACAAGGTTCTAAGAGCACGATGTGAGTCAAACTCAAATTTTGATGCTACCGGCTCCGAAATCAGGACTTAGATCCTGAAACCTTGTTGTGCCTCCAAACATCGATTTTGATGCTCCAAAACTAGGGCTTTTGAAGCACAATTTCTAAAACAGAGTTCTAAGAGCACAATGTGCATCAAAATTGAATTTTGATTCTATTGGCTCTAGAATCGGGGCTTGCATCTTGAAACCTTATTGTGCCTTAAACATTGATTTTTTAATGTTTTGAAATTGGAGCTTTCGAGCCACACACTCCAAAGCGAGGTTCTAAGAGCACGATGTGCATCAAAATCACGTTTTGACCCTACAGGCTCCAGAATAGGGACTTTCATCTTGGAAGCTTGTTGTGCTTCCACACACCAATTTTGATGCTTCTAAGCCAAAGATTTTGAGGCATAAGCTCCAAAAAAATGTTCCAAGAGCACGATGTGCATGAAATTTTGACGCTACCTGCTCCACAATCAGGAAATGCATCTTAAAACATTGTTGTGCCTCCAAACATCGATTTTGATGCTCCAAAATTGGGGCTTTTGAGGCACAATTTCTAATTTTAAGAGCACAATGTGCATCAAAATTGACAAAATTAAATTTTGATGCTACTGGCTCAAGAATTGGGGCTTGCATCTTGAAACCTTGTTGTGCCTCAAAACACTGATTTTTTTGCTCCAAAACTAGGGCTTTCGAGGCACAAGCTTCGAAATGAGGTTCTAAGAGCACAGTGCGTCAAAATCTGATTTTCACGCTATTGACTCTAGAATCAGGTTTTGCATTTTGAAACCTTGTTATGACTCCAAACATTGATTTTGATGCTCCAAAATTGGGTCTTTCGAGGCACAAGCTCCGAACTGAGCTTTTAAGAGAATGATGTGCGTCAAAATCAAATTTTGACGCTACAGGGTCCGGAATAGGGACTTGCTTCTTGAAACCTTGTTTTGCCTCAAAACATTGATTTTGATATTCCAAAGTCAGGGTTTTCAAGGCACAAGCTCCGAAAGGAGATTCTAAGAGCACGATGTACCTCAAAATTGCATTTTGACACTATCGACTCTGCAATTGGGACTTGTGTCTTGAAACCTTGCACTAATTTTTATATTCCAAAAATGAGGCTTTTGAGTCACAACCTACCAAATGGGGTTCTAGGAACACCATGTTTGTCAAAATCATGTTTTGACGCTATCAGCTTGAGAATCAGGATTTGTGTCTTGAAACCTTGTTGCCTTTAAACATTGGTTTTGATGTTTTGAAACTAGAGCTTTCGAGCCACATGCTACGAAATGATGTTCTAAGAGCACGATGTGCATCAAAATCACATTTTGACCCTACAAGCTCCATAATAGGGACTTGCATCTTGAAAGCTTGTTGTGCCTCCGAACACAAATTTTGATGCTTCGAAACCAAATATTTTGAGGCATAAGCTCCAAAACAAGGTTCTAAGAGCACAATGTGCGTCAAAATTAAATTTTGACGCTACTAGCTCCAGAATCAGGACTTGCATCTTGAAACCTTGTTGTGCCTCCAAACATCGATTTTGATGCTCCAAAACTGGGTCTTTTGAGGCACAAGTTCCGAAATGAGCTTCTAATAGATTGATATGCGTCAAAATAGAATTTTGACGCTACAGGTTCCGGAAAAGAGACTTGCTTCTTGAAACCTTGTTGTGCCCTAAAACATTGATTTTGATGTTCCAAAATCAGGGCTTTCAAGGCACAAGCTTGAAAATGAGGTTCTAAGACCACGATGTAAATCAAAATTGCATTTTAACACTATCGATTCTAGAATTGGGACTTGTGTCTTGAAACCTTGTTGTGCCTCCAAACACTAGAGCACAATGTGCATCAAAATTGAATTTTGATGCTACTGTCTTTAGAATCGGGGCTTGCATCTTGAAACCTTGATGTGCTTCAAAACACAAATTTTGATGCTACGAAACTGGGGCTTTCGACGCACAAGCTTCAAAATGAGGTTCTAAGAGGACGATGTACACCAAAATTAGATTTTGATGCTATTGACTCTAGAATTGGGACTTGCATCCTAAAACCTTGTTTTGCCTCCAAACATTGATTTTGATGCTCCAAAACTTGGTCTTTCAAGGCAAAAGCTCTGAAATGAGCTTCTAAGAGAATGATGTGCGTCAAAATTGAATTTTGATGCTACAAGCTCCTTGAAACCTTGTTGTGCCTCAAAACCTTGATTTTGATGTTCCAAAATCAGGGGTTTCAAGGCACAAGTTCCGAAATGAGGTTCTAAGAGCAAGATGTACATCAAAATTGTGTTTTGACATTACCGACTTTGGAATTAAGAATTATGTCTTGAAACCTTGTTGTGCCTCCAAACATTAATTTTTATGCTCCAAAAATGAGTCTTTTGAGGCATAACCTCCGAAATGAGGTTCTAAGAACACCATGTTTGTCAAAATCATTTTTTGACACTATCAGCTTGAGAATAGGGACTTGTGTCTTGAAACCTTGTTGTGCCTTTAAACATTGATATTGATGTTCTGAAACTGGAGCTTTTGAGCCACGCGGCTCCGAAACAAGGTTCTAAGAGCACGATGTGCATCAAAATCACATTTTACAGTACAAGCTCCGGAATAGGGACTTTCCTCCAAACACCAATTTCGATGCTTCGAACCCGAAGATTTTGAGGCATAAGCTCCAAAACAAGGTTATAAGAGCACGATGTCCATCAAAATCAAATTTTGATGCTACCAACTCCAGAATCAGGACTTGCATCTTAAAACCATGTTGTGCCTCCAAACATCGATTTTGATGCTTTAAAACTGGGGCTTTCGAGGCACAATTTCTAAAACAAGTTTCTAAGAGCACAATGTGCATCAAAATTGAATTTTGATGCTACTGGCTCTAGAATCAGGGCCTACATCTTGAAACCTTGTTGTGCCTCAAAACCCTGATTTTGATGCTCCAAAATCGAGGCTTTTGAGGCTTAAGCTTTGAAATGAGGTTCTAAGAGCATGATGTGCGCCAAAATCAAATTTTGATGCTATTCACTCTAGAATCGGGACTTTACATATTGAAAACCTTGTGCCTCCAAACATTGATTTTGATTCTCCAAAACTGGGTCTTTCGAGGCACAAGCTCCGAAATGAGCTTTTAAGAGAATGATGTGCGTCAAAATGGAATTTTGATGCTACAGGCTCTTGAATAGGGACTTGCTTCTTGAAACCTTATCCTACCTCCAAACACTAGTTTTGACGCTTTCAGCTTGAGAATTCAGACTTGTGTCTTGAAACCTTGTTGTGCCTTTAAACATTGATTTTGATGTTTCGAAACTGGAGCTTTTGAGCAACATGCTCCGAAACGAGGTTCTAAGAGCACGATGTGCATCAAAATCACGTTTTGACACTAGAGGCTCCGGAATAGGGACTTGCGTCTTGAAAGCTTGTTGTGCTCTCAAACTTTGATTTTGATGCTCCAAAACTGGGATTTTTGAGGCACAAATTCTAAAACAGGGTTCTAAGAGCACAATGTGCATCAAAGTTGAATTTTGATGGTACTGGCTCTAGAAATATGGGCTTGCATCTTGAAACCATGTTGTGCCTCAAAACACTGATTTTGATGCTCCGAAACCGGGGCTTTCAATTTTCAAGCTTCAAAATGATGTTCTAAGAGCACTATGTGTACCAAATTCATATTTTGATGCTATTGACTCTAGAATCGGGACTTGCATCTTGAAACCTTATTGTGCCTACTAAGATTGATTTTGATACTCCAAAACTCGGTCTTTGGAGGCACAAGCTCCGAAATAAACTTCTAAGAGAATGATGTGTGTCAAAATAGAATTTTCACACTAAGGGCTCCGGAATAGGGATTTGCTTCTTGAAACATTCTTGTGTCTCAAAACATTGATTTTGATGTTCCAAAATCAAGACTTTCAAGGCACAAGCTCCGAAATGAGGTTCTAAGAGCACGATGTACATAAAAATTGTGTTTTGCGCTACGGACTTTGGAATTGGGATTTGTGTCTTGAAACCTTGTTGTGCCTTTAAAAATTGATTTTGATGTTTCAAAACTAGAGCTTTCGAGGCACACGCTCCGAAACAAGGTTATAAGAGCACGAAGTGCATCAAAATTAGGTTTTGACACTATAGGCTCCGGAATAGAGACTTGTGTCTTGGAAGCTTGTTGTGCCTCCAAAGACCAATTTGGATGCTTTGGAACCAAAGATTTTGAGGCATAAGCTCCAAAAAAAGGTTCTAAGAGCACGATGTGCATGAAAATCAAATTCTAACGCTATCAGCTCTAGAATCAGGACTTGCATCTTGAAACCTTGTTGTGCCTCCAAACATTGATTTTGATGCTCCAAAACTGGGTCTTTTCAAGGCACAATCTCTGGAATGAGGTTCTAAGAGCATGATGTACATCAAAATTGTGTTTTGACATTATAGACTCTCAAATAGGGACTTGCATCTTGAAAGCTTGTTGTGCCTCCAAACACCAATTTCGATGCTTCAAAACTGAAGATTTTGAGGCATAAGCTCCAAAACAAGGTTCTAAGAGCACGATGTCCGTCAAAATCAAACTTTGACACTACTAACTCTAGAATCAAGACTTTCATCTTGAAACCTTGTTGTGCCTCCAAAAATCGATTTTGATGCTCCAAAATTGGGGCTTTTGAGGCACACTAATTTTGATGCTATTGACTCTAGAATCGAGACTTGCATCTTGAAACCTTGTTCTGCCTCCAAACATTGATTTTGATTCTCCAAAAATAGGTCTTTCGAGGCACAAGCTTCGAAATGAGCTTCTAAGAGAATGATATGCATTCTGGAATAGGGACTTGCTTCTTGAAACCTTGTTGTGCCTGAAAACATTGATTTTGATGTTCCCAAATCAAGGCTTTCAAGGCACAAGCTCCCAAATGAGGTTCTAAGAACACGATGTACATCGAAATTGCATTTTGACGCTACCGAATCTGCAATTGGGATTTGTGTCTTGAAACCTTGTTGTGCCTCCAAACACAAAATTTTATGCTCCAAAAAGGAGGCTTTTGAGGCACAACCTCCGAAATGGGGTTCTAAGAACACCATGTATGTCAAAATCATGTTTTGACGCTATCAGCTTGAGAATCGGGACTTGTGTCTTGAAACCTTGTTGTGCCTTTAAACATTAATTTTGATGTTTGGAAACTGGAGCTTTCGAGCAACACACTCCGAAATGAGGTTTTAAGAGCACAATGTGCATCAAAATCACATTTTGACACTACAGGCTCCGGAATAGGGACTTGCGTCTTGAAAGCTTGTTGTGCCTCCAGACACCAATTTTGATGCGTCAAAACCAACATTTTTGAGGCATAAGCTCCAAAACAAGGTTCTAAGAGCACGATGCGCATCAAAATCAAATTTTGATGCTACTGAATAGGGACTTGCGTCTTGAAAACTTCAATTGTTGTGCCTCGAAACATCAATTTTCATGCTCCGGAATAGGGACTTGCATTTTGAAAACTTCTTTTGCCTTCTGACACCAATTTTGATGCTTTCAAACCGAAGATTTTGAAGAATAAAGTCCTAAGAGCATGATGTGTGTCAAAATTAAATTTTGATGCTACTGGATCCAGAATCACGACTTTCATCTTGAAACCTTGTTGTGCCTCCAAACATTGATTTTGATGCTCCAAAACTAGGGTTTTTGCGGCACAATTTCTAAAATAGGGTTCAAAGAGTACAATGTGCATCTAAATTGAATTCTGATGCTACTGGCTCTAGAATTGGGGCTTGCAACTTGAAACCTTGTTGTGCCTCAAAAAACCGATTTTGATGCTCCGAAATAGGGGCTTTCAGGGCTCAAGTTTCGAAATGAGGTTCTAAGAGCACGATGTTTGGAAAAATCATTTTTTGACGCTATCAGCTTGAGAATCGAGACTTCTGTCTTGAAACCTTGTTGTGCCTTTAAATATTGCTATTGATGTTTGGAAACTGGAGCATTCGAGCCACACACTCCGAAATGAGGTTATAAGAGCACGATGTGCATCAAAATCACGTTTTGACACTACAGGCTCCGGAATAGGGACTTGTGTCTTGAAAGCTTGTTGTTCTTGCAAACACCAATTTTGATGATTTGAAACTGAAGATTTTGAGGCATAAGCTCCAAAACAAGGTTCTAAGAGCACGATGTGTGTCAGAATCAAATTTTGATGCTACCGGCTCTAGAATCGGGACTTGCATCTTGAAACCTTATTGTTCCTCCAAACATTGATTTTGATGCTCCAAAACTAGGGCTTTTGAGGCACAATTTCTAAAAAAGTGTTTTAAGAGCACAATGTGCATCAAAATTGAATTTTGATGCTACTAACTCTAGAATTGGGGCTTGCATCGTGAAACCTTGTTGTGCCTCAAAACACTGATTTTCATGGTCTAAAACCATGGTTTTTGAGGCACAAGCTTCGAAATGAGGTTCTAAGTGCACGATGTGCGCCAAAATTAGATTTTGATGCTATGGACTCTAGAATCGAGACTTGCATCTTGAAACCTTGTTTTGCTTCCAAACATTGATTTTGATGCTCCAAAACTGGGTCTTTCGAGGCACAAGCTCTGAAATGAGCTTCTAAGAGAATGATGTGCGTGAAAATGGAATTTTGATGCTACAAGCTCCGGAATAAGGACTTGCTTCTTGAAACCTTGTTGTGCCTCAAAACATTGATTTTCATGTTCCAAAATCAGGGCTTTCAAACCACAAGCTCCGAAATGACGTTCTAAGAGCACGATGTACATCAAAATTGCATTTTGACGCTATCGACTCTAGAATTGGGACTTCTGTCTTGAAACATTTTTGTGCCTCCAAACACTAATTTTTATGCTCCAAAATCGAGACTTTTGAGGGACAACCTCCGAAATGAGGTTCTAAGAACACCATGTTTGTAAAAATCGTGTTTTGACGCTATCAGCTTGAGAATTGGGACTTCTGTGTTGAAACCTTGTTGTGCCTTTAAACATTGATTTTGATGTTTCAAAAATGGAGCTTCCGAGCCACACATTTCGAAACGAGGTTTTAAGAGCACGATGTGCATCAAAATAACATTTTGACACTATAGGCTCCGGAATAGGGACTTGTGTCTTGAAAGCTTGTTGTGCCTTCAAACACCAATTTCGATAATTCGAAACCAAAGATTTTGAGAGATAAGCTCCAAAACAAGGTTCTAAAAGCATGTTGTGCATCAAAATCATATTTCAACGCTACCAGCTCCAGAATCAAGACTTGCATCTTGAAACCTTATTGTGTCTCCAAACATAAATTTTGATGCTTCAAAACTGGGGCTTTTGAGGCATAATTTCTAAAATAGGGTTCTAAGAGCACAATGTGCATCAAAATTGAATTTTGTTGGTACTAGATCTATAATCGGGGCTTGCATCTTGAAACCTTGTTGTGCCTCAAAACACTGATTTTGATGCTCTGAAATTGTGGCTTTCAAGGCACAAGCTTTGAAATGAGGTTCTAAGGGCACGATGTGCGCCAATTTTTTTTTTGTGACGATATTTACTCTAGAATCAACAGTTGCATCTTGAAACCTTGTTGTTCCTCCAATCATTGATTTTGATGCTCCAAAAATGGGTCTTTCGAGGCAGAATCTCTGAAATGAGCTTCTAAGAGCACGATGTACATCAAAATTGTGTTTTGATGCTATCGACTCTGGAATTGGGACATGTCTCTTTAAACCTTGTTGTGCCTCCAAACACTAATTTTTATGCTCCAAAAATGAGGCTTTTGAGACACAACCTCCAAAATAAGGTTCTAAGAACACCATGTTTGTCAAAATTGTGTTTTGACGCTATCAGCTTGAGAATCGGGACTTGTGTGTTGAAACCTTGTTGTGCCTTTAAACATTGACTTTGATGTTTCGAAACTAGAGCTTTCGAGCCACATGCTCCAAAACGAGGTTCTAAGGGCATGATGTGCATCAAAATCACATTTTGACACTATAGGCTCCGTAATAGGGACTTGCATCTTGAAACCTTGTTGTGCCTCCAAACATTGATTTTGATGGTCCAAAACTGGGTCTTGTGAGGCATAAGCTCCGAAATGAGCTTCTAAGAGAATGATGTGTGTCAAAATGGAATTTTGACGCTAGAGGCTCCGGAATAGGGACTTGCTACTTGAAACCTTGTTGTGCCTCAAAAACATTGATTTTGATGTTCTAAAATCAGGGCTTTGAAGGCACAAGCTCCGAAATGAGGTTCTAATAGCACGATCTACATCAAAATTGTATTTTCACGCCATCGATTCTAGAATTGGGACTTGTGTCTATAAACCTTGTTGTGCCTCCAAACACTAATTTTTATGCTCCAAAAATGAAGCTTTTAAGGCACAACCTCCAAAATGAGGTTCTAAGAACACCATGTTTCTAAAAATCATTTTTTCATGCTATCAACTTGGGAATCGGGACTCATCTCTTGAAACCTTATAGTGCCTCCAAACACTAATTTTTATGCTCCAAAAATGAGGCTTTTGAGTCACAACCTACGAAATGAGGTTCTAAGAGCACGATGTGCATCAAAATCACATTTTGACACTACAGGCTCCAGAATAGGGACTTGCTTCTTGAAAGCTTGTTGTGCCTCCACACACCAATTTTGATACTTTGAAACCAAAGATTTTGAGGCATAAGCTCCGAAACAAGGTTCTAAGAGCACGATGTGCGTCAAAATCAAATTTTGACGCTACTGGCTCTAGAATCAGGACTTGCATCTTGAAACCTTGTTGTGTCTCCAAACGTTGATTTTGATAGTCCAAAACTGGGGCTTTTGAGAGAGAATATCTAAAACAGGGTTCTAAGAGCACAATGTGCATCAAACTTAAATTTTGATGCTACTGGCTCTTGAATCAGGGCTTAAAACTTAAAGACTTGTTGTACCTCAAAAAACCAATTTTGATACTCCGAAACTGGTGCTTTCGAGGCACAAGCTTCCAAATGTGGTTCTAAGAGCACGATGTGCACCAAAATCTAATTTTGACGCTATTGACTGTAGAATCGAGAATTGCGTCTTGAAACCTTTTTGTGCCTCCAAACATTGATTTTGATGCTCCGAAATGAGCTTCTAAGAGAATGATGCGCGTCAAAATTCCATTTTGACACTACAGGCTGCGCAATAGGGACTTTCTTCTTGAAACGTTGTTGTGCCCCAAAACATTAATTTTGATGTTGCAAAATCAGGGCTTTCAAGGCACAAGCTCTAAAACAAGGTTCTTGGAGCACAATGTACATCAAAATTGCGTTTTGACGCTACCAACTTTGGAATTTGGACTTGTGTCTTGAAACCTTGTTGTGCCTCCAAACACTAATTTTCATATTCCAAAAATGAGGCTTTTGAGGCATGACCTTCGAAATGAGGTTCTAAGAACACCATGTTTGTCAAAATCATATTTTGACGGTATCAGCTTGAGAATCGGGACTCGTGTCTTGAAACCTTGTTTTGCCTTTAAACATTGATTTTGATGTTTTGAAATTGGACCTTTCGAGCTACACGCTCTGAAACGAGGTTCTAAGAGCACGATGTGCATCAAAATAATGATTTGAAACTAGAGGCTCCGGAATAGGGACCTTCATCTTGAAAGCTTGTTGTGCCTTCAAACACCAATTTTTATGCTTCGAAACTGAAGATTTTGAGGCATAAGCTCCAGAACAAGGTTCTAAGAGCTCGATGTGCGTCAAAATCAAATTTTGATGCTACTAGCTCCAAAATAAGGACTTGTATCTTGAAACATTGTTGTGCCTCCAAATATCAATTTTGATGCTCCAAAATTGGGGCTTTTGAAACACAACTTCTAAAATAGGGTTCTAAGAGCACAATGTGAATCAAAATTTAATTTTGATGCTACTGGCTCTAGAAACGGGGCTTGCATCTTGAAATCTTGTTGTGCCTCAAAACACTGATTTTGATGCTTTGAAACTGGGGCTTTCAAGGCACAAGCTTCAAAATGAGGTTCTAAGAGCATGATATGTGCCAAAATCATATTTTGACGCTATTGACTATAGAATCAAGACTTGTATCTTGAAACCTTGTTGTGCCTCCAGACATTGATTTTGATGCTCCAAAACTAGGTCTTTCGTGGCACAAGCTTCGAAATCAACTTGTAAGAGAATGATGTGTGTCAAAATGGAATTTTTATGCTACAGGCTCCGGAATAGGGACTTTCTTCTTGAAACCTTGTTGTGCCTCAAAAAATTGATTTTGATGTTCCAAAATCAGGGCTTTCAAGGCACAAGCTCCGAAATGAGGTTCTAAGAGCACGATGTACATCAAAACTGGGTTTTGGCGCTACCGACTTTGGAATTGGGACTTGTGTCTTGAAACTTTTTTGTCCCTCCAAACACTAATTTTTATGCTCCAAAAATGAGGCTTTTGACGCATGACCTCCATAATAAGGTTCTAAGAACACAATGTTTATCAAAATCGTGTTTCGACACCATCAGCTTGAGAATCAGGACTTTTGTCTTGAAACCTTGTTGTCCCTTTAAACATTGATTTTGATGTTTTGAAACTGGACCTTTCGAGCTACATGCTTCGAAACGAGGTTCTAAGAGCACGATGTGCATCAAAATCACGTTTTGACACTACAGGCTCCAAAATAGGGACTTGTGTCTTGAAAGCTTGATGTGCCTCCAAACACCAATTTTGATGCTTACAAACCAAAGATTTTGAGGCATAAACTCCAAAACAAGGTTCTAAGAGCATGATGTGCATTAAAATAAAATTTTGACGCTACTGACTCCAGAATCAGTACTTGCATCTTGAAACCTTGTTGTGCCTCGAAACATTTATTTTGATGCTCCAAAATTGGGGCTTTTGAGGCACAATTTCTAAAACAAGATTCTAAGAGCACAATGTGCATCAAAATTGAATTTTGATGCTACCGGCTCTAGAAACGGGGCTTGCATCTTGAAATCTTGTTGTGCCTCAAAACACTGATTTTGATGCTTTGAAACCGAGGCTTTCAAGGCACAAGCTTCTTAATGAGGTTCTAATAGCACTATGTGCCCCAAAATCATATTTTGATGCTATTGACTCTAGAATCAGGACTTGTATCTTGAAACCTTGTTGTGTCTCCAAACATTGATTTTGATGCTACCGAATAGGGACTTGCTTCTTGAAACCTTGTTGTGCCTAAAAAACTTGATTTTGATGATCCAAAATCAGGGCTTTCAAGGCACAAGCTTCGAAATGAGGTTCTAAGAGCACGATGTATATCAAAATTATGTTTTGATGCTATCGACAGTGGAATTGGGACTTGTGTCTTGAAAACTTATTGTGCCTCAAAAGACTAATTTTTATGCTCCAGAAATGAGGTTCTTAGAACACCATGTTTGTCAAAATTGTGTTTTGATGTTATCAGCTTGACAATCGGGACTTATGTCTGGAAACCTTGTTGTGCCTTTAAACATTGATTTTGATGTTTTGAAACTGGAGCTTTCGAGCCACATGCTCCGAAATGAGGTTCTAAGAGCACGATGTACATCAAAATCACATTTCGACACTACAGGCTACGGAATAGCGACTTGCATCTTGAAAGCTTATTGTGGCTCCAAACACCAATTTTGATGCTTCGAAACCGAAGATTTTGAGGCATAAGCATTAAAACAAGGTTCTAGGAGCACAATGTCCGTCAAAATCAAATTTTCACACTGTCGACTCCAGAATCAGGACTTGCATCTTGAAACCTTGTTGTGCCTCCAAACATCGATTTTGATGCTCTGAAAACTCAAGGCACAAGCTTCGAAATGAGCTTTTAAGAGCACGATGTGCGCTAAAATCAGATTTTGATGCTATTGACTCTAGAATCGGGACATGCATCTTGAAACCTTGTTGTGCCTCCAAACATTTATTATGATGCTCAAAAACTGGATCTTTCGAGGCACAAGCTCCGAAATGAGCTTCTAAGAGAATGATGTGCGTCAAAATGGAATTTTGATGCTACAGGATCTAAAATAGGGTCTTGGTTCTTGAAACCTTTTTGTGCCTCAAAACATTGATTTTGATGTTCCCAAATCAGGGCTTTCAAGCCACATGCTCCAAAATGAGGCTCTAAGAGCATGTTGTGCATCGAAATCACGTTTTGACACTACGGGATCCAGAATAGGGACTTGCATCTTGAAAGCTTGTTGTGCCTCCAAACACCAATTTTGATAGTAGGGCCCACCCGTTGAAGCACTTGCTGAAGTACCAGAAGAATCCGTGCCCCCTACTATTCTAAGGGCAGTAGGGGGTGGATGCAATTCTTGAAGCAGATCGAGGAGCAAAACCAAGTCAATTGTGGCGCTTTCAAGGCAAAAGCCTTGGAATGACGTTCTAAGGGCACGATGTGTGCCAAAATTAGATTATGACACTATTGACTCTAGAATCAGATCTTGCTTCTTGAAACCTTGTTGTGCCTCAAAAGATTGATTTTGATGTTCCAAAATTAGGCCTTTCAAGGCACAAGCTCCGAAATGAGGTTCTAAGAGGACGATGTACATCAAAATTGCGTTTTGATGTTATCGACTCTGGAATTGGGACTTGTGTCTTGAGAACCTTGTTGTGCCTCCAAACACTAATTTTTATGCTCAAAAAATGAGGCTTTTGAGGCACAACTTCCAAAATGAGGTTCTAAGAACATCATGTTTGTCAAAATCGTGTTTTGACGCTATCAACTTGATAATCGAGATTTGTATCTTACAACCTTGTGCCTTTAAACATTGATTTTGATGTTTTAAAACTGGAGCTTTCGAGCCACAGAGTCTGAAACAAGGTTCTAAGAGCACGATGCGCATCAAAATCAGGTTTTGACACTACGGTCTTTGGAATAGCATCTTGAAGGCTTGTTGTGCCTCCAAACACCAATTTTGATAATTTGAAACCGAAGATTTTGAGGCATAGAGTCTTTTGATGCACAACCTCCCAAATGAGGTTCTAAGAACACCATGTTTGTCAAAATTGTGTTTTGAGGCAATCAGCTTGAGAATCTGGACTCGTCTCTTGAAACCTTGTTGTGCTTTTAAACATTGATTTGGATGTTTTGAAACTAGAGCTTTCGAACGCTCCAAAATGAGGTTCTAAGAGCACGATGTGAATCAAAATCATGCTTTGACACTACAGGCTCTAGAATAGGGCAAGTCTTGAAAGGTTGTTGTGCCTCCAAACACCAATTTCGATGCTTCAAAACCAAAGATTTTGAGGCATAAGCTCCAAAACAAGGTTCTAAAACCACGATGTGCGTCAAAATCAAATTTTGGCGCTACCGGCTCCAGAATCAGGACTTGCATCTTGAAACCTTGTTGTGCTTCCAAACATCGATTTTGATGCTCCAAAACTGGGGCTTTTGAGGCACAATTTCTAAAACAGAGTTCTAAGAGCACAATGTGCATCAAAATTGAATTTTGATGCTAGTGGCTCTAGAATTGGGGCTTGCATCTTAAAACCTTGTTGTGCCTCAAAACACTGATTTTGATGCTCCGAAACCAGCACTTTCGAGCCACAAGCTTCGAAATGAGGTTCTAAGAGCACGATGTGCACCAAAATCAGATTTTGATGGTATTGACTCTACAATCTGAACTTGCATCTTGAAACCTTGTTGTGCCTCCAAACATTGATTTTGATGCTCCAAAACTGGGTCTTTCAAGGCACAAGCTCTGAAATGAGCTTCTAAGAGAGTGATGTTCATCAAAATGGATTTTTGATTCTATAGGCTCTTGAATAGGGACTTGCTTCTTGAAACCTTGTTGTGCCTCAAAACATTGATTTTGACGTTCCAAAATCAGGGCTTTCAAGGCACAAGCTCCGAAATGAGGTTCTAAGAGCATGATGTACATCAAAATTGTGTTTTGCATTATTGACTCTGGAATAAGGACTTGTGTCTTGAAACCTTGTTGTGCCTCCAAACATCGATTTTGATGCTCCAAAACTTGTGCTTTTGAGGTACAATTTGTAAAAAGGGTTCTAAAATGAGGCTTTTGAGGCACGACCTCTAAAATGAGGTTCTAAGAACACCATGTGCATCAAAATCATGTTTTGACGCTACAGGCTCCGAAATAGGGACTTGCGTGTTGAAAGCTTGTTGTGCCTCCAAACACCAATTTTGATGCTTCGAAACCAAATATTTTGAGGCATAAGTTCCAAAACAAGGTTCTAAGAGCACGATGTGCATCAAAATCAAATTTGACGCTAATTGCTCCAAAATCAGGACTTGCATCTTGAAACCTTTTTATGCCTCCAAACATTGATTTTGATGCTCCAAAACATGTGCTTTTGAGGTACAATTTGTAAAAAGGGTTCTAAGAGCACAATGTACATCAAAATTGAATTTTGATGCTACTAGCTCTGGAATAGGGACTTGCATCTTGAAATATTGTTATGCCTCCAACCACCAATTTTGATGCTCCAAAACCGGGGCTTTCAAAGGCACAAGCTTCCAAAACAAGGTTCTAAGAGCATGATGTGCATCAAAATCAAATTTTTACTCTACCGGCTCCAGAATCATGACTTGCATCTTGAAACCTTGTTATGCCTTTAAACATTGATTTTGATGCTCCAAATCTGGGGCTTTTGAGGCACAATTTCTAAAACAGGGTTCTAAGAACAAAATGTGCATCAAAATTCAATTTTGATGCTACTGGCTCTAGAATCGGAGTTGGCATCTTGAAACCTTGTTGTTCCTCAAAACATTGATTTTGAAGCTCTGAAACCGAGGCTTTCGAGGTACAAGCTTCGAAATGAGGTTCTAAGAGCACGATGTGCACCAAAATCAGATTTTCACGCTATTGACTCTACAATCGAGACTTGCATCTTGAAACTTTGTTGTGTCTCCAAAAATTGATTTTGATGCTCCAAAACTAGGTCTTTCGAGGGACAAGCTCCGAAATGAGCTTCTAAGACAATGATGTGCGTCAAAATGGAATTTTGACACTACAGGCTCTGGAATAGGGACTTGCTTCCTGAAACCTTGTTGTGCCTCAAAACATTGATTTTGATGTTTTGAAATTGGAGCTTTCGAGCCACATGCTCCGAAATGAGGTTCTAAGAGCACGATGTGCACCAAAATCACATTTTGACACTACAGGCTCTGGAATAGGGACTTGTGTGTTGAAATCTTGTTTTGCCTCCAAACACCAATTTTGATGCTTCGAGACCGAAGATTTTGAGGCATAAGCTCCAAAACAAGGTTCTAAGAGCATGATGTGCGTCAAAATCAAATTTGACGCTATCGGCTCCCAAATCAGGACTAGGAGCAAGCTTTGAAATGAGGTTCTAGGAGCACGATGTGCACCAAAATCAGATTTTGACGCTATTGACTCTAGAATCTTTACTTGCATCAATCCTTCTTGTGCCTCCAAACATTGATTTTGATGCTCCAAAACTGGGTCTTCTGAGAGGCACAAGCTCCGAAATGATTCGAAGAGAATGTCAAAATGGAATTTTGACGCTACAGCCTCGGGAATAGGGACTTGATTCTTGAAACCTTGTTGTGCCTCAAAACATTGATTTTGATGTTCCAAAATCAGGGCTTTCAAGGCACAAGTTCCAAAATGAGGTTCTAAGAGCACGATGTACATCAGAATTGCGTTTTGATGCTACCGACTCTGGAATTGGGAGTTGTGTCTTGAAAGATTGTTCTGCATCAAAACACTAATTTTTATGTTCCAAAAACGAGGCTTTTAAGGCACAACCTCCAAAATGAAGTTCTAAGAACACCATGTTTGTCAAAATCATGTGTTGACACTATCAGCTTGAGAATCAGGATTTGTGTTTTCAAACGTTGTTGTGCCTTTAAACATTGATTTTGATGTTTTGACACTGGAGCTTTCGAGCTACATGCTCCGAAATGAGGTTCTAAGAACAAGATATGTATCAAAATCACGTTTTGACACTACAAGCTCCAAAATAGGGACTAGATTCTTGAAACCTTGTTGTGCCTCAAAACATTGATTTTGATGTTCCAAAATCAGGGCTTTCAAGGCACAAACTCCAAAATCAGGGCTTTCAAGGCACAAACTCCAAAATGAGGTTCTAAGAGCACGATGTACATCAAAATTGTGTTTTGACACTACCGACTCTAGAATTGGGAGTTGTGTCTTGAAAGATTGTTGTGCATCCAAACACTAATTTTTATGTTCCAAAAATGAGGCTTTTGAGGCACAACCTCCGAAATGAAGTTCTAATAACACCATGTTTGTCAAAATCGTGTGTTGACACTATCAGCTTGAGAATCGGGACTTGTGTCTTGAAACCTTGTTGTGCCTTTAAACATTGATTTTGATGTTTTGACACTGGAGCTTTCGAGCCACATGCTCCGGAACGAGGTTCTAAGAACAAGATATGCATCAAAATCATGTTTTGACACTACAAACTCCAGAATAGGGACTTGCATCTTGAAAGCTTGTTGTGCCTCCAAACACCAATTTTGATGCTTCGAAACTGAAGATTTTGAGGAATAAGCTCCAAAACAAGGTTTTAAGAGCATGATGTCCATCAAAATCAAATTTTGACGCTACCGGCTCGAGAATCAACACTTGCATCTTGAAATCTTGTTGTGCCTCCAAACATCGATTTTGATGCTCCAAACCTGGGCTTTTGAGGCACAATTTCTAAAACAGGGTTCTAAGAGCACAATGTGCATCAAAATTCTACTGGCTCTAGAATCGGGGCTTGCATCTTGAAATCTTCATCTGCCTCAAAACACTGATTTTGATGCTCCGAAACCAAGGCTTTCAAGGCACAAGATTTTGATGCTATTGACTCTAGAATCGCGACTTGCATCTTGAAACTTTCTTGTGCCTCAAAACATTGATTTTGATGCTCCAAAAGAGGCACAACCTCCGAAATGAGCTTCTAAGAGAATGATGTGCGTCAAAATGGAATTTTGACACTACAGGCTCCAGAATAGGGACTTGCTTCATGAAACCTTGTTGTGCCTCAAAACAATGATTTTGATCTTCCAAAATCAGGCCTTTCAAGGCACAAGCTCCAAAACAAGGTTCTAAGAGGTTGTTCCACATCAAAATCAAATTTTGACGCTACGGAATGCTGAATCAGGACTTGCATCTTGAATCCTTGTTGTGCCTCCAAACATTGATTCTGATGCTCCAAAACTAGGGCTTTTGAGGAACAATTTCTAAAATAGGGGTTCTAAGAGCACAATGTGCATCAAAATTGAATTTTGCTGCTACTGGCTCTAGAATCAGGGCTTTCATCTTGAAACCTTGTTTTGCCTCAAAACACTGATTTTGATGATCCAAAACCGGGGCTTTTGAGGCACAAGCTTCAAAATGAGGTTCTAAGAGCACGATGTGCACCAAAATCAGTTTTTGACGCTATTGACTCTAGAATTAGGACTTGCATCTTGAAACTTTGTTGTGCTTCCAAACATTTATTCTGATGCTCCCAAACTGGGTCTTTCAAGGCACAAGCTCTTAAATGAGCTTCTAAGAGAATGATGTGCGTCAAAATGAAATTTTGACGGTACAGGCTCTAGAATAGGGACTTGCTTCTTGAAACCTTGTTGTGGCTCAAAATATTTATTTTGATGTTCCAAAATCAGGGCTTTCAGGGCACAATCTCCGAAACAAGGTTCTAAGAGGATGGTATACATCAAAAATGCGGTTTGATGCTACCAAATCTAGAATTGGGACTTGTGTCTTGAATCCTTGTTGTGCCTCTAATTTTAATGCTCCAAAAACGAGCCTTTTGAGGCACAACCTCCCAAATGAGGTTCTAAGAACAACATTTTTTAAAAATTATGTTTTGATGCAATCAACTTGAGAATCAGGACTTGTCTTTTGAAACCTTGTTGTGCCTTTAAACATTGATATTGATGTTTTGAAACTGGAGCTTTCGAGCGACATGCTCCGAAATGAGGTTCAAAGAGCACGATGCGCATCAAAATCACGTTTTGACACTACAGGATCTGGAATAGGGACTTGCATCTTGAAAGCTTGTTGGACCTCCAAACACCAATTTTGATGCTTCGAAATTGAAGATTTTGAGGCATAAGCTCCAAAATAAGGTTCTAAGAGCACGATGTGCCTCAAAATAAAATTTTGACGCTATCGACTCCAGAATAAGGACTTACATCCTGAAACCTTGTTGTGCCTCCAAACATCAATTTTGATGATCCAAAACTAGGGCTTTTGAAGTACAGTTTCTAAAACAGTGTTCTAAGAGCACAATGTGCATCAAAATTGAATTTTGATGCTACTCGCTCTAGAATCGAGGCTTGCATCTTGCAACCAAATTGAATTATGTCTTTCCAGGCACAAGCTCCGAAATGAGCTTTTAAGAGAATGATGTGAGTCAAAATAAAATTTTGACACTACAGGCTCCGGAATACGAACTTGCTTTTGGAAACCCTGTTGTGCCTCAAAAAATTGATTTTGATATTCCAAAGTCAGGGCTTTCAAGACACAAGTTCTGAAAGGAGGTTCTAAGAGCACGATGTACCTCAAAATTGCGCTTTGACAGTACCAACTCTAGAATTTGGGACTTGTGTCTTGAAACCTTATTGTGCCTCCAAACACTAATTTTTATGCTCCAAAAATGAGGCTTTTGAGTCACAACCTACGAAATGAGGTTCTAAGAGCACGATGTGCATCAAAATCATGTTTTTACACTACAGGCTTTATAATAGGGCCTTGCATCTTGAAAGCTTATTGTGCCTCCAAACACAAATTTTGATGCTTTGAAACCGAAGATTTTGAGGCATAAGCTCCAAAACAAGGTTCTAAGAGCATGATGTGCGTGAAAATTAAATTTTGATGCTACTGGCTCCAGAATCAGAACTTGCATCTTGAAACCTTGTTGTGCCTCCAAACATCGATTTTGATGCTCCAAAACTGGGGCTTTTGAGGCATAATTTCTAAAATAGCGTTCTAAGACCACAATGTGCATCAAAATTGAATTTTGATGCTATTGGCTCCAGAATCAGTGCTTGCATCTTGAAACATTGTTGTGTCTTAAAACATTGATTTTGATGCTCTAAAACTCAGGCTTTTGAGGCACAAGCTTCGAAATGAGGTTAAAAGAGCACAATGTGCGCCAAAAGACAAATTTTGATGCTATTGACTCTAGAATTAGGACTTGCATCTTGAAACATTGTTGTGCCTCCAAACATTGATTTTGATGCTCCAAAACTGGGTCTTTCGAGGCACAATCTCCAAAATGAGCTTCTAGGAGAATGATATGCGTCAAAATTCCAGGCTCCGGTAAAGGGACTTGCTTCTTGAAACCTTGTTGTGCCCCAAAACATTGATTTTGATGTTCCAAAATTAGGGCTTTCAAGGCACAAGCTCGGAAATGAGGTTCTAAGACCATGCTGTAAATCAAAATTGCATTTTCACGCTAGCAATTCTAGAATTGGGACTTGTGTCTTGACACATTGTTGTGCCTCCAAACACTAATTTTTATGCTCCAAAAATGAGGCTTTTGAGGCATAACCTCCGAAATGAGGTTCTAAGAACACCATGTGTTGTCAAAATCATGTTTTGATACCATCAACTTGAGAATCGGGACTTGTGTCGTGAGACCTTGTTGTTCCTTTAAACATTGATTTTGATGTTTTGAAACTGGAGCTTTCGAGCCACATGCTCTGGAATGAGGTTCTAAGAGCACAATGTGCATCAAAATCATGTTTTGACACTACATGCTTCAGAATAGGGACTTGCGTCTTAAAAGCTTGTTGTATGTCCAAACACCAATTTTGATGATTCAAAACCGAAGATTTTTAGGCATAAGCTCCAAAACAAGGTTCTAAGAGCACGATGTGCGTGAAAATCAACTTTTGACTCTACTGGATCAAGAATCAGGACTTGCATCTTTAAACCTTGTTGTGCCTGCAAACATCAATTTTGATGCTCCAAAACTAGGGTTGTTGAGGCACAATTTCTAAAACAGGGTTCTAAGAGCACAATGTGCATCAAAATTCAATTTTGATTCTAATGGCTCTAGAATCGGGGCTTGCATCTTGAAACATTGTTGTGCCTCAAAACACTGATTTTGATGCTTCGAAATGAGGTTCTAAGAGCACGATGTGCCCCAAAATCAGATTTTGATGCTATTGACTCTAGAATCAGTACTTGCATCTTGAAACCTTGTTGTGCCTCCAAACATTGATTTTGATGCTCCAAAACTAGGTCTTTCAAGGCACAAGCTCCGAAATGAGCTTCTAAGAGATGATGTGCATCAAAATGGAATTTTGACACTACAGGCTCTGGAATAGGGACTTGCTTCTTGAAACCTAATTGTGCCCCAAAATATTGATTTTGATGTTCCAAAATCAGGGCTTTCAAGGCACAATCTTTGAAAAGAGATTCTACGAGCACGATGTACATCAAAATTGCCTTTTGACACTATTGACTTTGCAATCCGGACTTGTGTCTTGAAACCTTGTTTTGCCTTTAAACATTGATTTTGATGTTTTGAAATTGGAGCTTTCAAGCCACACGCTCCGAAACGAGGTTCTAAGAGCACGATATGCATCAAAATCATGTGTTGACACTACAGGCTCCAGAATAGGGACTTGCATCTTGAAACCTTGTTGTGCCTGCAAACATGGATTTTGATGCTCCAAATCTGGGGCTTTTGACGAACAATTTCTAAAATAGGGTTCTAAGAGCACAATGTGCATCAAAATTTAATTTTGATGGTACTGGCTCTATAATCAATGTTTGCATTTTGAAACCCAGTTGTGCCTGTAAACACTGATTTGGATGCTACAAAACTATGGCTTTTGAGGCACAAGCTTTGAAATGAGGTTCTAAGAGCACGATGTGTGCCAAAATTAGGTTTTGACGCTATTGACTCTAGAATCAGGAGTTGCATCTTGAAACCTTGTTGTTCCTACAAACATTGATTTTGATGCTCCAAAACTGGGGCTTTCAAGGCACAAGCTCCGAAATGAGATTCTAAGAGAATGATGTGTGTCAAAATGGAATTGTGATGCTACAGACTCCGAAATAGGGACTTACATCTTGAAATTTTCTTGTGCCTTAGAACATTGCTTTTTATGTTCCAAAATTACGGCTTTCAAGGAACAAGCTCCGAAATGAGGGTCTAAGAGCATGATGTACATCAAAATTGTGTTTTGACGCTATCGACTCTATAATAGGGACTTGCATCTTGAAAGCTTGTTGTGTCTCTAAACACCAATTTTGATGCTTCGAAGCCGAATATTTTACGGCATAAGCTCCAAAACAAGGCTCTAAGAGCATGATGTGCATCAAAATCAAATCTTGACGTTACCGGCTCCACAATCGGGACTTGCATCTTGAATCGTTGTTGTGCCTCCAAACATCGATTTTGATGCTCCAAAACTGGGGCTTTTGAGGCACAATATCTAAACAGGGTTCTAAGAGCACAATGTGCTTGAAAATTGAATTTTTATGCTACTAGCTCTAGAATCAGGACTTTCGAGGCACAAGCTTCGAAATGAGGTTCTAAGAGCACGATGTGCCCCAAAATTAGATTTTGATGCTATTGAATCTAGAACCGGGACTTGCATCTTGAAACATTGTTGTGCCTCCAAACATTGATTTTGATGCTCCAAAGCTGGGTCTTTCGAGGCACAAGCTCTGGAATGAGCTTCTAAGAGAATGATCTACGTCAAAATCAAATTTTGACGCTACAGGCTCAATAATAGGGACTTGCTTCTTGAAACCTTGTTGTGCCTCAAAACATTGATTTTGATGTTTCGAAATAAGGGCTTTCAAGGTACAAGCTCCGAAATGAGGTTCTAAGAGCACAATGTACATCAAAATTGTGTTTTGACGCTACCGACTATGGAATTGGGACTTGTGTCTGGAAACCTTGTTGTGCCTCCAAACACTAATTTTAATACTCCAAAAATGAGACTTTTCAGGCACGACCTCAGAAATGAGGTTCTAAGAACACCATGTTTTTCAAAATCGTGTTTTAACGCAATCAGCTTGAGAATCAGGACTTGTGTGTTAGAATCTTGTTGTGCCTTTAAACATTGATTTTGATGTTTTTAAACTGGAGCTTTCGATTCACACGCTCCGAAATGGGGTTCTATGAGCATGACGTGCATCAAAATCACGTTTTGATAGGACAGGCTACAGAATAGGGACTTGCATCTTAAAAGCTTGTTGTGCCTCCAAACACCCATTTCGGTGCTTCAGAACTGAAGATTCTGAGGCATAAGCTCCGAAACTAGGTTCTAAGAGCACGATGTGCATCAGAATCAAATTCTTATACTACCTACTTTTGAGGCTCCTAAACTGCAGCTTTTGAGGCACAATTTCGAAAACAGGGTTCTAAGAGCACGATGTGCATAGAAATAAATTTTTGATGCTACTGGCTCTAGAATTGGGGCTTGCATCTTGAAACCTTGTTGTGACTCAAAAGATCGATTTTGATGCTCCGAAATTGGGGCTTTCGAGGCAAAAGCTTCGAAATGAGGTTCTAAGAGCACGATGTGCGCCAAAATTAGATTTTGACACTATTGACTCTAGAATCGGGACTTGCATCTTGAAACTTTGTTGTGCCTCCAAACATTGATTTTGATGCTCCAAAACTGGGTTTTTCGAGGCACAAGCTCCGAAATGAGCTTCTAAGAGAATGATGTGCATCAAAATGGAATTTTGACGTTACAAGCACCGGAATAGGGACTTGCTTCTTGAAACCTTGTTGTGCCTCAAAACATTGATTTTGATGTTCCAAAATCAGGGTTTTCAAGGTACAAGCTTTAAAATGAGGTTCTAAGAGAATGATGTACATCAAAATTTTCTTTTGACGCTACCGACTCTGGAATTGGGACTTGTGTCTTGAAACCTTGTTGTGCCTTTAAACATTGCTTTTGATGTTTGGAAACTGGAGCTTTCGAGCCACATGCTCTGAAACAAGTTCTAAGAGCAGGATGTGCATCAAAATCACGCTTTGACACTACGAGCTTCGGAATAGGGACTTGTATTTCAAAAGCTCGTTGTACCTCCAAACACCAATTTTTATGATTCGAAACCAAATATTTTGAGGCATAAGCTCCGAAACAAGGTTCTAAGAGCACGTTGTGCGTCAAAATCAGATTTTGATGCTATTGACTCTAGAATCAACACTTGCATCTTGAAACCTTGTTGTGCCTCCAAACATTGATTTTGGTGCTCCAAAATTGGGCCTTTCAAGGCACAAGCTCCGAAATGAGCTTCTAAGAGATGATGTGCGTCAAAATGGAATTTTGACGCTACAGTCTTTGGAATAGGGACTTGCTTCTTGAAACCTTATTGTGCCCAAAAACATTGATTAAGATGTTCCAAAATTAGGGCTTTCAAGGGACAAGCCCTGAAATGAGGTTCTAAGAGCACGATGTACATCAAAATTACGTTTTGACGCAACTGACTTTGGCATTGGGACTTGCATTTTGAAACTTTTTTGTGCCTCCAAACACTAATTTTTATGCTCCAAAATGAGGATTTTGAGGCACGACCTCCAAAATTAGGTTCTAAGAACACCATGTTTGTCAAAATCGTGTTTTGATGATATCAGCTTGAGAATTGGGACTTGTGTCTTGAAACCTCGTTGTGTCTTTAAACATTGATTTTGATGTTTTGAAACTGGAGATTTCGAGCCACACGCTCCGAAACAAGGTTCTAAGAGCACAATGTGCATCAAAATACCATTTTGACAATACAAGCTCTGGAATAGGGACTTGCGTCTTCAAAGCTTGTTGTGCCTCCAAACAACGATTTTGAAAATTTGTTGTGCTTCCAAACATCGCTTTTGATCCCCCAAAACTTGGGCTTTTTAGGCTTAATTTCTAACACAGGGTTCGAAGAGCACAATGTGCATCAAAATTGAATTTTGATGCTACTAACTCTAGAATCGAGGCTTGCATCTTGAAACCTTTGTGTGCCTCAAAACACTGATTTTGATGCTTCGAAACTGAGGCTTTCGAGGCACAAGCTTTGAAATGAGGATCTAAGAGCACGATATGCACCAAAATCAGAGTTTGACGCTATTGACTTTAGAATCGAGAATTGCATCTTCAAACCTTGTTGTGCCTCCAACCATTGATTTTGATTCTCCAAAACTGGGTCTTTCAAGTCACAAGCTCCGAAATAAGGTTCTAAGAGAATGATGTGCTTCAAAATGGAATTTTGATGCTACAGGCTGCGGAATAGGGATTTGCTTCTTGAAACCTTGTTGTGCCTCAAAAAAATGATTTTGATGTTCCAAAATCAGGGCTTTCAAGGCACAAGCTCCAAAACAACGTTCTAAGAGCACGATCCACGTCAAAATCAAATTTTGATGGTATCGGCTTCTGAATCAGGACTTGCATCTTGAATCCTTGTTGTTCCTCCAAACATCGATTTTGATACTCCAAAACTAGGGCTTTTGAGGCACAATTTCTAAAACAGGGTTCTAAGAGCACAATGTACATCAAAATAGAATTTTGATGCGAGTAGCTCTCGAATCAGGGCTT
Organism: Cryptomeria japonica; assembly: GCF_030272615.1. Classification (NCBI taxonomy): domain Eukaryota; kingdom Viridiplantae; phylum Streptophyta; class Pinopsida; order Cupressales; family Cupressaceae; genus Cryptomeria; species Cryptomeria japonica. The sequence goes on from NC_081405.1 coordinate 396,450,544, forward strand.
CAAACTTGAAACCTTGTTTTTCCTCAAAACAATGATTTTTATGATCCAAAATCGGGGCTTTTGAGGCACAAGCTTCAAAATGAGGTTCTAAGAGCACGGTGTGCACAGAAATAAGTTTTTGATGCTATTGACTCTAGAATGGAGACTTGCATCTTGAAACCTTGTTGTGCTTCCAAACATTGATTTTGATGCTCCAAAACTAGGTCTTTCAAGGAACAAGCTTCGAAATGAGCTTCTAAAAGACAATGATGTGCATCAAAATTTCATTTTGATGCTACAGGCTCCGGAATAGGGACTTGATTCTTGAAACCTTGTTGTGCCTCAAAACATTGATTTTGATGTTCCAAAATCAGGGCTTTAAGGGCACAAGCTCCAAAATGAGGTTCTAAGAGCACAATGTACATCAAAATTGTGTTTTGACGCTACTGACTCTAGAATTGGGACTTGTGTCTTAAAATCTTGTTGTGCCATCAATTTTCATGCTCTCGAATAGGGACTTGCATCTTGAAGATTTTGAAGCATAAGCTCCAAAACAAAGTTCTAAGAGCAGGATGTGCATCAAAATCAAATTTTTTATGCTACTGGATCCAGAATCACGACTTGCATCTTTAAAGCTTGTTGTGCCTCCAAACATCGATTTTGATGCTACAAAACTGGGGTTTTTGAGGCACAATTTCTAAAACAGGGTTCTAAGTGTACAGTGTGCAACAAAATTGAATTCTGATGCTACTGGCTCTAGAATCGGGGCTTGCATCTTGAAACCTTGTTGTGCCTCAAAAAATTGATTTTGATGCTCCGAAACTAGGGCTTTCAAGGCACAATCTTTGAAATGAGGTTCTAAGAGCACGATGTGCACCAAAATATGATTTTGATGATATTGACTCTAGAATCAAGACTTACATCTTGAAATCTTATTGTCCCTCCAAACATTGATTTTCATGCTCCAAAACTGGGTCTTTCAAGGCACAATCTCCAAAATGAGCTTCTAAGAGAATGATGTGTGTCAAAATGGAATTTTGATGCTACAGGAAACCTCGTTGTGCCTGAAAACGTTGATTTTGATGTTGCAAAATCAGGGTTTTCAAGGCATAAGCTCCCAAATGAGGTTCTAAGAGCATGATGTACCTCAAAATTGCGTTTTGACGCTATCGACTCTGGAATTGGGACTTATGTCTCGAAACCTTGTTGTGCCTTTAAAAATTAATTTTGATGTTTGGAAAATGGAGCTTTCAAGCCACACGCTCCGAAATGAGGTTCTAAGAGCATGATGGGCATCAAAACCACATTTTGAAACTACAGGCTCCGGAATAGGGACTTGCATGTTGAAAGCTTGTTGTGCCTCCAGACACCAATTTTGTTGGGGCGAAACTGAAGATTTTGAGGCATAAGCTCCAAAACAAGGTTCTAAGAGCACGATGTGCTTTAAAATCAAATTTTGTTGCTGCCGGCTCCAGAATCAGTACTTGCGTCTTGAAACCTTGTTGTGGCTCGAAACATCAATTCTCTTGCTCCAAAACTGAGGATTTTCAGGCACAATTTCTAAAACAAGGTTCGAAGAGCACAATGTGCATCAAAATTGAATTTTTATACTACTGGATCTAGAATCGGGGCTTGCATCTTGAAACTTGTTGTGCCTCAAAACACTCATTTTGATGCTCCGAAATCAGGGCTTTCAAGGTACAAGGTTTGAAATGAGGTTCTAAGAGCAGGATGTGAGCCAAAATCAGATTTTGACGCTATTGACTCTAGAATCGGGACTTGCATCTTGAAACCTTGTTCTGCCTCAAAACACTCATTTTGATGTTCCGAAACCTTGGCTTTTCAGGCACAAGCTTTGAAATGAGCTTCTAAGAACACAATGTGCGCTAAAATTGGTTTTGACGCTATTGACTGTAGAATCGGGACTTGCATCTTCAAACCTTGTTGTGCCTCCAAACAGTGATTTTGATGCTCCAAAACTGGGTCTTTCGAGGCACAAGCTCTGAAATGAGCTTCTAAAAGAATGATGTACGTCAAAATGAAATTTTGATGCTATAGGCCCCGTAATAGGGACTTGCTTCTTGAAACCTTGTTATGCCTCATAACATTGATTTTGATGTTCCAAAATCAGAGCTTTCAAGGCACAAGCTCTAAAATGAGGTTCTAAGAGCATGATGTACATCAAAATTGCATTTTAACGCTACCGACTTTGGAATTGGGACTTGTGTCTTGAAACATTGTTGTGCCTCCAAACACTAACTTTTATGCTAAAAAAATGAGGCATTTGAGGCACAACCTCCAAAATGAGGTTCTAAGAACACCATGTTTGTAAAAATCGTGTTTTGATGCTATCAGCCTGAGAATCGGGACTTGTGTCTTGAAACGTTGTTGTGCCTTTAAACATTGCTTTTGATGTTTGGAAACTGGAGCTTTCGAGCCACATGCTCAGAAATGGGGTTCTAAGAGCACTATGTGCATCAAAATCATGTTTTGACACTACAGGCTCTGGAATAAGGACTTGCATTTTGAAAGCTTATTGTGCCTGCAAACACCAATTTTGATGATTTGAAACCAAAGATTTTGAGGTATAAGCTCCAAAACAAGGTTCTAGGAGCACGATGTGCGCCATAATCAAATTTTGACCCTACCGGCTCTAGAATCAGGACTTGCATCTTGAAACCTTGTTGTTCCTCCAAACATTGATTTTGATGCTCCAAAACTGGGGCTTTTGAGCCACACACTCCGAAATGAGGTTCTAAGAGCATGATGTCCATAAAAATCACGTTTTGACACTACAAGCTCCAGAATAGCGACTTGCATCTTGAAAGCTTGTTGTTCTTCCTAACACCAATTTTGATGCTTCGAAACCGAAGATTTTATGAGATAATCTCCAAAACAAGGTTCTAAGAGCACGATGTGTGTTAGAATCAAATTTCGATGCTACTGGCTCCAGAATCAAGACTTGCATTTTGAAACCTTGTTGTGCCTCCAAACATCGATTTTGATGCTCCAAAACAGGGGCTTTTGAGGCACAATTTCTAAAGCAGGGTTCTAAGAGCACAATGTGCATCAAAATTGAATTTTGATGCTACTAGCTCTAGAATCGAGGCTTGCATCTTGAAACCTTGTTGTGCCTCAAAACATTGATTTTGATGCTCCAAAACTGGGGCTTTCGAGGCACAAACTCTGAAATAAGCTTCTAAGAGAATGATGTGTGTCAAAATAGAATTTTGACGCTACAGGCTTCGAAATAGGGACTTCCTTCTTGAAACTTTGTTGTGCCTCAAAACATTAATTTTGATGTTCCAAATTTTGGGGTTTTCAAAGCACAAGCTCCGAAATGAAGTTGTAAGAGCACGATGTACATCAAAATTGCGTTTTGATGCTACCGACTTTGGAATTGGGACTTGTGTCTTGAAACTTTGTTGTGCCTCCAAACACTAATTTTTATGGTCCAAAAATGAGGCTTTTGAGGCACAACCTCCGAAATGAGGTTCTAAGAACACCATGTTTGTCAAAATCGTGTTTTGATGCTATCAGCTTGAGAATCGGGACTTGTGTCTTGAAACCTTGTTGTGGCCTTTAAACATTGATTTTGATGTTTCGAAAATGGAGCTTTCAAGCCACACGCTCCGAAATGAGGTTCTAAGAGCACGATGTGCATCAAAATCACGTTTTGACACTACAGGCTCCAGAATAGGGACTTGTGTCTTGAAAGCTTGTTGTGCCTCCAAACACCAATTTTGATGATTCAAAAACAAAGATTTTGAGGCATAAGCTCCAAAACAAGGTTCTAAGAGCACGATGTGCGTCAAAATCAAATTTTGACACTACCGGCTCTAGAATCAAGACTTGCATCTTGAAACCTTGTTGTGTATCCAAACATCAATTTTAATGCTCCAAAATTGGGGCTTTTGAGCCACACGTTCTGAAACGAGGTTCTAAGAGCATGATGTGCATCAAAATCATGTTTTGACACTACAAGCTCCAGAATAGCGACTTGCATCTTGAAAACTTGTTGTTCTTCCTAACACCAATTTTGATGCTTCGAAACCGAAGTTTTTATGAGATAAGTTGCAAAACAAGGTTCTAAGAGCACGATGTGTGTCAGAATCAAATTCTGATGCTATTGGCTTTAGAATCAGGACTTGCATATTGAAACCTTGTTGTGCCTCCAAAAATCAATTTAGATGCTCCAAAACAGGGGCTTTGAGGCACAATTTCTAAAACAAGGTTCTAAGAGCACAATGTGCATCAAAATTGAATTTTGATTCTATTGGCTCTAGAATCGAGGCTTGTATCTTGAAACCTTGTTGTGCCTCAAAACACTAATTTTGATGCTCTAAAACTGAGGCTTTCTAGGCACAAACTTTGAAATGAGCTTCTAAGAGAATGATGTGCGTCAAAATAGAATTTTGATGCTATAGGCTCCGAAATAGGGACTTGCTTCTTGAAACCTTCTTGTGCCTCAAAACATTGATTTTGATGTTCCCAAATCAGGGGTTTCAAAGCACAAGCTTCGAAATGAAGTTCTAAGACCATGATGTACATCAAAATTGTATTTTGACGCTGCCGACTCTGGAATTGGGACTTGTGTCCTGAAACCTTGTTGTGCCTCCAAACACTAATTTTTATGGTCCAAAAATGAGGCTTTTGAGGTACAACCTCCGAAATAAGGTTCTAAGAATACCATGTTTGTCAAAATTGTGTTTTGATGCTATCAGCTTGAGAATTGGGACTTGCGTCTTGAAACCTTGTTGTGGTCTTTAAACATTGATTTTGATGTTTCGAAAATGGAGCTTTCGAGCCACACATTTTGAAACAATGTTCTAAGAGCACGATGTGCATCAAAATCACATTTTGACACTACAATATCCGGAATAGGGACTTGCGTCTTGAAAGCTTGTCGTACCTTCAAACACCAATTTTGATGATTCGAAGCTGAAGATTTTGAGAGATAAGCTCCAAAAAAAGGTTCTAAGAGCATGATGTGCATCAATATCAAATTTCAACGCTACCAGCTCCAGAATCAAGGCTTGCATCTTGAAACCTTATTGTGTCTCCAAACATCAATTTTGATGCTTCAAAACTGGAGCTTTTGAGGTACAATTTCTAAAACAGGGTTCTAAGAGCACAATGTGCATCAAAATTGAATTTTGATGCTACTGGCTCTATAATCAGGGCTTGCATCTTGAAACCTTGTTGTGCATCAAAAGTTCTAAGAGTAGGATGTGCGTCAAAATCAAATTTTTTATGCTACTGGATCCAAAATCACGACTTGCATCTTTAAAGCTTGTTGTGCCTCCAAACATCGATTTTGATGCTACAAAACTGGGGTTTTTGAGGCACAATTTCTAAAACAGGGTTCTAAGAGCACAATGTGCATCAAAATTGAATTTTTATGCTAATGGCTCTAGAATCGGGGCTTGCATCTTGAAATTGAGGTTCTAAGAGCACGTTGTACGCCAAAATCATATTTTGACACTATTGACTTTAGAATTAGCACTTTTATCTTGAGACCTTGTTGTACCTCCAAACATTGATTTTGATGTTCCAAAACTGGGTCTTTCCGGGGACAAGCTCCAAAATGAGCTTTTAAGAGAATGATGTGTGTCAAAATGGAATTTTGACGCTACAGGCTCCAGAATAGGGCTTTAAAGGCACCAGCTATGAAACGAGGTTCTAGGAGCACTCTAGAATTTGGACTTGTGTCTTGAAACAGGGTTTTAGGAGCACAATGTGCATCAAAATTGAATTCTGATGCTACTGGCTCTAGAATCAGGGCATGCATCTTGAAACCTTGTTGTGCCTCAAAAAATTGATTTTGATGCTTTGAAACTGGGGCTTTCGAGGCACAATCTTTGAAATGAGGTTCTAAGAGCACGATGTGCACCAAAATCAGATTTTGATGATATTGACTCTAGAATCAGGACTTGCATCTTGAAATCTTATTGTCCCTCCAAACATTGATTTTCATGCTCCAAAACTGGGTCTTTCAAGGCACAATCTCCAAAATGAGCTTCTAAGAGAATGATGTGTGTCAAAATGGAATATTGATGCTACAGGAAACCTCGTTGTGCCTAAAAATGTGTATTTTGATGTTGCAAAATCACGGTTTTCAAGGCATAAGCTCCCAAATGAGGTTCTAAGAGCATGATGTACATCAAAATTGCGTTTTGACGCTATCGACTCTTGAATTGGGACTTATGTCTTGAAACCTTGTTGTGCCTCCAAACACTAATTTTTATGCTCAAAAAATGAGGCTTTTGACACACAACCTCCGAAATGAGGTTCTAAGAACACCATGTTTGTCAAAATCGTGTTTTGACGCTATTAGCTTGAGAATCAAAACTTGTGTCTTGAAACCTTGTTGTGCCTTTAAAAATTAATTTTAATGTTTGGAAACTGGAGCTTTCAAGCCACACGCTCCGGAATGAGGTTCTAAGAGCACGATGGGCATCAAAACCACATTTTGAAACTACAGGCTTCGGAATAGGGACTTGCATGTTGAAAGCTTGTTGTGCCTCCAGACACCAATTTTGCTGGGGCGAAACCGAAGTTTTGAGGCATAAGCTCCAAAACAAGGTTCTAAGAGCACGATGTGCTTTAAAATCAAATTTTGACGCTACCAGCTCCAGAATCAGTACTTGCCTCTTGAAACCTTGTTGTGCCTCAAAACATCAATTTTCTTGCTCCAAAACTAAGGATTTTCAGGCACAATTTCTGAAACAAGTTTTGAAGAGCACAATGTGCATCAAAATTGAATTTTTATACTACTGGATCTAGAATCAGAGCTTGCATCTTGAAACTTCTTGTGCCTCAAAACACTCATTTTGATGCTCCCAAACTGGGGATTTCAAGGTACAAGGTTTGAAATGAGGTTCTAAGAGCAAGATGTGAGCCAAAATCAGATTTTGACACTATTGACTCTAGAATCGCGACTTGCATCTTGAAACCTTGTTCTGCCTCAAAACATTCATTTTGATATTCTGAAACCTGGGCTTTTGAGGCACAAGCTTCGAAATGAGGTTCTAAGAACACGATGTGCGCTAAAATTAGATTTTGAGGCTATTGACTTTAGAATCAGGACTTGCATCTTCAAACCTTGTTGTGCCTCCAAACAGTGATTTTGATGCTCCAAAACTGGGTCTTTTGAGGCACAAGCTCTGAAATGAGCTTCTAAAAGAATGATGTACGTCAAAATGGAATTTTGATGCTATAGGCCCCCTAATAGGGACTTGCTTCTTGAAACCTGGTTGTGCCTCATAACATTGATTTTGATTTTCCAAAATCAAGGCTTTCAAGGCACAAGCTCTGAAATGAGGTTCTAAGAGCATGATGTACATCAAAATTGCATTTTAACGCTACCGACTTTGGAATTGGGACTTGTGTCTTGAAATGTTGTTGTGCCTCCAAACACTAACTTTTATGCTAAAAAAATGAGGCATTTGAGGCACAACCTCCAAAATGAGGTTCTAAGAACACCATGTTTGTAAAAATCGTGTTTTGACGCTATCAGCTTGAGAATCGGGACTTGTGTCTTGAAACCTTGTTATGCCTTTAAACATTGCTTTTGATGTTTGGAAACTGGAGCTTTCGAGCCACACGCTTAGAAATGGGGTTTCAAGAGCACGATGTGCATCAAAATCATGTTTTGACACTACAGGCTCTAGAATAAGGACTTGCATTTTGAAAGCTTGTTGTGCCTGCAAACACCAATTTTGATGATTCGAAACCAAAGATTTTGAGGTATAAGCTCCAAAACAAGGTTCTAGGAGCACGATGTGCGTCATAATCAAATTCTGACGCTACGGGCTCTAGAATCAGGACTTGCATCTTGAAACCTTGTTGTTCCTCCAAACATTGATTTTGATGCTCCAAAACTGGGGCTTTTGAGCCACACACTCCGAAATGAGGTTCTAAGAGCACGATGTCCATCAAAATCACGTTTTGACAATACAAGTTCTAGAATAGCGACTTGCATCTTGAAAGCTTGTTGTTCTTCCTAACACCAATTTTGATGCTTCGAAACCAAAGATTTTATGAGATAATCTCCAAAACAAGGTTCTAAGAGCACGATGTGTGTTAGAATCAAATTTTGATGCTATTGGCTCCAGAATTAGGACTTGCATTTTGAAACCTTGTTGTGCCTCCAAACATCGATTTTGATGCCTTAAAACAGGGGCTTTTGAGGCACAATTTCTAAAACAGGGTTCTAAGAGCACAATGTGCATCAAAATTGAATTTTGATGCTACTGGCTCTAGAATCAAGGCTTGCATCTTGAAACCTTGTTGTGCCTCAAAACATTGATTTTGATGCTCCAAAACTGGGGCTTTCGAGGCACAAACTCCAAAATAAGCTTCTAAGAGAATGATGTGTGTCAAATTAGAATTTTGACGCTACAGGCTCCGAAATAGGGACTTGCTTCTTGAAACCTTGTTGTGCCTCAAAACATTAATTTTGATGTTCCAAATTTAGGGTTTTCAAAGCACAAGCTCCGAAATGAAGTTGTAAGAGCACAATGTACATCAAAATTGCGTTTTGACGCTACCGACTCTGGAATTGGAACTTGTGTCTTCAAACTTTGTTATGCCTCCAAACACTAATTTTTATGGTCCAAAAATGAGGCTTTTGAGGCACAACCTCCGAAAATGAGGTTCTAAGAACACCATGTTTGTCAAAATCGTGTTTTGATGCTATCAGCTTGAGAATCGAGACTTGTGTCTTGAAACCTTGTTGTGGCCTTTAAACATTGATTATGGAGCTTTCGAGCCACACGCTCCGAAATGAGGTTCTAAGAGCACGATGTGCATCAAAATCATGTTTTGACACTACAGGCTCCAAAATAGGGACTTGTGTCTTGAAAGCTTGTTGTGCCTCCAAACACCAATTTTGATGATTCAAAACCAAAGATTTTGAGGCATAAGCTCGAAAAAAAGGTTCTAAGAGAACGATGTGCATTAAAAGCAAATTCTGACACTACCGGCTCTAGAATCAAGACTTACATCTTGAAACCTTGTTGTGTATCCAAACATCGATTTTGATGCTCCAAAACTGGGGCTTTTGAGCCACATGTTCTAAAATGAGGTTCTAAGAGCATGATGTGCATCAAAATCATGTTTTGACACTACAAGCTCCAGAATAGCGACTTGCATCTTGAAAGCTTGTTGTTCTTCTTAACACCAATTTTGATGCTTCGAAACCGAAGATTTTATGAGATAAGCTGCAAAACAAGGTTCTAAGAGCACGATGTGTGTCAGAATCAAATTCTGATGCTACTGGCTCCAGAATTAGGACTTGCATTTTGAAACCTTGTTGTGCCTCCAAAAATCGATTTAGATGCTCCAAAACAGGGGCTTTTGAGGCACAATTTCTAAAACAGGGTTTTAAGAGCACAATGTGCATCAAAATTAAATTTTGATTCTACTGGCTCTAGAATCAAGGCTTGCATCTTGAAACCTTGTTGTGCCTCAAAACACTGATTTTGATGCTCTAAAACCGAGGCTTTCGAGGCACAAACTCCGAAATGAGCTTCTAAGAGAATTATGTGCATCAAAATAGAATTTTGACACTACAGGCTCCGAAATAGGGACTTGCTTCTTGAAACCTTCTTGTTCCTCAAAACATTTATTTTGATGTTCCAAAATCAGGGGTTTCATCTTAAAACCTTGTTGTGCACAAGCTTCGAAATGAGGTTATAAGAGCATGATGTGCGCCAAAATCAGATTTTGACGCTATTGACTCTAGTATCGGGACATGCATCTTGAAACCATGTTGTGCCTCTAAACATTGATTTTGATGCTCCAAAATTGGGTCTTTCGAGGCACAAGCTCTGAAGTCAACTTCTAAGAGTATGATGTGCATCAAAATGAAATTTTGATGCTACAGGCTCCAGAATACGGACTTGCTTCTTGAAACCTTGTTGTGCCTCAAAACATTGATTTTGATGTTCCCAAATCAGGGCTTTCAAGGCACAAGCTCGGAAATGAGGTTCTAAGAGCACAATGTTTATCAGAATTGCATTTTGACGCTATCGACTCTGGAATTGGGACATGTCTCTTGAAACCTTGTTGTGCCTCCAAACACTAATTTTTATGCTCCAAAAACAAGGCTTTTGAGACACAACCTCCAAAATAAGGTTCTAAGAACACCATGTTTGTCAAAATTGTGTTTTGATGCTATCAGCTTGAGAATCGAGACTTGTGTCTTGGAACCTTGTTGTGCCTTTAAACATTGATTTTGATGTTTCAAAACTGGAGCTTTCGAGCCACATGCTTCGAAACGAGGTTCTAAGAGCACAAGGTGCATCAAAATCACGTTTTGACACTATAGGCTCCGTAATAGGGACTTGCATCCTGAAAGCTTGTTATGCCCTCCAAACACCAATTTTGATGCTTCAAAACCGAAGATTTTAAGGCATAAGCTCCAAAACAAGGTTCTAAGAGCACGATGTGTGTCAAAATAAAATTTTGATGCTACCGGCTCCAGAATCAGGACTTGCATCTTGAAACCTTGTTGTGCCTCCAAACATCGATTTTAATGCTCCAAAACTGGGGCTTTTGAGGCAAAATTTCCAAAACAGGGTTCTAAGAGCACAATGTGCATCAAAATTGAATTTTTATGCTACAAGCTTCAAAATTAGGTTCCAAGACCACGATGTGCACCAAAATCATATTTTGACACTATTGACTCTAGAATCGGGACTTGTATCTTGAAACCTTGTTGTGCCTCCAAATATTGATTTTGATGCTCCAAAATTGGGTCTTGCGAGGCATAAGCTCCGAAATGAGCTTCTAAGAGAACGATGTGCATCAAAATGGAATGTTGTGCCTCAAAACATTGATTTTGATGTTGTAAAATCAGGGCTTTGAAGGCACAAGCTACGAAATGAGGTTCTAAGAGCACGATCTACATCAAAATTGCATTTTGATGCTACCGATTCTGGAATTGGGACTTGTTTCTAGAAACCTTGTTGTGCCTCCAAACACTAATTTTTATGCTCCAAAAAAGAGGCTTTTGAGGCACAACCTCTGAAGTGAGGTTCTATGAACACCATGTTTGTAAAAATCATTTTTTGATGCTATCAGCTTGAGAATCTGGACTCATGTCTTGAAACCTTGTTTTGCCTTTAAACATTGATTTTGATGTTTTGAAACTAGAGATTTTGAGCCACACGCTTCGAAACGAGGTTTTAAGAGCACGATGTGCATCAAAATCACATTTTGACACTATAGGCTCTGGAATAGGGACTTGCTTCTTGAAAGCTTGTTGTGCGTCCACACACCAATTTTGATGCTTCGAAACCAAAGATTTTGAGGCATAAGCTCCAAAACAAGGTTCTAAGAGCACGATGTGCATCAAAATCAAATTTTGACGCTACTGGCTCTAGAATCAGGACTTGCATCTTGAAACCTTGTTGTGTCTCCAAACATCAATTTTGATACTCCAAAACTGGGGGTTTTGAGGCAGAATATCTAAAATCGGGTTCTAAGAGCACAATGTGCATCAAACTTGAATTTTGATGCTACTAGCTCCTGAATTAGGGCTTGAAACTTAAAACCTTTTTATGCCTCAAAAAACTAATTTTGATGCTCCGAAACCGGGGCTTTCAAGAGACAAGCTTCCAAATGAGGTTCCAAGAGCACGATGTGCACCAAAATGAGGTTCTAAGAGCACAATGTGCATCAAAATGGAATTTTGACGCTATAGGCTCCACAATAGGGACTTGCTTCTTGAAACGTTGTTGTGCCCCAAAACAATAATTTTAATGTCGGTAGCGTCAAAACGCAATTTTGATGTATATCATGCTCTCAGAACCTCATTTTAGAGCTTGTGCCTTGAAAGCCCTGATTTTGGAACGTCAAAATCAATGTTTTGAGGCACAACAAGGTTTCAAAAAGCAAGTGCCTATTTTAGAGCGTGTGGCTCGAAAGCTCCAGTTTCAAAACATCAAAATCAATGTTTAAAGGCACAACAAGGTTTCAAGACACAAATCCCGATTCTCAAGCTGATAGCGTTAAAATCTAATTTTGGCACACATTGTGCTCTTAGAATCTCATTTCGAAGCTTGTGCCTCAAAAACCATGGTTTTAGAGCATCAAAATCAGTGTTTTGAGGCACAACAAGGTTTCACGATGCAAACCCCAATTCTAGAGTCAGTAGCATCAAAATTCAATTTTGATGCACATTGTGCTCTTAGAACACTTTTTTAGAAATTGTGCCTCAAAAGCCCCAGTTTTGGAGCATCAAAATCGATGTTTGGAGGAACAATAAGGTTTCAAGATGCAAGTCCTGATTCTAGAGCCAATAGCATCAAAATATGATTCTGAAGCACATCGTGCTCTTAGAACCTTGTTTTGGAGCTTATGCCTCAAAATCTTTAGTTTCAAATCATCAAAATTGGTGTTTGCAAGCACAACAAGCTTTCAAGACACAAGTCCCTATTCCGGAGCCTATAGTGTCAAAACATGATTTTGATGCACATCGTACTCTTAGAACCTTGTTTCGGAGTGTGTGGCTCGAATGCTCCTGTTTCCAAACATCAATAGCAATGTTTAAAGGCACAACAAGGTTTCAAGACACAAGTTTTGATTCTCAAGCTGATAGCTTCAAAAAATGATTTTTATAAACATCGTGCTCTTAGAACCTCATTTCGAAGCTTGTGCCTTGAAAGCCCCTGTTCCGGAGCATCAAAATCAGTTTTTTGAGGCACAACAAGGTTTCAAGATGCAAGCCCCGATTCTAGAGCCAGTAGCATCAGAATTCAATTTTGATGGACATTGTACTCTTTGAACCCTATTTTAGAAATTGTGCCTCAAAAACCCTAGTTTTGGAGCATCAAAATCAATGTTTGGAGGCAGAACAAGGTTTCAAGATGCAAGTCGTGATTCTGGATCCAGTAGCATCAAAATTTGATTTTGACACACATCATGCTCTTAGAACTTTGTTCTTCAAAATCTTCGGTTTCAAAACATCAAAATTGGTGTCGGAAGGCACGAGAAGTTTTCAAGACGCAAGTCCCTATTCCGGAGCATGAAAATTGATGTTTCGAGGCACAACAATTGAAGTTTTCTTAGAACCTCATTTCGAAGCTTGTGCCTCAAAAGCCCAGGTTTTGGAACATCAAAATGAGTGTTTTGAGGCAGAACAAGGTTTCAAGATGCAAGTCCTGATTCTAGAGTCAATAGCATCAAAATTTGATTTTGGCTCACATCTTGCTCGTAGAACCTCATTTCAAACCTTGTACCTTGAAAGCCACGGTTTTGGAGCATCAAAATGAGTGTTTTGAGGCACAACAAGTTTCAAGATGCAAGCCCCGATTCTAGATCTAGTAGTATAAAAATTCAATTTTGATCCACATTGTGCTCTTCGAACCTTGTTTTAGAAATTGTGCCTGAAAATCCTCAGTTTTGGAGCAAGAAAATTGATGTTTCGAGGCACAACAAGGTTTCAAGAGGCAAGTACTGATTTTGGAGCCGGTAGCGTCAAAATTTGATTTTAAAGCACATTGTGCTCTTAGAACCTTGTTTTGGAGCTTATGCCTCAAAATCTTCGGTTTCGCCCAAACAAAATTGGTGTATGGAGGCACAACAAGCTTTCAACATGCAAGTCCCTATTCCGGAGCCTGTAATTTCAAAATGTGGTTTTGATGCCCATCGTGCTCTTAGAACCTCATTTCGGAGCGTGTGGCTTGAAAGCTCCAATTTCCAAACATCAAAATTAATTTTTAAAGACACAACAAGGTTTCAAGACACAAGTCTCAATTCTCAAGCTGATAGCATCAAAACACAATTTTTACAAACATGGTGTTCTTAGAACTTGATTTCGAAGGTTGTGCGTCAAAAGCCTCATTTTTTTAGCATAAAAATTAGTGTTTGGAGGCACAACAAGGTTTCAAGACATAAGTCCCAATTCCAGAGTTGATAGCATCAAAACACAATTTTGATGTACATCATGCTCTTAGAACCTCATTTCGGAGCTTATGCCTTGAAAACCCTGATTTTGCAACATCAAAATCAACGTTTGGAGGCACAACGAGGTTTCCTGTTGCATCAAAATTCTATTTTGACACACATCATTCTCTTAGAAGCTCATTTTGGAGATTGTGCCTTGAAAGACCCAGTTTTGGAGCATGAAAATCAATGTTGGAGGGACAATAAGATTTCAAGATGCAAGTCCTGATTCTAGAGTCAATATTATCAAAATCTGATTTTGGTGCACATCATGCTCTTAGAACCTCATTTCAAAGATTGTGCCTCGAAAGGCCCAGTTTCAGAGCATCAAAATCAATTTTTTGAGGCACGACAAGGTTTCAAGATGCAAGCCCCGATTTTAGAGCCAGTAGCATCAGAATTCAACTTTGATGCACACTGTACACTTAGAACCTTGTTTTAGAAATTATGCCTCAAAAACCCCAGTTTTGTAGCATGAAAATCGATGTTTGGAGGCACAACAAGCTTTAAAGATGCAAGTCATGATTTTGGATCTAGTAGCATAAAAAATTTGATTTTGACGCACATCCTGCTCTTAGAACTTTGTTTTGCAGCTTATGCTTCAAAATCTTCAAGATTTAAGTCCCTATTCGAGAGCATGAAAATTGATGTTTCAAGGCATAAAAAGGTTTCAAGAGGCAAGTACTGATTCTGGAGCTGGTAGCGTCAAAATTTGATTTTGATGCACATTGTGCTCTTAGAACCTTGTTTTGAAGCTTATGCCTAAAAATCTTCGGTTTCGACGCATCAAAATTGGTGTGTGGAGGCACAACAAGCTTTCAAGATGCAAGTCCCTATTCCAGAGCCTATATTGTCAAAAATGTGATTTTGATGCACATCGTGCTCTTAAAACCTCATTTCGGAGTGTGTGGCTCAAAAGCTCCAGTTTCCAAACATCAAAATTAATGTTTAAAGGCACAAGAAGGTTTCAAGACACAAGTCTCGATTCTCAAGCTGATAGCATCAAAACACGATTTTCACAAACACTGTGTTCTTAGAACCCCATTTCGGAGGTTGTGCCTGAAAAGCCTCCTTTTTGGAAAATAAAATTTAGTGTTTGGAGGCACAACAAGGTTTCAAGACACAAATCCCAATTCTAGAGTCTGTAACGTCAAAACACAATTTTTATGTACATCATGCTCTTAGACCCTCATTCCGGAGCTTGTGCCTTGAAAAGCCCTGATTTTGGAACATCAAAATCAATGTTTTGAGGCACAAGAATGTTTCAAGAAGCAAGTCTCTATTCCGAAGCCTGTAGCATGAAAATTCAATTTTGACGCACATCATTCTCTTAGAAGCTCATTTCGGAGCTTGTGCCTCGACAGGCCCAGTTTTGGAGCATAAAAATTGTTTGGAGGCACAACAAGGTTTCAATATGCAAGTCTCGATTCTAGAGTGAATAGCGTCAAAATTTAATTTTGGCGCACATCATGCTCTTAGAACCTCATTTCGAATCTTAAGTCGCAAAAGCCCCGGTTTTGGAGCATCAAAATCGGTGTTTCGACGCACAACAAGGTTTCAAGATGCAGGACCTGATTCTATAGCCAGTAGCATCAAAATTCAATTTTGATGCACATTGTGCTCTTAGAAACCTATTTTAGAAATTGTGCCTCAAAAGCCCCAGTTTTGGAGCATCAAAATCAATCTTTGGAGGCACAACAAGGTTTCAAGATGCATGTCCTGATTTTGGAGTTGGTAGCGTCAAAATTTTATTTTGATGGACATCATGCTCTTAGAACCTTGTTTTGGAGCTTATGCCTCAAAATCTTCAGTTTTGAAGCATCGAAATTGGTGTTTGGAGGCACAACAAGCTTTCAAGATGCAAGTCCCTATTCCGGAGCTTGTAGTGTCAAAATGTGATTTTGATGCACATCGTGCTCTTAGAACCTCATTTCGAAGCTCTGTGGCTCAAAAGCTCTAGTTTCAGAACATCAAAATCAATATTTAAAGGCACAACAAGGTTTCAAGACACAAGTCCCTATTCTCAAGTTGATAGCGTCAAAACACGATTTTGACAAACATGGTGTTCTTAGAACCTCATTTCGGAGGTTATGCCTCAAAAACCTCATTTTTGGAGCATAAAAATTAGTGTCTGGAGGCACAACAAGGTTTCAAGACACAATTCTTAATTCCAAAGTTGGTAACGTAAAAATGCAATTTTTATGTACATCATGCTCTTAGAACCTCATTTCGAAGTTTGTGCCTTGAAAGCCCTGATTTTGGAACATCAAAATCAAGGTTTTGAGGCACAACAAGGTTTCAAGGAGCTTGTTGCATCAAAATTCAATTTTGACGCACATCACTCTCTTAGAAGCTCATTTAGGAGCTTTTGCCTTGAAAGACCGAGTTTTGGAACATCAAAATCAATGTTTGGAGGCACAACAAGGTTTCAAGATGCAAGTCCCGATTCTAGAGTCAATAGCGTCAAAATCTGGTTTTGGTTTACATCGTGCTCTTAGAACCTCATTTCAAAGCTTGTGCCTCGAAAGCCCCAATTTCGGAGTATCAAAATTTGTGTTTTGAGGCACAACAAGGTTTCAAGATGCAAGCCCTGATTCTAGAGCCAGCAGCATCAAAATTCAATTTTGATGCACATTGTGCTCTTAGAACCCTGTTTTAGAAATTGCGCCTCAAGGAGTGTGTGGCTCGAAAGCTGCAGTTTTGAAACATCGAAATCAATGTCTACAGGCAAAACAAGGTTTGAAGACACAAGTCCCTTCTAGAGCCAATAGCATCAAAATTCAATTTTGATGCGCTCTTAGAACCCTGTTTTAAAAATTGTGCCTCAAAAGCCCTAGTTTTGGAGCATCAAAATCGACATTTGGAGGCACGACAAGGTTTCAAGATACAAGTCTTGATTCTGGAGCTGGTAGCGTCAAAATTTGATTTTGACACATATCGTGCTCTGAGAACCTTGTTTTGGAGCTTATCCTCAAAATCTTTGGTTTCAAAGCATCAAATTAGTGTCAAAACGTGATTTTGATGCACATCATGCTGTTAGAACCTCGTTTCGGAGCATGTGGCTCGAAAGCTGTAGTTTCAAAACATCAAAATCAATGTTTAAAGGCACAAGAAGGTTTCAAAACACGAGTCCCGATTCTCAAGGTGATAGCGTCAAAAAATGATTTTTACAAACAAGGTGTTCTTAGAACCTCATTTCAGATGTTGTGCCTCAAAAGCCTCATTTAGGGAGGATAAAAATTAGTGTTTGGAGGCACAAAAATGTTTCTAGACACAAGTCTCAATTCCAAAATCGGTAGTGTCAAAACGAAATTTTGATGTACATCGTGCTCTTAGAAGCTCACTTCGGAGCTTGTGCCTCGAAAGACACAATTTTGGAGCATCAAAACCAATGTTGTGAGGCACAACAAGGTTTCAAGATGCAAGTCCTGATTCTAGAGTCAATAGCATCAAAATCTAATTTTGGCACACATCGTGCTCTTAGAACCTAATTTCGAAGCTTGTGTGTCGAAAGCCCCAGTTTCAAAGCATTAAAATCAGTGTTTTGAGGCACAACAAGGTTTCAAGATGCAAGCCCCGATTCTAGAACCAGTAGTATCAAAATTCAATTTTGATGCACATTGTGCTCTTAGAACCTTGTTATAGTAATTGTGCCTCAAAAGCCCTAGGTTTGGAGCATCAAAATCGATGTTTGGAGGCACAAAAAGGTTTCAAGATGCAAGTCCTGATTCTGGAGCCGGTAGCGTCAAAATTTGATTTTAATGCACATCGTGCTCTTAGAACCTTGTTTTGGAGCTTATGTCTCAAAATCTTCAGTTTCAAATTATTAAAATTGGTGTTTGGAGGCACAACAAGCTTTCAAGATGCAAGTTCCTATTCTGAAGCTTGTAGTGTCAAAACGTTATTTTGATGCACATCATGATCTTAGAATCTCATTTTGGAGTGTGTGGCTTGAAAGATCCAGTTTCCAACCATCAAAATCAATGCTTAAAGGTACAACAAGGTTTCAAGACACAAGTCCCGATTGTTAATATGATAGCGTCAAAACACAATTTTTACAAACATGGTGTTCTTAGAACCTCATTTCGGAGGTTGTGCCTCAAAAGATTCCATTTTGACGCACATCATTCTCTTAAAAGCTCATTCCGGAGCTTGTGTCTGGAAAGACCTAGTCTTGGAGCATCAAAATCAATGTTTGGAGGCACAACAAGGTTTCAAGATACAAGTCCTGATTCTAGAGTCAATAGCATCAAAATATGATTTTGGCACACATCGTGCTCTTAGAACCTCATTTTGAACCTTGTGCCTTGAAAGCCCTAGTTTCAAAGCACCAAAATTAGTGTTTTGAGGCACAACAAGATTTAAAGATGCAAGCCCCGTTTCTAGAGCCAGTAGCATCAAAATTCAATTTTGATGCACATTGTGCTCTTAGAACCCTGTTTCAGAAATTGTGCCTCAAAAGCCCCAGATTTGGAGCATCAAAATCGATATTTGGAGGCACAACAATGTTTCAAGATACATCATGCTCTTAGATCCTTGTTCTGGAGCTTATGCCTCAAAATCATTGGTTTCGAAGCATCAAAATTGGTGTTTGGAGGCACAACAAGCTTTCAAGATGAGAGGTCCACACCGTGCTTAGAACCTCGTTTCGGAGCGTGTAGCTCGAAAGGTCCAGTTTCAAAACATCAAAATCAATGTTTAAAGGCACAACAAGGTTTCAAGACACAAGTCCCGATTCTCAATTTGATAGCGTTGAAAGATTATTTTGACAAACATGGTGTTCTTAGAACCTCATTTCGGAGGTCGTGCCTCAAAAGCCTCATTTTTGGAACATAAAAATTAGCGGTTCGAGGCACAACAATGTTTCAAGACACAAGTCCAAATTCTAGAGTCTGTAGCATCAAAATGCAATTTTTATGTACATTGTGCTCCTAGAACCTTGTTTCATAGCTTGTGCCTTTAAAGCCCTATTCTGGAGCCTGTAGCGTCAAAATTCCATTTTGACACACATCATTCTCTTAAAAGCTCATTTTGGAGCTTGTCCCCGAAAAGACCCAGTTTTGGAGCATCAAAATCAATGTTTGGAGGTAAAACAAGGTCTCAAGATAAAAGTCCTAATTCTAAATTCAATAGCGTCAAAATATGATTTCGGCATACAACGTGCTCTTAGAACCTCAATTTCAAGATGCAAGCCCCGATTCTAGAGCCATTAGCATCAAAATTCAATTTTGATGCACATTGTGCTCTTAGAACCCTGTTTTAGAAATTGTGCCTCAAAAGCCCCAGTTTTGGAGCATCAAAATCGACAAGGTTTGAATATGCAAGTCCTCATTCTGGAGCCAGTAGAGTCAAAATTTAATTTTGGCGCACATCGTGCTCTTAGAACCTTTTTTTGGAGCTTATGCCTCAAAATCTTTGATTTTGAAGCATGAAAATTGGTGTTTGGAGGAACAACAAGCTTTCAAGATGCAAGTCCCTATTCCAGAGCCTGTAGTGTCAAAACATGATTTTGATGCACATCGTGCTCTTAGAACCTCGTTTCGGAACGTGTGGCTCGAAAGTTCCAGTTCCTGAACATCAAAAGCTATGTTTAAAGTCACAGCAAGGTTTCAAAACATGAGTCCCGGTTCTCAAGCTAGTAGCGTCAAAACACGATTTTCACAAACATGGTGTTCTTAGAACTTCATTTCGGAGGTTGTGCCTCAAAAGGAGCATTTTTGGATAATAAAATTAGTGTTTGGAGGCACAATAAGGTTTCAAGACACAAGTCCCAATTCCATAGTCGGTAGTGTCAAAACACAATTTGGATGTACATCATGTTCTTAGAACCTCATTTCGGAGCTTTTGCCCTAAAATCCCTGGTTTTGGAACATCAAAATCAATGTTTTGAGGCACAACAAGGTTTCAACAAGCAAGTCCGTATTCGAGAGCCTGTAGCGTCAAAATTCTATTTTGATGCACATCATTCTCTTAGAAGCTCATTTTGGAGCTTGTGCCTCAAAAGCCTAAGTTTTGGAGCATCAAAATCAATGTTTGGAGGCACAACAAGGTTTCAAGATGCAAATCGCAATTCTAGAGTCAATAGTGTCAAAATCTGATTTTGGCGAACATCGTGCTCTTAGAACCTCATTTCAAAGCTTGTGCCTCAAAAGCCCTGATTTCGGAGCATCAAAATCAGTGTTTTGAGGCACAACAAGGTTTCAAGATGCAAACCCGGATTTTGGAGCCGTTAGAGTCAAAATTTACCCTTTGACACACATCGTGCTCTTAGAATCTTGTTTTGGAGCTTATGCCTCAAAATCTTTGGTTTCGAAGCATCAAAATTGGTGTCTCGACGCAGAACAAGCTTTCAAGACGCAAGTCCCTATTCTGCAGCCTGTAGTGTCAAAACATAATTTTGATGCACATGGTGCTCTTAGAACCTCGTTTCGGAGTGTGTGGCTCGAAAGCTCTAGTTTCCAAACATCAAAAGGCATGTTTAAAGGCACAACAAGGTTTCAAGACACGAGTCCCAATTCTCAAGCTGATAGCGTCAAAACACGATTTTCACAAACATGGTGTTCTTAGAACTTCGTTTCGGAGGTTGTGCTTCAAAAGGCACATATTTGGAGCATAAAAATTAGTGCTTGTGCCTTGAAACCCCTAATTTTTTAGCATCAAAATCAGTGTTTTGAGGTACAACAAGTTTTCAAGATGCAAACCCTAATTCTAGAGCCTGTAGCATCAAAATAAAATTTTGATGCACATTGTTCTCTTAGAATCCTGTTTTAGAAATTGTGCCTCAACAGCCCTAGTTTTTGAGCATCAAAATCGATGTTTGGAGGAAAAACAAGGTTTCAAGTTGCAAGTCCTGATTCTGGAGGCAATTGCATCAAAGTTTGATTTTGACGCACATTGTGCTCTTAGAACCTTGTTTTGGAGCTTATGCCTCAAAATTTTCAGTTTCAAAGCATCAAAATTGGTGTTTGGAGGCACAACAAGCTTTCAAGATGCAAGTCCCTATTCCGGAGCCTATAGTGCCAAAACATGATTTTGATGCACATCGTGCTCTTAGAACCCCATTTCAGAGCATGTGGCCCACAAGCTCCTGTTTCAAAACATCAAAATCAATGTTTAAAGGCACAACAAGGTTTCAAGATACAAGTCCCGATTCCAGAGTCGGTAGCATCAAAACGCAATTTTGATGTACATCGTGCTCTTAGAATCTCATTTCGGAGCTTGTTCCTTGAAAGCCCTAATTTTTGAACATCAAAAGCAATGTTTTGAGGTACAACAAGGTTTCAAGAAGCAAGTCCCTATTCAAGAGCCTGTAGCATCAAAATTCCATTTTGACGCACATCATTTTGGAACTTGTGCCTCGAAAAACCCAATTTTGGAGCATCAAAATCAATGTTTGGAGGCACAACAAGGTTTCAAGATGCGAGTCACGATTCTAGAGTCAGTAGCGTCAAAATCTGATTTTGGTGCACATCGTGCTCTTAGAACCTTATTTCGAAGCTTGTGCTTCGAAAGCCCTATTTTTAGAGCATCAAAATTAGTGTTTTTAGGCACAACAAGGTTTCAAGATGCAAGCTCCGATTCTAGAGTGAGTAGCATCAAAATTAAATTTTAATGCACATTGTGCTCTTAGAACCCTGTTTTAGAAATTGTGCCTCAAAAGCCCCAATTTTGGAGCATCAAAATTGATGTTTGGAGGCACAACAAGATTTCAAGATGCAAATTCTGATTCTGGAGCAAGTAGTGTTAAAATTTGATTTTGACGCACATCATGCTCTTAGAACCTTGTTTTGGAGCTTATGCCTCAAAATCTTCGATTTCTAAGCATCAAAATTTGTGTTTGGAGGCACAACAAGCTTTCAAGATGCAAGTCCCTATTATTTTAGAGCCTGTAGTGTCAAAACGTTATTTTGATTCACATCGTGCTCTTCGAACCTCATTTCGGAGCACATGGCTTGAAAGCTCAAGTTTCAAAACATCAAAATCAATGTTTAAAGGCACAACAAGGTTTCAAGACACAAGTCTGGATTCTCAAGCTGATAGCGTCAAAACAAGATTTTGACAAATAGGGTGTTCTTAGAACCTCATTAGGGAGGTCGTGCCTCAAAATCCTCGCTTTTGGAGCATAAAAATTAGTGTTTGGAGGGCAAAAAGGTTGCAAGACACAAGTCCCAATTCTAGAGTCGGTAGCGTCAAAACCCAATTTTGATGTACATCGTGCTCTTAGAACCTGATTTCGGAGCTTGTACCTTGAAAGCCCTGATTTGGGAACATCAAAATCAATTTTTTGAGGCACAACAAGGTTTCAAGAAGCACGTCCGTATTCGGGAGCCTGTAGCATCAAAATTCCATTTTGATGCACATCATTCTCTTAGAAGCTCATTTTGGAGCTTGTGCTTCAAAATACCGAGTTTGGAGCATCAAAATATATGTTTGGAGGCACAACAAGGTTTCAAGATGCAAGTCCTGATTCTAGAGTCAATAGCATCAAAATCTGATTTTGGCGAACATCGTGCTCGTAGAACTTCATTTCAAAGCTTATGCCTCAAAAGCCCCAATTTCAGAGCATCAAAATCAGTGTTTTGAGGCACAACAAGGTTTCAAGATGCAAGTCCCGATTCTGTAGCCAGTAGAGTCAAAATTTGATTTTCACGCACACATGCTCTTAGAACCTTGTTTTGGAGCTTATGCCTCAAAATCTTTGGTTTCGAAGCATCAAAATTGGTGTCTCGAGGCACAACAAGCTTTCAAGACGCAAGTCCCTATTCCGCTGCCTGTAGTGTCGAAACATGGTTTTGATGCACATCGTGCTCATAGAACCTCGTTTCAGAGTGTGTGGCTCGAAAGCTCCAGTTTCCAAACATAAAAAACAATTTTTAAAGGCACAACAAGGTTTCAAGACACGAGTTGCGTCAAAATTTTATTTTCACGCACATTGTTCTTCAGTTTCAAAGCATCAAAATTTTCTGTTTGGAGGCACAACAAGCTTTCAAGACGCAAGTCCCTATTCCGAAGCCTGTATTGTCAAAATGTGATTTTGGTGCACATCGTGCTCTTAGAACCTCGTCTCAGAGCATGTGGCTCGAAAGCTCCAGTTTCAAAACATCAAAATCAATGTTTAAAGGCACAACAAGGTTTCAAAACACAAGTCCTGATTCTAGAGTCGGTAGCATCAAAATGCAATTTTGATGTACATCGTGCTCTTAGAACCTCATTTCGGAGCTTGTGCCTTTAAAGCCCTGATTTTCGAACATCAAAAGCAATGTTTTGAGGCACAACAAGGTTTCAAGAACCATGTTTGGAGGCACAATAAGGTTTCAAGATGCAAGTCCCGATTCTACAATCAATAGCATCAAAATATGATTTTAGCGCACATCGTGCTCTTAGAACCTCATTTTGAAGCTTGAAACTCGAAGGCCCGAGTTTTAGAGGATCAAAATTAGTTTTTTGAGGCACAACATGGTTTCAAGATGCAAGCCTTGATTTTGGAGGCGGTTGCCTCAAAATTTGATTTTAACGCACATCGTGCTCTTAGAACCTTGTTTTGGAGCTTATGCCTCAAAATCTTCTGTTTCAAAGCATCAAAATTGGTGTTTGGAGGCACAACAAGCTTTCAAGACACAATTCCCAATTCCAGAGTCGATAGCATCAAAACGCAATTTTGATGTACATCGTGCTCTTAGAACCTCATTTTGGAGCTTGTGCCTTGAAAGCCTTGATTTTTTTTACGAATTTCTCAAAATTCGTGCCAAAAAAAGGCAAAACTAAGGAAAAAATTTCAGAACCCAAATTTCTCAAAATTTGACAAATTTTATATGGAAATTTAGGTTTTGGGGCATTCTGAGCTCAATGGTGAGGTCTGTTGGAGCCCAAAATTATCAAAAATAAAACAGCTACTCTTGATCCAATAAAAAACTCTGAAAAAAAACTTGAAACCCTCCTCCAAAAAATTAGGAACAAGCGGGCAGCAGATGTAGGCTCTGATACCATGAAGAAGTTGAGGAAATACAATTTCAGAGATCCCAAGAACACCTGCATGAATACTTGTCACGAGAGAAGAATGAAGGCACATAAAGCAAGAAAACATAAATGCTTTGAAGAAGAAGATTATCATTCAGAGAGGGAATTAATTTATGAAAAAGTACAAAACAAGGTTTCAAGACACAAGTCCCAATTCCAGAGTCGGTAGCATCAAAACACAATTTTGATGTACATCGTACTCTTAGAACCTCGTTTTGGAGCTTGTGCCTTGAAAGCCCTGATTTTGGAACATCAAAATCAATGTTTTGAGGCACAACAAGGTTTCAAGAAGAAAGTCCCTATTCCAGAGCCTGTAGCGTAAAAATTCCATTTTGACGCACATCACTCTCTTACAAGCTGATTTCAAAGCTTGTGCCATGAAAGACCTAGTTTTGGAGCATCAAAATCAATGTTTGCAGGCACAACAAGGTTTCAAGATGCAAGTCCCGATTCTAGAGTCAATAGTGTCAAAATCTGATTTTGGCGCACATCGTGCTCTTAGAACCTCATTTAGAAAGTTGTGTCTCGAAAGCCCCAGTTTCCGAGCTTCAAAATCAGTGTTTTGAGGCACAACAAGATTTCAAGGTGCAAGCCCTGTTTCTAGAGCCAGTAGCATCAAAATTTAATTTTGATGCACATTGTGCTCTTAGAACCATGATTTAGAAATTGTGCCTCAAAAGCCTAGGTTTTGGAGCATCAAAATCAATATTTGGAGGCACAACAATGTTTCAAGATGCAAGTCCTGATTTTGTAGCCGGTAGCATCAAAATTTGATTTTGACGCACATCATGCTCTTAGAACCGTGTTCTGGAGCTTATGCCTCAAAATCTTCAGTTTCAAAGCATAAAAATTGGTGTTTGGAGGCACAACAAGCTTTCAAAATGAAGGTCCCTATTCCGAAGCCTGTACTGTCAAAACGTTATTTTGATGCACATCGTGCTCTTAGAACCTCGTTTCGGAGTGTGTAGCTTGAAAGTTCCAGTTTCAAAACATCAAAATCAATGTTTAAAGGCACAACAAGGTTTCAAGACACAAGTCCTGATTCTCAAGCTGATAGTGACGAAAGATGATTTGGACAAACATGGTGTTCTTAGAACCTCATTTCGGAGGTCCTGCTCAAAAGCCTCATTTTTGGAACATAAAAATTAGTGTTTGGAGGCACAACAAGGTTTAAAGACACAAGGCCCAATTCCAAAGTCAGTAGCATCAAAACGCAATTTTGATGTACATTATGCTCCTAGAACCTCGTTTCAGAGCTTGTGCCTTGAAAGCCCTAATTTTGGAACATCAAAATCAATTTTTTGAGGCACAACAAGGTTTCAATAGGCAAGTCCCTATTTTGGAGCCTGTAGCATCAAAATTCCATTTTGACGCACATCATTCTCGTAAAAGCTCATTTTTGAGCTTGTCCCTGGAAAGACCTAGTTTTGGAGCATCAAAATAGATGTTTGGAGGCACAACAAGGTTTCAAGATACAAGTCCTGATTCTAGAGTCAATATCGTCAAAATATGATTTTGGTGCACATCGTGCTCTTAGAACCTCAGTTCAAGATGCAAGCCCCGATTCTCGAGCCATTAGCATCAAAATTGAATTTTGATGCACATTGTGCTCTTAGAACGCTGTTTTAGAAATTGTGCTTGAAAAGCCCCTATTTTGGAGCATCAAAATCGATGTTTGGAGGCACAACAAGGTTTGAAGACGCAATTTTGATGTACGTCGTGTTCTTAGAACCTCATTTCGGAGCTTGTGCCTTCATAGCCCTGATTTTGGAACATCAAAATCAATGTTTTCAGGCACAAAAAGGTTTCAAGAAACAAGTTCCTATTCCGGAGCCTATAGCGTTAAAAATAGAATTTTGACGCACATCATTCTCTTAGAAGCTCGTTTCGGAGCTTATGCCTTGAAAGACCCAGTTTTGGAGCATCGAAATCAATTTTTGGAAGCACAACAAGGTTTCAACATGCAAGTCTCGATTCTAGACTCAATACTATCAAAATCTGATTTTGGCGCACATCGTGCTCTTAGGAACTAATTTTAAAGCTTGTGCTTCGAAAGCCCCAGTTTCCTAGCATCAAAATTAGAGTTTTGAGGCACAACAAGGTTTCAAAATGCAAGCCTCGTTTCTAGAAACACTAGCATCAAAGTTCAATTTTGATGCACATTGTGCTCTTAGAACTCTGTTTTAGAAATTGTGCCTCAAAAGCCCCAGTTTTGGAACATCAAAATCGATGTTTGGAGGCACAACAAGGTTTCAAGATGCAAGTCCTGATTCTGGAGCCGATAGCATCAAAAATTGATTTTGATGCACATCGTGCTCTTAGAACCTCATTTCAGAGCGTGTGGCTTGAAAGTTCCAGTTTCAAAACATCAAATCAATGTTTAAAGGCACAACAAGGTTTCAAGAGACAAGTCCTGATTCTCAAGCTGATTGTGTCAAAACACAATTTTAAAAAACATGGTGTTCTTAGAACCTTAAAATCTTCAAAATCTACGGTTTCAAAGCATCGAAATTGGTATTTGGAGGCACAACAAGCTTTCAAGACGCAAGTCCCTATTCCGGAGCCTGTAGTGTCAAAACATGATTTGGATGCACATCGTGCTCTTAGAACCTTGTTTCGGAGCATGTGGCTCGAAAGTTCCACTTTCAAAACAACAAAATCAATGTTTAAAGGCACAACAAGGTTTCAAGAGACAAGTCCCGATTCTCAAGCTGATTGCATCAAAACACAATTTTAAAAATCATGGTGTTCTTAGAACCTCATTTGGGAGGTTGTGCCTCAAAAGCCTCATTTTTGGAGCATTAAAATTAGTGTTTGGAGGGACAACAAGGTTTCCAGACACAAGTCGCAATTCCAAAGCCTGTAGCATCAAAATTCGCACACCATTCTCTAAGAAGCTCATTTCAAAGCTTGTGCCTCGAAAGACCCAGTTTTGGAGCATCAAAATCAATGTTTGGAGGCACAACAAGGTTCAAGATGCAAGTCTTGGTTCTAGAGTCAATAGCGTAAAAATCTGATTTTCGCGCACATCGTGCTCTTAGAACCTCATTTCGAAGCTTGTGCCTCGTGTTTTTGGAGGATCAAAATCAGTGTTTTGAGGCACAACAAGGTTTCAAGTTGCAATCCCCGATTCTAGAGCCAGTAGCATCAAAATACAATTTTGATGCACATTGTGCTCTTAGAATGCTATTTTAGAAATTATGCATCAAAAGCCCCTGTTTTGGAGCATCAAAATTGATGTTTGGAGGCACAAGAAGGTTTCATGATGCAAGTCCTGATTCTGGAGCCAGTAGCATTAAAATTTTATTTTGATGCCCATCGTGTTATTAGAACCTTGTTTTGGAGCTTATGCCTCAAAATCTTTGGTTTCGAAGCATCCAAATTGGTGTTTGCAGGCACAACAAGCTTTCAAGACGCAAGTCCGTATTCTATAGCGTGTAATGTCAAAACATCATTTTGATGCACATGGTGCTCTTAGAACCTTGTTTCGGAATGTGTGGCTCGAAAGCTCCAATTTCAAAACATCAAAATCAATGTTTAAAGGCACAAGAAGGTTTCAAGACACAAGTCTCGATTCTTAAGCTGATAGCGTCAAAAGACAATTTTGACAAACATGGTGTTCTTAGAACCTCATTTTTGAAGGATAAAAATTAGTGTTTGGAGGCACAACAAGGTTTCAAGGCACAAGTCCCAATTCTAGAGTCGGTAGCATCAAAATGCAATTTTGATGTACATCATGCTTTTAGAACATCATTTTGGAGCTTCTGCCTTAAAAGCCCTGATTTTGGAACATCAAAATCAATGTTTTGAGGCACAACAAGGTTTCAAGAATTAATTCACTATTCCGAAGCCTGTAGCGTCAAAATTCCATTTTGAAGCACATCATTCTCTTAGAAGCTCATTTCGGAGCTTGTGCCTCGTTGAAATTCTTATGAATTTATTTTCAATATCATGTTAGTTGTGGGAGAAATTTTATAGATGTGTTGCAGGTTTTTGGAGAAGATCATTACGAAGCGTTAAGGAGGAATTGAAGGAGGTTAGCAAGGTTCTTCATTCAAATCTAGGTTCCCCTCTTGCATATTCATTGCTTGTTTTTTCTTTTCAAAGAAAATCTTCTTCTCGTCTCTTTCAGAATTTTGCATATAAGAAATTTTCTATTTTTTTTTTGTTTTCAAAAGAAGTCTCTTTTTATCCGTTTTAGATTTTTGCAAGGGAATATTTTTCAGGTACTGTTGATGGATTTAAACAAATACATGTAACAAAATTGTTTTTCTATACAAAAAAAAAAAAAAAAAATCTTTTTCTTTATTCTACATGTAGGAAATAAATTGGTTAATAGATTTGTTTCAAAATATGACCGCTTATCTGGATGGCATGGTGACATTTGGTACGACTGCTGGGTGGAAGAACCGGACTGGGTGAAAGGCCGGGCATTTCCTTGTTTTTGTTGACCAATCCCGGGTGAAATTCCTCACCCCAGGGGTGGGGGCCCCGGGGTGGGGCAGGCGGTGAAAGGCCAATAGGGCATTTATGTTGACCGATCATGTTCCGTTCATAGAGCTAGAGCACTCGACCGCCTCTTTCATAGCTCGAAAATAAAGGTAAAGTGCCTTGCTCTCTATTCCCCAACCGACCTTTCTATATTTCGGGCCCCCACTTGCACTAAGGGTGCACTCGACCGGATACTGGTTGAGAAGGTAATCGAATAATCGGCTTTAGGGCAATAGCGAACCACTCGATCTTGAGTTAGAGAAGAGATCTACAGGGTGATGCATATACAAATTTGAATATTGTTTAATCTATTCTTCAATCAACTTTCTTTATTGTACTAAAATCAGATTTTTATTAGAATGAAATATATATATTATAATAATTTGCACAAAAATAAATATGTTGCCAAAGTAATCTAAAATAAGAATAAAGAAAAATAAAATAAAAATATATTCATCTCTGTGTATGTTAGATAAATACCCATCTCTATGGATTTTAGGAAAATATTCATGTCTGTGGATTTTAGGAAAATATTCACCTCTGTGCATTATAGAAAAAATTTCATCTTTGTACTTTTTAGAAACATATTATCTATTTGGATTTTGGGAAAAAACAATTATTCCCTGTGCATGCATGAAATTTTTTATATAAAAAAAGTAAATCTTGCCTTGATTAATAAATTAGTAAATTTCCATATATATATATATATATATGTATATATATATATATATATATATATATATATATATATATATATATATATATATATATATATATGTATATGTATATGTATATGTATATGTATATATATGTATGTATAGATATATATATATATATACATATATATATACATATACATATACATATATATATATATATATACATATATATATATATATATATATACATATATATATATATATATATATATACATATATATATATATATATATATATATATATATATATCAAATTTATTTAATATCATATTAAATTCATGTTCTAAATTTGTTTGTAGATTTTATTTTTTAAAGTTTTTTTAGTCTTTTTTAAAGATTAAATACATACAATTTATTATATTATTAATAGATTTTGAGTTAATTACTAATTATTAAAATATATGTTATTTTGAGTCAATTACTAATTATTACTAAATTTGTTTGTAGATTTTGAGTTTTTTTCTATTATATGTTATTCAAATAATTGAAAAATTTATTTATATTCTAAGTTGTTTAAGTAATTGAAATTTATTTGTATAACTGAAATAAGTAGTTCAATTTTATTTTTTAATTTTATTTAATTTGAAATTAATAAGCTTATTGTTCTTTGAAATTTAATTTAATTTAATTATGCAAGTTCTGATTCTGAAACAACGAGCATGAAAGCGTCGTTGTGAAACTTATCGGACTCCCAAATCATCATTTCGAAACATTTGCTTCCTAAACACAAGTTTTGAAGTATCAAAATGGGTGTTTGGAGGCACACCAAGCTTGAAAATGTAAGTTCTAATTGAGGGGTGATGAGCATGAAAGCGTTATTATGAAACTTATCGTACTCCCAAATCATCATTTTGACGCTTGTGCTTCCTAAACGCAATTTTTTGAAGTATGAAAATGTGTGTTTGGAGGTACAATAAGCTTGAAAATGCAAGTTATGATTTCGAAGCCATGAGCATGAAAGTGTTATTGGGAAACTTATCATACTCTCTAGGCAGTGTTCCTGAATGCATGTGCATTCCCCATTATAATATTTTCACATACTACTACTGTAGGGGGTATCATTTTATTGTGGGTAGGTTCCCACCGTGGTTTTTCCCTTAACTAGGTTTTCCACATCAAACTCTTGGTGTTATGTGTGTTGTTGTTATTTACTTTATCTTTGTTCTTATTGCAATTGATCAGATATGAAGCTGTGATTAAATTCTTATATCCATTGAAAACTGATTCACCCCCCTCTCAGTTTTCCTTCATTATTGGATCTAGAATCGGAACTTGCAACTTGAAACCTTGTCGTGTCTCCAAACACTAATTTTGATGCTCTGAAATTGGGGCTTTCGGGGCACAAGCCCCAAAACGAGCTTCTAAGAGAATGATGTGCGTCAAAATTGAATTTTGATGCTACTGGCTCCAAAATCAAGACTTGCATCGCTTTGAAATTAGAACTTGCATTTTCAAGCTTGTTGTACCTCCAAACACTAATTTGTTAATGATTGAAAACTTGTGTTTAGGAAGCACAAGCTTCAAAATGATGGTTTCGGATTCTGATAAGTTTCATAACTGAGCTTTCACGCTCGTGGCTTCAGAATTAGGACTTGCATTTTTAAGCTTGTTGTGCTTCCAAACACACATTTTGATGTTTCAAAACTTATGTTTAGGAAGCACAAGCTTCAAAATGATGATTTGGGAGTAGGATAAGTTTCATAATCGTGCTTTCATGTTCCGAAGCTTGTGCTTCCTAAAAGCAAGTTGTAAATGGTGTTTGGAGGTAGAACAATCTTGAAAATGAAAGTTTTGATTCCAAAGCCATGAGCATGAAACTGCGTTTATGAAATTAATTTAAAAATTGTTTATTTTCTCAATTTGCTGTTAGGTCTAGATTTTCGAAAAAGGGGAGTTCATTGTTTTTGGATGATAAATTAGTCTTGAAATTCTTATGAATTTATTTTCAATATCATGTTGGTTGTAGGAGAAATTTTATAGATGTGTTTAGACTCTTTTATAATCTCCTTTTCAAACAAGTACTAATTAATAATAATGTGGTTAATTTCAACCTTATTGTTGAATAGTTGTTTTTCTTTTCCCTTCAACAAGTGAGTATAAAATTCATTTCCAAAGTATAATTATTTGATAATTTAAATTTTATTTCAAGCAATTTAGTACCTTTCAAGTATTAGGATTCACAATTAAAGTAGTGTTATCTTTTCTTCTTTTTTTGATAAAAGTGGATAAAACCACTTAATTATATTAATAAATTGTTTCTTATATGGTATCTGGTTCAAATTGTTTCATAATTGTGCTTTCATGCTCGTGGCTCTGGAATAGAAACTTGCATTTTCAAGCTTGTTGTATCTCCAAACACACATTTTGTTGGTTTTACAACTTGCGTTTAGGAAGCACAAGCTTCGGAACATGAAAGCGTGATTATGAAACTTATCCTACTCCCAAATCATCATTTTGAAGCTTGTGCTTCCTAGACATAAGTTTTGAAACATCAAAATGTGTGTTTGGAAGCACAACAAGCTTAAAATGCAAGTTCTAATTCCAAAGCCACGAGTGTGAAAGCTCAGTTATGAAACTTATCAGAATCCGAAATCATCTTTTGGAAGCTTGAGCTTCCTAAATGTAAGTTTTTAATCATTAACATGTGTGTTTGGAGGTACAAAAAAGCTTGAAAATGCAAGTTCTAATTTCAAAGCCATGAGCAAGGAAACACGGTTATGAAACTTATCGTACTCCCAAATCATGATTTTGAAGCTTTTGGTTACTACATGCAAGTTTTGAAGAATCAAATTGTGTGTTTGGAGGTACAACTAGCTTGAAAATACAAGTTTCGATTCCAAAGCCATGAGCATGTGCAAGTCTCGATTCTGGAGCCGATAGCATCACAGTACAATTTTGACGCACATCATTCTCTTAGAAGCTTCAAAATGATGATTTGGGATTAGGATAAGTTTCATAATCGTACTTTCATGTTCCGAAGCTTGTGCTTCCTAAACACAAGTTGTAAAACCATCAAAATGTTTGTTTGGAGATACAACAAGCTTGAAAATGCAAGTTTCTATTCCGGAGCCACGAACATGAAAGCGCAATTATGAAAGTTATCGTACTTCCATATCATCATTTTGAAGTTTGTGCTTCCTAAAACAAATGTTTTGAAGCATCAAAAAGGGCGTTTGGACGCACAACAAGATTGAAATTGCAAGTTTTGATTCCGAAGCCACGACCATGATTATGAAATATCATACTCCCAAATCATCATTTTGAAATTTATGCTTCCTAAAAGCATGTATTGAAGTATCAAAATGGGTGTTTGGAGGCACACCAAGCTTGAAAATGTAAGTTCTAATTGAGGGGCGACGAGCATGAAAGCATTATTATGAAACTTATCATACTCCCAAATCATCATTGTGAAGCTTGTGCTTCCTAAACACGATTTTTTGAAGTATGAAAATGTCTGTTTGGAGGTACAATAAGCTTGAAAATGCAAGTTATGATTTCAAAGCCATGAGCATGAAAGTGCGATTGGGAAACTTATCGTACTCCCTAGGCAATGTTCCTGAATGCATGTGCATTCCCCATTATAATATTTTCACATACT
Organism: Cryptomeria japonica; assembly: GCF_030272615.1. Classification (NCBI taxonomy): domain Eukaryota; kingdom Viridiplantae; phylum Streptophyta; class Pinopsida; order Cupressales; family Cupressaceae; genus Cryptomeria; species Cryptomeria japonica. The sequence goes on from NC_081405.1 coordinate 396,483,301, forward strand.
ACTACTGTATGGGGTATCATTTTATTGTGGGTAGGTTCCCACCGTGGTTTTTCCATTAACTACATTTTCCATGTCAAACTCTTGGTGTTATGTGTGTTGTTATTTACTTTATCTTTGTTCTTATTGCAATAGATCACATATGAATTTGTGATTAAATTGTTATATCCAGTGAAAACTGATTCACCCCCCTCTCAGTTTTCATTCATTATTGTTGCTGACTCTACTTTGATGCTCTGAAACTAGGGTTTTCAAGACACAAGATCCAAAATGATGTTCTAAGAGAACAATGACCCCCAAAATCATGTTTTGATGCTACTGACTTTGGAATTAGGACTTGCATCTTCAAACCTTGATTTGCCTGCAAACACTAATTTTGATGCTCTAAAACTGAGGCTTTAGAGTGACAAGCTCCAAAGCAAGGTTCTCAGAGCACGATGTGTGTCAAAATAAAATTTTCACACTACCAGCTCCAAAATCAGGACTTGCATCTTGAAACCTTGTTGTGCCCCCAAATATCGATTTTGATGCTCCAAAACTTGGGCTTTTGAAGCATAATTTCTAAACACAAGGTTCTAAGAGCACAATGTGCATCAAAATTGAATTTTGATGCTACTGGCTCTAATATTGAGGCTTGCATCATGAAACCTTGTTGTGTCTCAAAACACTAAATTTGAAGCTCCAAAAATGGGGCTTTCAAGGCACAAGCTTCGAAATGAGGTTCTAAGAGAACGATGTGTGCCAAAATCAGATTTTGACGGTATTGACTCTAGAATCGGGACTTTCATCTTGAAACCTTGTTGCACCTCCAAATATTGATTTTGATGCTCCAAAACTAGGTCTTTTGAGGCACAAGCTTCGAAATGAGCTTCTAAGAGAATGATGGGCGTCAAAATCAAATTTTGACACTACAAGCTTCGGAATAGGGACTTGCTTCTTGAAACCTTGTTGTACCTCCAAACACTGATTTTGAAGTTTCAAAATCAGGGATTTCATGGCACAAGCTACACAAACAAGGTTCCAAGAGCACGATGTGCGTCAAACACACGTTTTGACGCTACCAGCTCCGAAATTGCGACTTGCGGCTTCCAACCTTGTGCCTCCAAACACTATTTTTGATGCTCTGAAACTGGGGCTTTCGAGGCACAGGCTCCTAAACAAGATTGTAACAGTACAATGTGCTTCAAAATTGCATTTTGACACTATCGGCTTTGGAATGGAGACTTGCATCTTGAAACCTTGTTGTGCCTCCAAACACTAATTTTGATGCTCCAAAACTGGGGCTTTTGAGGTGCAAACTTTGAAACAAGGTTCTAAGAGAACTATGTGCATCAAAATTGAATTTTGATGCTACTAGCACGGGAATCGGGACATGCATCTTGAAACCTTGTTGTACCTCCAAACGTTGATTTTGATGTTCCAAAATCAGGGCTTTCAAGGCACAAGCTCCAAAATGAGGTTGTAAGAGCACGATGTAGATCAAAATTGCATTTTGACGCTACTGACTATGGAATCGGGTCTTGTGTTTTGAAACCTTCTTGTGCCTCCAAACACTAATTTTTGTGCTCCAAAAATGAGGCTTTTGAGGCACAACCTCCAAAATGAGGTTCTAAGAACACCATGTTTGTCAAAATTGTGTTTTCAAGCTATCAGCTTGAGGATCAGGACTTGCGTCTTGAAACCTTGTTGTGCCTTTAAACATTGATTTTGATATTTTGAAACTGGAGCTTTCGAGCCACATGCTCCGAAATGAGGTTATAAGAGCACGATGTCCATCAAAATCACATTTTGACACTACAGGGTCCCAAATAGGGACTTGTGTCTTGAAAGCTTGTTGTGCCTCCAAGCACCAATTTTGATGCTTCGAAATCAAAGATTTTGAGGCATAAGCTCCAAAACAAGGTTCTAAGAGAATGATGTGTGTCAAAACAAATTTTGATGCTACCGGCTCCAGAATCGGGACTTGTGTCTTAAAACCTTGTTGTGCCTCCAAACATCAATTTTGATGCTCTCAAGCCATAGATTTTTGGGCACAAGCTCCGAAATGAGGTTCTAAGAGCACACCGATTTTGTTGCTCCAAAATCGAGGCTTTTGATGCACAAGCTCCGAAACGAGGTTCCAAGAGAATGATATTCGTGTGAATCAAATTTTGACAGTACCGGCTCTTGAATTGGGACTTGCATCTTGAAAGCTTGTTGTGCCTTCAAACACCAATTTTTATGCTCTGAAACTGGTGCTTTCAATGCACAAGCTCTTAAAGGAGGTTCTAAGAGCACAATGTGTGTCAAAATTGAATTTTGATGCTATCAGCTCCGAAATCAGGACTTGCACCTTGAAACCTTCTTGTATCTCCAAACACTGATTTTCATTCTCTAAAACAGGGTCTTTCAAGGCACAAGCTCCAAAATGAGGTTCTAAGAACATGATGTGCTTTAAAATCACGTTTTGATGCTACTGGCTCAGGAACGGAGACTTATGTCTTGAAACCTTCTTGTGCCTCCAAACATTGATTTTGATGCTCTTAAATCAAGGCTTTTGAGGTAGAAGCTCCTAGATAAGGTTCTAAAAGCACAATGTGTGTGTCAAAATCATGCTTTAACGCTACCGACTCTGGAATCTGGACTTGCGTCTTGAAACTGTGTTCTGCCTACAAACAACGATTTTGATGCTTTGAAATCGGGGCTTTCCAGGCATAAGCTCCAAAATGAGGTTATAAGAGAATGATGTGCATAAAATTTTTTTTTTGATGCTACCGACTCCAAAATTGAGACTTGCATCTTCAAACCTTGTTGTGCCTCCAAACACTGATTTTGATTCTTCGAAACCGAGGCTTTCGAGACACAATTTCAAAAATGATGTTCTAAAAGCATGATGTGCACCAAAATAGCATTTTGACGCTACCAACTTTGAAATTAGGACTTGCATCTTGAAACCTTGTTATGCCACCAAACATCGATTTTGATACTTTGAAATCGGGTCTTTCGAGGCACAAGCTCCAAAAAAGGGTTCTAAGAGCACAATGTGCATCAAAGTCAAATTTTAACGCTACGGGCTTAAAACCGGGACTTGCATCTTGAATCCTTGTTGTGCCTCAAAATACCAATTTTGATTCTATGAAACTGGGGCTTTCGATGCACAAGCTTCGAAATGAAGTTCTAAGAGCATGATGTGCGCCAAAATTGCGTTTTGACGCTACGGGCTCTAGAATCAGGACTTGTGACTTGAAACCTTGTCGTGCCTCCAAACATTGATTTTGATGCTCCAAAACTAGGGCTTTTGGGGCACAGACCCCAAAATGAGCTTCTAAGAGAATGATGTGCATCAAAATTGAATTTTGATGCTACCGGCTCTAGAATAGAGACTTGCATTGCTTTGAAATTAGAATTTGTATTTTCAAGCTTGTTGTACCTCCAAACACACATGTTAATGATTAAAAAACTTGCATTTATGAAGCGCAAGCTTCAAAATGATGATTTTGGACTCCGATAAGTTTCATAACTGAGCTTTCACCTCGTGGCTTCAGAATTAGAACTTGCATTTTTAAGCTTGTTGTGCTTCCAAACACACATTTTGATGTTTCAAAACTCTTCTCTAGGAAACACAAGCTTCAAAATGATGATTTGAGAGTAGGATAAGTTTCACAATCGCGCTTTCATGTTCCGAAGCTTGTGCTTCCTAAACGCAAGTTGTAAAACCAACAAAATCTTTGTTTGGAGATACAACAAGCTTGAAAATGCAAGTTTCTATTCTGGAGCCACGAGCATGAAAGAGTGATTATGAAATTTGTGCCTCCTAAAACACATGTTTTGAAGCATCAAAAAGGTTGTTTGGAGGCACAACAAGATTGAAAATGCAAGTTTTGATTCTGAAGCCACGAGCATGAAAGTGTCATTGTGAAACTTATCGCACTCCCAAATCATCATTTCGAAAAATGTTCTTCCTAAACACAGGTTTTGAAGTATCAAAATGGGTGTTTGGAGGCACACCAAGCTTGAAAATGTAAGCTATAATTGAGGGACGATGAGCATGAAAGCGTTATTATCATACTCCCAAATCATCATTTTGAAGCTTGTGCTTCCTAAACGCAATTTTTTGAAGTATAAAAATTTGTGTTTGGAGGTACAATAAGCTTGAAAATGCAAGTTATGATTTCAAAGCTATGAGCATGAAAGTGTGATTGGGAAACTTATCGTACTCCCTAGACTGTGTTCCTGAATGCATGTGCAATCCCCATTATAATATTTTAACATACTACTACTGTAGGGGGTATCATTTTATTGTGGGTAGGTTCCCACCGTGCTTTTTCCCTTAACTAGGTTTTCCACGTCAAACTCTTGGTGTTTTGATGCTACCAGCATGGGAATTGGGACTTGCATCTTGAAACCTTGTTGTGCCTCCAAACATTGATTTTGATGTTCCAAAATCAGGGCTTTCAAGGCACAAGCTCTGAAATGAGGTTCTAAGAGCACGATGTACATCAAAATTGCGTTTTGACACTACCAACTCTGGAATCGGGGCTTGTGTCTTGAAACCTTGTTGTGCCTTTAAACATTGATTTTGATGTTTTGAAACTGGAGCTTTCAAGCCACATGCTCCGAAATGAGGTTCTAAGAGCATCATGTCCATCAAAATCATGTTTTGACACTACAGCCTCTGGAATAGGGACTTGCATCTTGAAAGCTTTTTGTTGTGCCTCCAAACACCAATTTTGATGCTTCGAAAGCGAAGATTTTGAGGCATAAGCTCCAAAACAAGTTTCTAAGAGCACGATGTGCGTCAAAATCTAATTTTGACGCTACCGGCTCCAGAATCGGGACTTGTGTCTTGAAACCTTGTTGTGCCTTCCAAACATCAATTTTGATGCTCTGAAACCGTAGATTTTTAGGCACAAGCTTTTAAACGAGGTTCTAAGAGCACAATGTGTTTCAAAATCGCATTTTGATGCTATCAGCTCCGGAATTAGCACTTGCATCTTGAAAGCTTGTTGTGCCTCCAAACACTGATTTTGATGCTCCAAAATTAAGGCTTTTTGATGCACAAGCTCCGAAACGAGGTTCCAAGAGAATGGTATTTGTTTGAATCAAATTTTGGTAGTACCGACTCTTGAATTGGGACTTGCATCTTGAAAGCTTGTTGTGCCTCCACATACCAATTTTTATGCTCTGAAACTAGTGCTTTCAATGCACAAGCTCTTAAAGGAGGTTCTAAGAGCACAATGTGCGTCAAAATTGAATTTTGATGCTATCGACTTCGAAATCGGGACTTGCACCTTGAAACCTTGTTGTACCTCCAAACACTGATTTTCATTTTCTAAAATAGGGTCTTTCAATGCACAAGCTCCAAAACGAGGTTCTGAGAGCACGATGTGTGTTAAAATCGCGTTTTGATGCTACCGGCTCAAGAACCGAGACTTGTGTCTTCAAACTGTGTTGTGGCTGCGAACAACAATTTTGACACTCTAAAATCGAGCCTTTTGAGGCATAAGCTCCAAAATTAGGTTATAATAGAATGATGTGCATAAAAATAAAATTTTGACACTACCGGCTCCAAAATCGGGACTTGCATCTGCAAACCTAGTTATGCATCCAAACACTGATTTTGATTCTTTGAAACCGAGGCTTTTGAGACACAATTTCAAAAATGATGTTCTAAAAGCATGATGTGCACCAAAATAGCATTTTGATGCTAACAACTTCAAAATCGGGACTTGCATCTTGAAACCTTGTTATGTCGCCAAACATCAGTTTTGATACTTTGAAACCAGAGCTTTTGAGGCACAAGCTCCAAAAAAGGGTTCCAAGAGCACAATGTGCATCAAAGTTGAGTTTTAACGCTACGCGCTCTAAAACCAAGACTTGCATCTTGAAACCTTGTTGTGCCTCAAAAGACCAATTTTGATGCTCTAAAACTAGGGCTTTCGATGCACAAGCTTCAAAATGAAGTTCTAAGAGCATGACGTGCGCCAAAATTGCATTTTTACACTACCAGCTCTAGAATCGGGACTTGCGACTTGAAACCTTGTCATGCCTCCAAACACTGATTTTGATGCTACAGGCTCCAGAAAAGGGACTTGCTGCTTGAAATCTTGTTGTGCCTTAAAACATTAATTATGGTGTTCCAAAATTAGGGCTTTCAAGGCACAAGCTCTAAAATGAGGTTGTAAGAGCACGATGTACATCAAAATTGCGTTTGACGCTACCGATTCTGGAATCGGGACTTGTGTCTAGAAACCTTGTTGTGCCTCCAAACACTAATTTTTATGCTTCAAAAACGAGGCTTTTGAGGCACAACCTTTGAAATGAGGTTCTAAGAACACCATGTTTGTAAAAATCATTTTTTGACACTATCAGCTTGAGAATCAGGACTTGTGTATTGTAACCTTGTTGTGTCTTTAAACATTGATTTTGATGTTTTGAAACTGAAGCATTAGAGCCACACACTTCGAAATGAGGTTCTAAGAGCACGATGTGCATCAAAATCACATTTTGATAGTACATGCTCCGAAAGAGGGACTTGCGTCTTAAAAGCTTGTTGTGCTTCCAGGAACCAATTTTGATGCTTTGAAACCGAAGATTTTGAGGCATAAGCTCCAAAACAAGGTTCTAAGAACACGATGTGCGTCAAAATCAATTTTTGATGCTACCGGCTCCCGAATGAGGAAACTGATTTTGATGCTACGAAACCAAGGATTTCGAGGAACAAGCTTTGAAATGAGGTTCTGAGAGCACAATGTGTGCCAAAATCAGATTTTGACACTATTGACTCTAGAATCAGGACATGCATCTTGAAACCTTGTTGTGCCTCCAAACATTGATTTTGATGCTCCAAAATTGGGTCTTTCAAGGCACAAGCTCTGAAATGAGCTTCTAAGAGAACGATGTGTGTTAAAATAGAATTTTGACGCTACAGGCTCCGGAATAGGGACTTACTTCTTAAAACATTGATTTTGATGTTCCAAAATTAGGGCTTTCAAGGCACAAGCTCCGAAATGAGGTTCTAGGAGCACGATGTACATAAAAATTACATTTTGACACTACCGACTTTGGAATCCGGACTTGTGTCTTGAAACCTTGTTGTGCCTTTAAACATTGCTTTTGATAATTTGAAAATGGAGCTTTCAAGCCACACGCTCCGAAACGAGGTTCGAAGAGCATGATATGCATCAAAATCACATTTTGACACTACAGGCTCTGAAATAGGGAGTTGCGTCTTGAAAGCTTGTTGTGCCTCCAAAATGAGGTTCTAAGAACACCATGTTTGTTAAAATCGTGTTTTGACGCTATCAGTTTGAGAATCGGGACTTGTGTCTTGAAACTTTGTTGTGCCTCTAAACATTGATTTTGATGTTTTGAAACTTGAGCTTACCACATGCTCCCAAATGAGGTTCTAAGAGCATGATATGCAACAAAATCAAGTTTTGACACTACAAGCTCCGAAATAGGGACTTGCGTCTTGAAAGCTTGTTGTATGCTCAAGTCTCCAAACACCAATTTTGATGCTTCGAAACCAAAGAAAATTTTGACGCTACCGTCTCTAGATCAGGACTTGCATCTTGAAACCTTGTTGTGCCTCCAAACATCGATTTTGATGCTCCAAATCTGGGGCTTTTGAGGCACAATTTCTAAAACAGGGTTTTAAGAGCACAATGTACATCAAAATTTAATTTTGATGGTACCAGCTCTAGAATCAAGGTTTGCATCTTGAAACCTTTTTGTGCCTGAAAAAACTTATTTGGATGCTCTGAAACATGGGCTTTCGAGGCACAAGCTTCGAAATGTGTTTCTAAGAGCACAATGTGCGCTAAAATTAGGTTTTCACGCTATTGACTCTAGAATCGGGACTTGCATCTTGAAACCTTATTGTTCCTACAAACCTTTATTTTGATGCTCCAAAACTGGGGCTTTCAAGGCACTAGCTCCGAAATGAGCTTCTAAGAGAATAATGTGCGTCAAAATGAAATTGTGATGGTACAGACTCCGGAATAGGGATTTACTTCTTGAAACCTTCTTGTGCCTCAAAACATTGATTTTGATGTTCCAAAATCAGGGCTTTCAAGGCACAAGCTCCAAAATTAGGGTCTAAGAGCATGATGTACATCAAAATTGAGTTTTGACGCTACCGACTCTGGAAGAGGGACTTACATCTTGAAAGCTTGTTGTGTCTCCAAACACCAATTTTGATGCTTCAAAGCCTAATATTTTGAGGCATAAGCTCCAAAACAAGGTTCTAAGAGCACGATGTGCGTCAAAATCAAATTTTGAGGCTACCATCTCCAGAATCAGGACTTGCATCTTGAAACCTTGTTGTGCCTCCAAACTTCGATTTTCATGCTCCAAAACTAGGGCTTTTGAGGCACAAATTCTAAAACAGGGTTCTAAGAGCACAATGTACATCAAAATTGAATTTTGATGGTACTGGCTCTAGAATTGGGGCTTGCATCTTGAAACCTTGTTGTGCCTCAAAATAATGATTTTGATGCTCCGAAACCAGAACTTTCAAATTTCAAGCTTTAAAATGAGGTTCTAAGAGCACGATGTGCGGCAAAATCATATTTTGGCGCTTTGACTCTAAAATTGAGACTTGCATCTTGAAACCTTATTGTGCTTCGAAACATTGATTTTGATGCTCCAAAACCGGGTCTTTCGAGGCACAAGCTCTGAAATGAAGTTCTAAGAGCACGTTGTACATAAAAATTATGTTGTGACGCTACTGACTCTGGAATTGCGACTTGTGTCTGGAAACCTTGTTGTGCCTGCAAACACTAATTTTTATGGTCCGAAAATGAGGCTCCTAGGTCTTTCGAGCCACAAGCTCCGAAATGGGCTCCTAAGAGCATGATGTCTATCAAAATCAAATTTTGACGCTATCGACTCTAAAATCGAGACTTTTCATGCTCCAAAACTGGGGCTTTTGTTGTGCCTCCAAACATCGATTTTGATGCTCCAAAACTGGGGCTTTTGAGGCACAACTTCTAAAATAGGGTTCTAAGAGCACAATGTGCTCTAGAATCAGGGCTTGTATCTTGAAACCTTGTTGTGCCTCTAAACATTGATTTTGATGCTCCAAAACTAGGTCTTTTGAGCCACAAGCTCTGAAATGAGCTCCTAAGAGAATGATGTGCATCAAAATGGAATTTTGATGCTACAGGCTCTGGAATAGGGACTTGCTTCTTGAAACTTTGTTGTGCCTCAAAACATTGATTTTGATGTTCCAAAATCAGGACTTTCAAGGCACAAGCTCCGAAATGAGGTTCTAAGAGCACGATGTACATTAAAATTGTATTTTAACGCTATTGACTCTGGAATTGGGAGTTGTGTCTTGAAACCTTGTTGTGCCTCCAAACACTATTTTTTATGCTCCAAAAATTAGGCTTTCGAGGAATGACCTCCGAAATGAGGTTCTAAGAACACCATGTTTGTCAAAATCGTGTTCTCATGTTATCAACTTCAGAAACGGGACTTGTGTCTTGAAACCTTTTTGTGCCTTTAAACATTGATTTTGATGTTTTGAAACTGGAGGTTTCGAGCCACACACTCTGAAACAAGTGTCTAATATCACGATGTGCATCAAAATCAAGTTTTGACATTATAGGCTCTAGAATAGAGATTTTGATGCTTGAAAACCGAAGATTTTGAGGCATATGCTCCAAAATGAGGTTCTAAGAGTACGATGTGTGTCAAAATCAATTTTTGACTCTACCGGCTCCAGAATCAGGACTTGCATCTTGAAACCTTTTTGTGCTTCGAAATGAGGTTCTCAGAGCACGATGTGCGCCAAAATCAGATTTTGATGCTATTGACTCTAGAATCATGACTTGCATCTTGAAACCTTGTTGTGCCTCCAAACATTGATTTTGATGATGCAAAACTGGGTCTTTCGAGGTACAAGCTCCGAAATGAGCTTCTAAGAGAATGATGTGTGTAAAAATGAAATTTTGACACTACAGGCTCCAGAATACTGCTTCTTGAAACCTTGTTGTGCCTCAAAACAGTGATTTTGATGTTCCAAAATTAGGGCTTTCAAGGCACAAATTCCAAAACAAGGTTCTAAAAACAAGGTTCTAAGAGCATGATCTGCGTCATAATCAAATTTTGACTCTACCGGCTCCTGAATCAAGACTTGCATCTTGAATCCTTGTTGTGCCCCCAAACATCGATTTTGATACTCCAAAATTGGGGCTTTTGAGACACAATCTCTAAAACAACATTCTAAGAGCATATTGTACATCAAAAAACCTTGTTTTGGAGCTTAGGCCTCAAAATCTTCAGTTTCGAAGCACCAAAATTTATGTTTGGAGGCACAACAAGCTTTCAAGACGCAATTCCCTATTCCAGAGCCTGTATTGTCAAAACGTGATTTTGATGCACATTGTGCTCTTAGAACCTCGTTTCGGAGCGTGTGGCTTGAAAGCTCCAGTTTCAAAACATCAAAATCAATATTTAAAGGCACAACAAGGTTTTAAGACACAAGTCCCGATTCTCAAGCTGATACCGTCAAAACATGATTTTGACAAACACGGTGTTCTTACAACCTCATTTCAGAGGTTTTGCCTTAAAAGCCTTTTTTTTGGACCATAAAAATTTGTGTTTGGAGGCACAACAAGGTTTCAAGACACAAGGCCCAATTCTAGAGTCGGTAGCGTCAAAACGCAATTTTGATGTACATCGAGTTCTTAGAACTCATTTCGGAGCTTGTGCCTTGAAAGCCCTGATTTTCGAACATCAAAATCAATGTTTTGAGGCACAACAAGGTTTCAAGAACTAAGTCCCTATTCTGGAGCCTATAGCGTCACAATTCCATTTTTACGCACATCATTCTCTTAGAAGCTCATTTCAGAGCTTTTGCCTTGAAAGACCCAGTTTTGGAGCATCTAAATCAATGTTTGGAGGCACAACAAGGTTTCAAGATGCAAGTCACGATTCTAAAGTCAATAGCGTCAAAATCTGATTTTGGCGCACATCGTGCTCTTACAACCTCATTTCGAAGCTTGTGCTTCGAAAGCGCTAGTTTCGAAGCATCAAAATTAGTGTTTTGAGGCACAACAAGGTTTGAAGATGCAAGCCCCAATTCTAGAGCTAGCAGCATCAAAATTAAATTTTCATGCACATTGTGCTCTTAGAACCCTGTTTTAGAAATTATGCATCAAAAGCCCCGATTTTGGAGTTTCAAAATTTATGTTTGGAGGCACAACAAGGTTTGAAGATGCAAGTCCTGATTCTGGAGTAGGTAGCGTCAAAATTTGATTTTGACACACACCGTGCTCTTAGAACCTTGTTTTGGAGCTTATGCCTCAAAATATTTGGTTTCTAAGCATCAAAATTGGTGTTTGGAGGCACAACAAGTGTTCAACATGCAAGTCCCTATTTCGGACCCTGTAGTGTCAAAACGTGTTTTTGATGCACATTGTGCTCTTAGAACCTTGTTTCGGAGTGCATGGCTTGAAAGCTCAAGTTTCAAAACATCAAAATCAATATTTAAAGGGACAACAAGGTTTCAAGACACAAGTCTGGATTCTCAAGCTGATAGCGTCAAAACACGATTTTCACAAACATGGTGTTCTTAGAACCTCATTACAGAGGTCGTTCCTCAAAAGCCATGTTTTTGGAGCATCAAAATTAGTGTTTGGAGGGACAAAAAGGTAACAAGACACAAGTCCCAATTCCAGAGTGGGTAGCGTCAAAACCCAATTTTGATGTACATCATGCTCTTAGAACCTCATTTTGGAGCTTGTGCCTTGAAAGCCTTGATTTGGGAACATCAAAATCAATTTTTTGAGGCACAACAAGGTTTCAAGAAGCAAGTCCGTATTCCGGAGCCTGTAGCGTCAAAATTCTATTTTGACGCACATCATTCTCTTAGAAGCTCATTTTGGAACTTGTGCCTCAAAAGCCCCTATTTCAAAGCATAAAAATTATTGTTTTGAGGCACAACAAGGTTTCAAGATGCAAGCCCCGATTCTGGAGCCGGTAGAGTCAAAATTTGATTTTGACACAGATCATGCTCTTACAACCTTGTTTTGGAGCTTATGCCTCAAAATATTTGGTTTCGAAGCATCAAAATTGGTGTCTCGAGGCACAACAAGCTTCCAAGATGCAAGTCCCTATTCCGGAGTCTGTAGTGTCAAAACATGATTTTCACAAACATGGTGTTCTTAGAACTTCGTTACGGAGGTTGTGCCTCAAAACGCGCATTTTTGGAGCATAAAAATTAATGCTTGTGCCTCAAAAACCCTAATTCGAACCATCAAAATCAGTGTTTTGAGGCATAACAAGGTTTCAAGATGCAAGCCCTGATTCTAGAGCCAGTAGCATCAAAATTCAATTTTGATGCACATTGTTCTCTTAGAACCCTGTTTTAGAAATTGTGCCTCAACAGCCCCAGTTTTGGAGCATCAAAATCGATGTTAGGAGGAAAAAGAAGATTTCAAGTTGCAAGTCCTGATTCACGAGGCGGTTCCATCAAAATTGGATTTTGATGCACATTGTGCTCTTAGAACCTTGTTTTGGAGCTTATGGCTCAAAATCTTTGGTTTCAAAGCATCAAAATTGGTGTTTGGAGGCACAACAAGCTTTCAAGACACAAGTCCTTATTCCAGAGCCTGTAGTGTCAAAACGTGATTTTGATACACATCGTGCTCTTAGAACCTCGTTTGGGAGCATGTGTCTCGAAAGCTCCAGTTTCAAAACATCAAAATCAATGTTTAAGGGCACAACAAGGTTTCAAGACACAAGTCCCGATTCCAGAGTCGGTAGTGTCAAAAAGCAATTTTGATGTACATCATGCTCTTAGAACCTCATTTCGGAGCTTGTGCCTTGAAAGCCCTGATTTTCAAACATCAAAAGCAATTTTTTGAGGCACAACAAGGTTTCAAGAAGCATGTCCCTATTCGGGAGCCTGTACCATCAAAATTCCATTTTGCCACAAATCATTCTCCTAGAAGTTCATTTTGGAGCCTGTAGGTTTCAAGATGCAAGTCCCGATTCTACAGTCAATAGCGTCAAAATATAATTTTGGTGCACATCGTGCTCTTAGAACTTCATTTTGAAGCTTGAAACTCGAAAGCCCGAGTTTCGGAGCATCAAAATTAGTTTTTTGAGGCACAACAAGGTTACAAGATGCAAGCCCTGATTCTGGAGGTGGTTGCGTCAAAATTTGATTTTGACGCACATCGTGCTCTTAGAACCTTGTTTTGGAGCTTATGCCACAAAATCTTCTATTTCAAAGCATCAAAATTGTTGTTTGGAGACACAAATCCCTATTCGGGAGCCTGTAGTGTCAAAACATGATTTTGATGGACATCGTGCTCTTAGAACCTCGTTTCGGAGCGTGTGGCTCAAAATCTCTAGTTTCAAAACATCAAAATGAATGTTTAAAGGCACAACAAGGTTTCAAGACACAAGTCCCGATTCTCAAGCTGCTAGCGTCAAAACATGATTTTGACAAACATGGTGTTCTTAGAATCTCATTTCAGAACTTGTGCCTCAAAAGCCTTGTTTTTGGAGCATAAAAATTAGTGTTTGGAGGCACAACAAGGTTGAGACACAATTCCCAATTCCAGAGTTGGTAGCGTCACAATGCAATTTTGATGTACATCGTGCTCTTAGAACCTCATTTCGGAGCTTGTGCCTTGAAAGCCCTGATTTTTTTAGAAATTTCTCAAAATTCGTGCCAAAAAAAGGCAAAACCAAAGAAAAAATTTCAGAACCCAAATTTGTCAAAATTTGACAAATTTCATATGGAAATGGGGTTTTTGGGGCATTCTCAGCTCAATGGTGAGGTCTGTTTGAGCCCAAAATTATCAAAAACAAAATAGCTACTCCAGATCCAATAAAAAACTCTGAAAAAAAATAATTTGAAACCCTCCTCCAAAAAATCAGGAACAAGCGGCAGCAGATGTAGGCTCTGATACCATGAAGAAGTTGAGGAAATACAACTTCAGAAATCCTAAGAACACCTGCATGCAAATACCTGTCACAAGAGAAGAATGAAGGCACATAAAGCAAAAAAACATAAATACTATGAAGAAGAATATTATCATTCAGAGAGGGAATCAATTTATGAAAAAGTACAAAACAATCCTTATAAAAGTATAATAGCAACCCTAAAGGTGTGCAACCCTAAAGAAACCCTAAAGGGATAATGTGTAATTATTAAATACCTACAATATTTATTAAATGCCTAAGTTTAGCTTAAACGTAGAGTTTAAACAACCGAGACATCCTACTCAGAGAAGAGATCCCAGGACCTTAAACAGCCAAGATATCCACCAGATTGCAGAAAAGAAAAAAAATGAATAAAATATTTCTAGAGCAAAATCTGGAAAGAAAACTCATATGGCTGGAAAGTACACAGGACAAGCTTTCCAATGATATAATTTTTTTTGAAAAATAGAGTTCGGATGCTCATTTTATGGCTCCTCGAGTGCAAAAATGAACCTCTAGATTTGACAGAAAAAAACACTTAAAAAAGAAAAATCAAAAGTTCAAACCTCTAGATCTGGATAGAGATCGGAAAGAGCTTTCCGATGATATAAGGTTTTTGAAAAAGCGCAGGTATGACCAATTTATGGCCAAAAGAAAAAACCCCTCTTTTAGGGCATAAAAAGGGTTACAAAAATTAAGTTTTTTTTTTTTTTTTGACGAAATTTTTTTGACGTATTTGCAAGTACAACTGTATGGTTTTTTGTGCCTCGTAAAGCATGCAAATGAAAAATCATTGCCCAGATGCACTTGTCACTGAAATAGCTCGAATTATATATCAAAATGACTGAAAACGCCCTTCAAAAGCCAACGATGAGGTCTTTTTTTTTGCCCAAACTGCTCTAAATTTTATTTTTTTTAATGATTTTTTTTACGAATTTCTCAAAATTCATGCCAAAAAAAGGAAAAACCAAAGAAAAAATTTCAGAACCCAAATTTGTCAAAATTTGACAAATTTTATATGGAAATGGGGGTTTGGGGGCATTCTGAGCTCAACGACGAGGTCTCTTTTGAGTCCAAAATTATCAGAAACAAAATAGCTACTCCAGATCCAAGAAAAAACTCAAAAAAAAAACTTTAAACCCTCCAAAAAATCTTCTGGAAAAATCAGGAACAAGCAGCAGCAGATGTAGACTCTGATAGCATGAAGAAGTTGAGGAAATACAACTTCAGAGATCCCAAGAACACTTGCATGCAAATACCTATCACAAGAGAAGAATGGTGACACATAAAGGAAAAAAGCATAAATGCTCTGAAGAAGAAAATTATCATTCAGAAATGGAATCAATTTAATGAACAAGTACAATACAATCCTTATAAAAGGATAATAGAAACCCTAAAGATATGCAACCCTAAAGAAACCCTAAAGGGATAAGAATAATTATTAAATGCCTAAGTTTAGCTTAAGCATAGAGTTTAATAGACTAATAATTAAATAAATAATTATTAGCTAATACAAGATAACTCTAACATGAGGCACAACAAGGTTTCAAGAATCAAGTCCCTATTCTGGAGCCTATAGCATCAAAATTTCATTTTGACACACATGTTTTTCTTAGAAGCTCATCTCGGAGCTTGTGCCTCGAAAGACCCAATTTTGGAGCATCAAAATCAATGTTTGCAAGCACAACAAGGTTTCAAGATGCAAGTCCCGATTCTAGAGCCAATAGCATCAAAAACTGATTTTGGTGCATATTGTGCTCTTAGAACATCATTTTGAAGCTTGTGCCTTGAAAGCCCCAACTTTGGAGCATCAAAATCAATGTTTTGAGGCACAACAAGGTTTTAAGATGCAAGTCCTGATTCTAGAGCCGCTAGCATCAATATTCAATTTTGATGCACATTGTGCTCTTAGAACCCTATTTTAGAGATTGTGCCTCAAAAGCCCCAATTTTGGAGCATCAAAATTGATGTTTGGAGGCACAACAAAGTTTTAAGATGCAAGTCCGGATTCTCAAGTTGATTGGGACAAAACACGATTTTGACAAACATGTGTTCTTAGAACCTCATTTCAGAGGTTGTGCCTCAAAAGCCTCGTTTTTGCAGCATAAAAATTAGTGTTTAGAGGCACAACAAGGTTTCAAGACACAAGTCCCAATTCCAGAGTCGGTAGCATCAAAACACAATTTTGATGTACATCGTACTCTTAGAACCTCGTTTCGGAGCTTGTGCCTTGAAAGGCCTGATTTTTGAACATCAAAATCAATGTTTTGAGGCACAAAAATGATTCAAGAAGCAAGTCCCTATTCTGAAGCCTGTAGCGTCAAAATTCTATTTTAACACACATCATTCTCTTAGAAGCTCATTTTGGAGCTTGTGCCATGAAAGACCTAGTTTTGGAGCATCAAAATCAATGTCTGGAGGCACAACAAGGTTTCAAGATGCAAGTCCCGATTCTAGAGTCTATAGCGTCAAAATCTGATTTTGGCGCACATTGTGCTCTTAGAACCTCATTTCAAAGCTTGTGCCTCAAAAGCCCTGGTTTTAGAGCTTCAAAATCAATGTTTTGAGGATAAACAAGATTTCAAGATGCAAGCCCCGATTCTAGAGCCAATAGCATCAAAATTCAATTTTGATGCACATTGTGCTCTTAGAACCCTCTTTAGAAATTGTGCCTCAAAAGCCCTAGTTTTGGAGCATCAAAATTGATGTTTGGAGGCACAATAAGGTTTCACAATGCAAGTCTTGATTCTTTAGCCAGTAGAGTCAATATTTTATTTTGACGCACATTGTACTCTTAGAACCTTGTTTTGGAGCTTATGCCTCAAAATTTTCGGTTTCGAAGCATCAAAATTCGTGTTTGAAGGCACAACAAGCTTTCAAGATGCAAGTCCCTATTCCAGAGCCTGTAGTGTCAAAACGTGATTTTCATGCACATCGTGCTGTTAGAACCTTGTTTCGAACCGTGTGGCTCGAAAGCTCCAGTTTCAAAACATCAAAATCAATGTTTAAACGCACAACAAGGTTTCAAAACACAAATCCCTATTCTCAAGCTGATAGCATCAAAACACGATTTTGACAAACCTTGTGTTCTTAGAACCTCATTTTGGAGGTTGTGCCTTAAAAGCCTCATTTCTTGAGCATAAAAATTAGTGTTTGGAGGCACAAAAAGGTTTGAAGACACAAGTCCCAATTCCAGAGTTGATAGCGTCAAAACACAATTTTGATGTACATCATGGTCTTCAAACCTCATTTCGAAACTTGTGCTTTGAAAGCCCTGATTTTGGAACATCAAAATCAATGTTTTGAGGCACAACAAGGTTTCAAGAAGCAAGTCCCTATTCGAGAGCCTTTAGCATCAAAATTCCATTTTGACACACATTATTCTCTTAGAAGCTCATTTCGGAGCTTGTACCTTGAAACACCTAGTTTTGGAGCATCAAAATCAATGTTTGGAGGCACAACAAGGTTTCAAGCTGCAAGTCCCGATTCTAGAGTCAATAGCGTCAAAATCTAATTTTGGTGCACATCATGCTCTTAGAACTTCATTTTGAAGCTTGTGCTTCGAAAGCCCTGGTTTTGGAGCATCAAAATCAGTGTTTTGAGGCACAACAAGATTTCAAGATGCAAGCCCCGATTCTAGAGCCAGTAGCATCAAAATTGAATCTCGAAGCACACTGTGCTCTTAGAACACTATTTTAGAAATTGTGCCTCAAAAGCCCTAGTTTTGGAGCATCAAAATCGATGTTTGGAGGCACAACAAGGTGTCAAGATGCAAGTCCTAATTTCTGGAGCCGGTAGCATCAAAATTTGATTTTCACAAACATCGTGCTCCTAGAACCTTGTTTTGGAGCTTATGCCTCAAAATCTTCGGTTTTGAAGAATCAAAATTGGTGTTTGGAGACACAACAAGCTTTTGAGACGCATGTCCCTATTCTCAAGCTGATAGTGTCATAACATGATTTTGACAAACATGGTGTTCTTAGAACCTCATTTTGGAGGTTATGCCTCAAAAGCCTCTTTTTTGGAGCATAAAATTTTGTGTTTGGGGCCCAACAAGGTTTTAAGACACAATTCTTAATTCCAGAGTCGGTAACGTCAAAACGCAATTTTGATGTACATCGTGCTCTTAGAACCTCATTTCGGAGCTTGTGCCTTGAAATCCCTGATTTGGGAACATCAAAATCAAGTTTTTAAGGCACAACAAGGTTTCAAGGAGCCTGTAGCATCAAAATTCAATTTTGACGCACATCATTCTCTTAGAAGCTCATTTCGGAGCTTTTTCCTTGAAAGACTGAGTTTTTCAGCATCAAAATCAATGTTTGGAGGCACAACAAGGTTTCAAGATGTAAGTCCTGATTCTAGAGTCAATAGCGTCAAAATCTGATTTTGGCGTACATTGTTCTCTTAGAACCCCATTTCAAAGCTTGTGCCTCTAAAGCGCCTATTTCAGAGCATCAAAATTTGTGTTTTGAGGCACAACAAGGTTTCAAGATGCAAGCCCCGAATCTAGAGCCAGTAGCATCAAAATTCAATTTTGATGCACATTGTGCTCTTAGAACCCTGTTTTAGAAATTGTGCCTCAAAGAGCGTGTGGCTCGAGAGCTGTAGTTTCAAAACATCAAAATCAATGTTTAAAGGCACAACAAGATTTCAAGACACAAGTCCCTTCTAGAGCCAGTAGCATCAAAATTCAATTTTGTTGCACATTATGCTCTTAGTACCCTGTTTTAAAAATTGTGCCTGAAAATTCACAGTTTTGGACGATCAAAATCGACATTTGGAGGCACAACAAGCTTTCAGGATGCAAGTCCCTATTCCGGAGCCTGTAGTGTCAAAATGTGATTTTGATGCACATCGTGCTCTTAAAACCTCATTTCAGAGCGTGTTGCTCAAAAGCTCCAGTTTCCAAACATCGAAATTAATGTTTAAAGGCACAACAAGGTTTCAAGACACGAGTCCTGATTCTCAATCTGATACCGTCAAAACACAATTTTGACAAACATGGTGTTCAGTGGTTTTAGGAACAACAAGGTTTCAAGATGCAAACCCTGATTCTATAGCCAGTACCATCAAAATTAAATTTTGATGCACATTTTGCTCTTAGAACCCTATTTTAAAAATTGTCCATCAAAAGCCCTAGATTTGGAGCATTAAAATTGATGTTTCGAGGCACAACAACATTTCAAAATGCAAGTCCTGTTCTAGAGACAGTAGCGTCAAAATTTGATTTTGATGCACATCGTGCTCTTAGAATCTTGTTTCAGAGCTTATGCCTAAAAATCTTCTGTTTCCAAGCATTAAAATTGGTATTTGGAGGCACAACAAGCTTTCAAGACGCAAGTCCCTATTTCGGAGCCTATAGTGTCGAAACATGATTTTGATGTATATCGTGCTCTTAGAACCTTGTTTCGGAGCGTGTGGCTCAAAAGCTCCAGTTTCAAAACATCAAAATCAATGTTTAAAGGCACACCGAGGTTTCAAGACACAAGTCTGCATTCCAAAGTTGGTAGTGTCAAAAAGCAATTTTGATGTACATCGTGCTCCTAGAACCTCTTTTCAGAGCTTGTGCCTTGAAAGCCCTGATTTTGAAACATCAAAATCAATGTTTTGGGGCACAATAATGTTTCAAGAAGCAAGTCCCTATTCCAGAGCTTGTAGCGTCAAAATTTCATTTTCACACACATCATCTCTTAGAAGCTCATTTCAGAGGTTGTGCCTCGAAAGACCCAGTTTTGGAGCATCAAAATCAATGTTTGGAGACACAAGAAGGTATCAAGATGCAAGTGCTGATTCTAGAGTCAATAGCGTCAAAATCTGATTTTGCGGCACATCGTGCTCTTAGAACCTCATTTTGAAGCTTGTGCGTCGAAAGCCCCAGTTTTGGAAGCATGAAAATCAGGGTTTTGAGGCACAACACGGTTTCAAGATGCAAGCCCCGATTCTAGAGCCCTTACCATCAAAATTTAATTTTGATGCACATTGTGCTCTTACAACCCTATTTTAGAAATTGTGCCTCAACAGCCCCAGTTTTGGAGCAGCAAAATTGATGTTTGGAGGCACAACAAGGTTTCAAGATGCAAGTCCTGATTTTGGATCCAGTAGAGTCAAAAGTTGATTTTGACGCACATTGTGCTCTTAGAACCTTGTTTTGGAGCTTATGGCTAAAAATCATCGGTTTCGAATCATCAAAATTGGTGTTTGGAGGTACAACAAGCTTTTAAGACACAAGTCCCTATTCTGATGCCTGTAGTGTCAAAACATGATTTTGATGCACATCGTGCTCTTAGAACCTCATTCCGGAGCATGTGGCTCGAAAGCTCCAGTTTCAAAACATCAAAATCAATGTTTAAAGGAACGACAAGGTTTCACAACGCAAGTCCCGATTCTCAAGCTGATGGTGTCTAAACACGATTTTGACAAACATGGTGTTCTTAGAACCTCATTTCGGAGGTTATGCCTCGAAAGGCTCATTTTTGGAGCATAAAAATTAGTGTTTGGAGGCACAACAAGGTTTCAAGACACAAGTCCCAATTCTAGAATCGATAGTGTGAAAATGCAATTTTGATTTACATCGTGGTCTTAGAACCTCATTTTCGAGCTTGTGCCTTGAAAGCCCTGATTTTGGAACATCAAAATCAATTTTTTTAGGGCACAACAAGGTTTCAAGAAGCAAGTCTCTTTTCCCGAACCTGTAGCGTCAAAAGACCCAGTTTTGGAGCATCAAAATTGATGTTTGGAGGCACAACAAGGTTTCAAGATGCAAGTCCTGATTCTGGAGCCAGTAGCGTCAAAATTTAATTTTGACGCACATCGTGCTCTTAGAACCTTGTTTTGGAGCTTATGCCTCAAAATATTCAGTTTCGAAGCATCAAAATTTGTGTTCGGAGGCACAACAAGCTTTCAAGATGCAAGTCCCTATTATGGAGCTTGTAGTGTCAAAACGTGATTTTGATGCACATCGTGCTCTTAGAACATCATTTCGGAGCATGTGGCTCGAAAGCTCCAGTTTCAAAACATCAAAACCAATGTTTAAAGGCACAACAAGGTTTCAAGACACAAATCCCGATTCTCAAGCTGATAGCGTCAAAACATGATTTTGACAAACATGGTGTTCTTAGAACCCCATTTCGTAGGTTGTGACTCAAAAGCATCATTTTTGGAGCATAAAATTTAGTGTTTGGAGTCGCAAGGTTTCAAGACACAAGTCCCAATTGCAGAGTCGATAGTGTCAAAATGCAATTTTGAGGTACATCGTGCTCTTAGAAGCTCCTTTCGGAGCTTGTGCCTTGAAAGCCCTGACTTTGGAATATCAAAATCAATATTTTGAGGCACAACAAGGTTTCAAGAAGCAAGTCCCTATTCCGGAGCCTGTAGCGTCAAAATTCGATTTTGACACACATCATTCTCTTAAAAGCTCATTTCAGAACTTGTGCCTCGAAAGACCCAATTTTGGAGCATCAAAATCAATGTTTGGAGTCACAACAAGGTTTCAAGATGCAAGTCCTGATTCTAGAGTCAATAGCGTGAAAATCTGATTTTGATGCACTGTGCTCTTAGAACCTCATTTCAAAGCTTGTGCCTTGAAAGCCCCGGTTTCGGAGCAAAAAAATCAGTGTTTTGAGGCACAACAAGGTTTCAAGATGCAAGCGTCAATTCTTGAGCCAGTAGCATCAAAATTATATTTTGTCAATTTTGATGCACATTGTGCTCTTAAAATTAGAAATTGTGCCTCAAAAGCCCCAATTTTGGAGCATCAAAATCGATGTTTGGAGGCACAACAATGTTTTAAGATGCATTTCCTGATTGTGGAGCAGGTAGCGTCAAAATTTCATGCACATCGTGCTCTTGGAACATTTTTTTGGAGCTTATGCCTCAAAACCTTTGGCTTCGAAACATCAAAATTGGTGTGGAGGCACAACAAGCTTCCAAGATGAAACTCCCTATCCTGGAGCCTATAGGGTCAAAACATGATTTTGATGCACATCGTGCTCTTAGAACCTCGCTTTGGAGTGTGTGGCTTGAAAGCTCCAATTTCAAAACATCAAAAAATCTATGTTTAAAGCACAATAAGGTTTCAAGATGCAAGCCCCGATTCTAGAGCTAGTAGAATCAAAATTCAATTTTGATGCACATTGTGCTCTTAGAACTCTGTTTTAGAAATTGTGCTTCAAAAGCTCCAGTTTTGGAGCATCAAAATCGATGTTTGGAGGCACAACAAGGTTTCAGGATGCAAGTCCTGATTTCAGAGCCGGTAGCATCAAAATTTGAGTTTGACTCACATCGTGCTCTTCGAACCTTGTTTTAGAGCTTATGCCTCAAAATCTTCAGTTTCGATGCATTGAAATTGGTGTTTGGAGGCACAACAAGCTTTCAAGATGCAAGTCCCTATTCAAGAGCCTGTAGTGTCAAAACGTGATTTTGATGCACATCGTGCTCATAGAAAATTATTTTCAAGCATGTGGCTCGAAAGCTCCAGTTTCAAAACATCAAAATCAATGTTTAAAGGCACAACAAGGTTTCAAGGGACAAGTCCCAATTCTCAAGCTGATTGCGTCAAAACATAATTTTAAAAAACATGGTGTTCTTAGAACCTCATTTGGGAGGTTGTGCCTCAAAAGTCTCATTTTTGGAGCATTAAAATTAGTGTTTGGAGGCACAACAAGGTTTCAAGACACAAGTCCCAATTCCAGAGTCGATAGCGTCAAAACACATTTTTGATGTACATCGTGCTCTTAGAACCTCATTTCGGAGATTGTGCCTTGAAAGCCCTGATTTTGGAACATCAAAATCAATATTTTGAGGCACAACAATGTTTCAAGAAGCAAGTCCCTATTCCAGGTCAAAATTCCATTTTGACACACATAATTCTCTAAGAAGCTCATTTCAGAGGTTGTACCTCGAAAGACCCAGTTTTGGAGCATCAAAATAAATGTTTGGAGGCACAACAAGGTTTCAAGATGCAAGTCCTGATTCTAGAGTCAATAGCATCAAAATCTGATTTTGGCGCACATCATGCTCTTAGAATCTCATTTAGAAGCTTGTGCCTTGAAAGCCCCAGTTTTAGAGCATCAAAATCAGTGTATTGAGGCACAACAAGGTTTCAAGATGAAAGCCCTGATTCTAGAGCCAGTAGCAGGAAAATTCAATTTTGATGCACATTGTGCTCTTAGAACCCTGTTTTAGAAATTGTTCCTCAAAAGCATCAGTTTTGGAGCATCAAAATCAATGTTTGGAGGCACAACAAGGATTCTGGAGCCTGTAGTGTCAAAATTCCATTTTGACGCACATCATTCTCTTAGAAGCTCATTTTGGAGCTTGTGCCTCGAAAGACCCAGTTTTGGAGCATCAAAATCAATATTTGGAGGCACAACAAAGTTTCAAGATGCAAGTCGCGAATCTAGAGTCAATAGCATCAAAATCCTGTGTCTTGAAAGCCCCGGTTTCGGAGCATCAAAATTAGTGTTTTGAGGCAGATGAAGATTTCAAGATTCAAGCCCCGATTTTAGAGCCTATAGAATTTTGATGCACATTGTGCTCTTAGAACCCTGTTTTAGAAATTGTGCCTCAAAAGCCCCAGGTTTGGAGCATCAAAATCGATGTTTGGAGGCACAACAAAGTTTCAAGATGCAAGTCTTGATTCTCGAGCTGGTAGCGTCAAAATTTGATTTTGATGGACATCATGCTCTTAAAACCTTGTTTTGGAGCTTATGCCTCAAAACTTCAGTTACAAAGCATCAAAATTGGTGTTTGGAGGCACAATAAGCTTTCAAGATGCAAGTCCCTATTCTGGAGCTTGTAGTGTCAAAACATGATTTTGATGCATATCTTGTTCTTAGAACCTCATTTCGGAGCGTGTGGCTCGAAAGCTCTAGTGTCAAAACATCAAAATCAATGTTTAAAGGCACAACAAGGTTTGAAGACATAAATCCTGATTCTCAAGCTGATAGTGTCAACACACGATTTTGACAAACATGGTGTTCTTAGAACTTCATTTCGGAGGTTGTGCCTCAAAAGCCTCATTTTTGGAACATAAAAATTAGTGTTTGGATGCACAACAATCTTTCAAGACACAACTCCCAATTCCAGAGTTGGTAGTGTGAAAATGCAATTTTGATGTACATCGTGCTCTTAGAACCTCATTTTGGAGTTTGTGCATTGAAAGCCCTGATTTTGGAACATCAAAATCAATGTTTTGAGGCACAACAAGGTTTCAAGAATCAAGTCCCTATTCCCGAGGCTGTAGCATCAAAATTCCATTTTGACGCACATCATTCTGTTCGAATCATTTTGGAGCTTGTGCCTTTCGAAAGACCTAGTTTTGGAGCATCAAAATCAATGTTTGGAGGCACAAAAAGGTTTGATGCAAGTAAAGATTCTAGAGTCAATAGCATCAAAATCTGGTTTTGGTGCACATCGTGCTCCTACAACCTCATTTCAAAGCTTGCTCCTAGTCCTGATTCGGGAGCTGATAGTGTCAAATTTGATTTTGACACACATCGTGCTCTTAGAACCTTGTTTTGGAGCTTATGCCTCAAAATCTTCAGTCTCGAAGCATCAAAATTGGTGTTTGGAGGCACAACAAGATTTCAACACGCAAGTCCCTATTCCAGAGCGGGTAGTGTGAAAATGTGATTTTGGTGCACATCGTGCTCTTAGAACCTCATTTCGGAGCGTGTGGCTCGAAAGCTCCAGCTTCAAAACATCAAAATCAATGTTTTGAGGCACAACAAGGTTTCAAGAAGCAAGTCCCTGTTCCAGAGCCTGTAGTGTCAAAATTCCATTTTGACGCACATCATTGTCTTAGAAGCTCATTTCGGAGCTTGTCCCCCGAAAGACCTAGTTTTGGAGCATCAAAATCAATTTTTGGAGGCACAACAAAGTTTCAAGATGCAAGTCTCGATTGTAGAGTCAATAGCGTCAAAATCTGATTTTGGTGCACATCGTGCTCTTAGAACCTCATATCGAAGCTTGTGCCTCGAAAGCCTCCGTTTTAGAGCTTCAAAATCAATGTTTTGAGGCACAACAAGGTTTCAAGATGCAAACCCCGATTCTAGAGCCAGTAGCATCAAAATTCAATTTTGATGCACATTTTGCTCTTAGAACCCTGTTTTAGAAATTGTGCCTCAAAAGCCCCAGATTTGGAGCATCAAAATCAATGTTTAAAGGCACAACAAGGTTTGAAGATGCAAGTCATGATTCTGGAGCTGGTAGAGTAAAAATTTGAATTTGATGCACATCACGCTCTTAGAACCTTGTTTTGGAAGCTTGTGCCTTTGAAAGCCCCAGTTTTGGAGCATCAAAATTGGTGGTTGGAGGCATAACAAGATTTCAAGATGCAAGTCCCTATTCCAGAGCCAGTAGCATCAAAATTCAATTTTGATGTACATTGTGCTCTTAGAACCCTTTTTACAAATTGTACCTCAAAAGCACAAGTTTTGGAGCATCAAAATCGATGTTTGGAGGCATAAAAAGGTTTCAAGATGCAAGCCTGATTTTGGAGCCAGTAGCGTCAAATTTGATTTTGATGCACATCGTGCTCTTAGAACCTTGTTTTGGAACTTATGCCTCAAAATCTTCGATTTCGAAGCATCAAAATTGGTGTTTGGAGGCACAACAAGCTTTCAACACGCAAGTCCCTATTTCGGAGCCTGTAGCGTCAAAACATGATTTTGATGCACATGGTGTTCTTAGAACCTCATTTCAGAGGTCGTGCCTCAAAAGCCTCATTTTTGGACCATAAAAATTAGTGTTTGGAGGCACAACAAGGTTTCAAGACACAAGTCCTTATTCCAGAGTCAGTAATGCAAAATGCAATTTTGATGTACATCATGCTCTTAGAACCTCATTTCGGAGCTTGTGCCTTGAAAGCCCTGATTTTGAAACATCAAAATCAATGTTTTGAGGCACAACAAGGTTTCAAGAAGCAAGTCCCTATTCGAGAGCCTGTAGCATCAAAATTCTATTTTGACGCACATCATTTCGGAACTTGTGCCTCGAAAGACCCAATTTTTGAGCATCAAAATCAATGTTTTGGAGCTTATGCCTCAAAATCTTTGGTTTTGAACCATCGAAATTGGTGTTTGGAGGCACAACAACCTTTCAAGACTTTCCCTATTCTAGAGCCTGTAGTGTCAAAATGTGATTTTGATGCACATCGTGCTCTTAGAACCTCATTTTGGAGCGTGTGGCTCGAAAGCTCTAGTTTCAAAACATCCAAATCAATGTTTAAAAGCACAACAAGGTTTGAAGAGACGAGTCCCGATTCTCAAGCTGATTGCCTCAAAACACAATTTTGACAAACATGGTGTTCTTAGAACCTCATTTGGGAGGTTGCGCTTCAAAAGCCTCTATGCCTCAAAATCTTTGGTTTTGAATTATCAAAATTGGTGTTTGGAGGCACAACAGACATTCAAGACGCAAGTCCCTATTCCAAAGCTCGTAGTGTCAAAACCTGATTTTGATGCGCATCGTGCTCTTAGAACCTTTTTTCAGACTGTGTGGCTTGAAAGCTCTAGTTTTAAAACATCAAAATCAATGTTTAAAGGCACAAGGTTGTAAGATACAAATCTTGAATATCAAATTGATAGAGTCAAAACATGATTTTGACAAACATGATGTTCTCAGAACCTTGTTTTGGAAGTTGTGCCTCAAAAGCCTCATTTTTTGAGCATAAAAATTAGTGTTTGGAGGCACAACAAGGTTTCAAGACACAAGTCCCAATTCCAGAGTCGATAACATCAAAACGCAATTTTGATGTATATCGTGCTCTTAGAACCTCATTTCGGAGCTTGTGCCTTGAAAGGCCTGATTTTGGAACATCAAAATCAATGTTTTGAGGCACAACAAGGTTTCAAGAAGCAAGATATGATTCTAGAGTCAATAGTGTCATAATCTAATTTTGGCGCACATCGTGCTCTTAAAACGTTATTCCAAAGCTTTTGCCTTGAAAGCGCCGCAATTGACTTGGTTTTGCTCCTCGATTTGCTTCTGGAATTGGATCCACCCCCTACCACCCTTAGAATAGTAGGGGGCATAGATTCTTCTAGTACTTCAACAGGTGCTTCAATAGGTGGGCCCTACTATCAAAATTGGTGTTTGGAGGCACAAAAAGCTTTCAAGATGCAAGTCCCTATTCTGGAGCTCGTAGTGTCAAAATGTGATTTCGATGCACATCATGCTCTTAGAGCCTCGTTTCAGAGCATGTGGCTTGAAAGCTCCAATTTCAAAACATCAAAATCAATGTTTAAAGGCACAACAAGGTTTCAAGACACAAGTCCAAATTCCAGAGTCGGTAGCGTCAAAACACAATTTTGATGTACATCGTGCTCTTAAAACCTCATTTCGGAGCTTGTGCCTTGAAAGCCCTGATTTGGGAACATCAAAATCAATGTTTTCAGGCACAAAAAGGTTTCAAGAACCCAGACCCTATTTCAAAGCCTGTAGCATCAAAATTCCATTTTGACGCACATCATTCTCTTAAAAGCTCATTTCGGAGCTTGTGCCTCGAAAGATCCAGTTTTTGAGCATCATAATAAATGTTTGGAGGCACAACAAGGTTTCAAGATGCAAGTCCCGATTCTAGAGTCAATAGCATCAAAATTTGATTTTAGTGCACATCGTGCTCTTAGAAGCTCATTTCGAAGCTTGTGCCACGAGTTTTCAGAGCATCAAAATCTGTGTTTTGAGGCACAACAAGGTTTCAAGATGCAAGCCCCGATTCTACACCTAGTAGAATCAAAATTCAATTTTGATGCACATTGTGCTCTTAGAACCCTGTTTTAGAAATTGTACCTCAAAATCCCCAGTTTTGGAGCATCAAAATCGA
Organism: Cryptomeria japonica; assembly: GCF_030272615.1. Lineage (NCBI taxonomy): Eukaryota > Viridiplantae > Streptophyta > Pinopsida > Cupressales > Cupressaceae > Cryptomeria > Cryptomeria japonica. The sequence continues at coordinate 396,511,046 of NC_081405.1, forward strand.
TGTTTGGAGGCACAACAAGATTTGAAGATGCAAGTCCTGATTCTCGAGTCGACAGTGTCAAAATTTGATTTTGACGGACATTGTGCTCCTAGAACCTTGTTTTAAAGCTTATGCCTCAAAATCTTCGGTTTTGAAGCATCAAAATTGGTGTTTGGAGCCACAATAAGCTTTCAAGATGCAAGTCGCTATTCCAGAGCCTATAGTGTCAAAATGTGATTTTGATGTACATCGTGCTCTTAGAACCTCATTTCGGAGAGTGTGGCTCGAAAGCTCCAGTTTCAAAACATCAAAATCAATGTTTAAAGGCACAACAAGGTTTCCAGACATAAGTCCTGATTGTCAAGTTGATAGCATCAAAACACAATTTTGACAAACATGGTGTTCTTAGAACCTCATTTCGGAGGTTGTGCCTCAAAAGCCTCATTTCTGGAGCATAAAAATTAGTCTTTTGAGGCACAATAAGTTTTCAAGACACAAGTCCCAATTCCACTGTCGATAGCATCAAAACATAATTTTGATATACATCGTGCTCTTAGAACCTCATTTTGGAGCTTGTGCCTTGAAAGCTCTGATTTTGTATCATCAAAATCAATTTTTTTAGGCACAACAAGGTTTCAAGAAGCAAGTCCCTATTTGGTAGCATCAAAATCAATGTTTGGAGACACAACAAGGTTTCAAGATACAAGTCATGATTCTAGAGTCAATAGCATCAAAATATGATTTTGGCGCACATAGTGCTCTTAGAACCTCATTTTGAAGCTTGTGTCTTGAAAGCCTCAGTTTCAAAGCATCAAAATCAGTGTTTTGATGCACAACAAGATTTCAAGATGCAAGCCCCGTTTCTAGAGCCAGTAGCATCAAAATTCAATTTTGATGCACATTGTGCTCTTAGAACCTTGTTTTAGAAATTGTGCCTCAAAAGCCCCAATTTTGGAGCATCAAAATAAATGTTTCGAGGCACAACAAGGTTTCAAGATGCAAGTCCTGATTCTGGAGTCGGTAGCGTCAAAATTTGATTTTGACACACATCATGCTCTTAGAACCTTGTTTTGGAGTTTATGCCTCAAAATCTTTGGTTTGTAAGCATCAAAATTGGTGTTTGGAGGCACATCAAGCTTTCAAGACACAAGTCCCTATTTTGGAGCCTGTAGTGTCAAACGTGATATTGATGCACATCGTGCTCTTAGAACCTCGTTTTGGAGCGTGTAGCTCGAAAGGTCTAGTTTCAAAACATCAAAATCAATGTTTAAATGCACAACAAGGTTTCAAGACAAAAGTCCTGATTCTAAAGCTGATGGTGTCGAAACACGATTTTGACAAACATTGTGTTCTTAGAACCTTATTACGGAGGTCATGCGTCAAAAGCCTCATTTTTGGAGCATAAAAATTAGTGTTTGGAGGGACAAAAAGGTTTCAAGACACAAGTCCCAATTCCAAAGTCGGTAGCGTCAAAACCTAGTTTTGATGTACATCGTGATCTTAGAACCTAATTTCGGAGCTTGTGCCTTGAAAGCCCTGATTTTGGAACATCAAAATCAATTTTTTGAGGCACAACAAGGTTTCAAGAAGAAAGTCCCTATTCCGGAGCCTGTAGCGTAAAAATTTCATTTTGACGCACATCATTCTCTTACAAGCTGATTTCGAAGCTTGTGCCATGAAAGACCTAGTTTTGGAGCATCAAAATCAATGTCTAGAGGCACAACAAGGTTTCAAGATACAAGTCCTGATTCTAGAGTCAATAGCATCAAAATATGATTTTGGCACATATCATGTTCTTAGAACCTCATTTTGAAGCTTGTGCTTTGAAAGCCCCAGTTTCAAAGAATCAAAATCAGTGTTTTGAGGCACAACAAGATTTCAAGATGCAAGCCCCGTTTCTAGAGCCAGTAGCATCAAAATTCAATTTTGATTCACATTGTGCTCTTAGAACCCAATTTTGGAGCATCAAAATTGATATTTGGAGGCACAACAATGTTTCAAGATACAAGTCCTTATTTTGGAGCCAGTAGCATCAAAATTTGATTTTGACGCACATCGTGCTCTTAGAACCTTGTTCAGGAGCTTACGCCTCAAAATCTTCGGCTTCGAAGCATCAAAATTGGTGTTTGGAGGCACAACAAGCTTTCAAGATGAAGGTCCCTATTCCAGAGCCTGTAGTTTCAAAACATTATTTTGATGCACATCGTGCTCTAAGAACCTCGTTTCAGAGCGTGTAGCTTGAAAGGTCCAGTTTCAAAACATCAAAATCAATGTTTAAAGGCAAAACAAGGTTTCAAGACACGAGTCCCGATTCTCAAGCTGATACCATCGAAAGATGATTTTGACAAACATGGTGTTCTTAGAACCTCATTTCGAAGGTCATGCCTCAAAAGCCTCATTTTTGGAACATAAAAATTAGTGTTTGGAGGCACAACAAGGTTTCAAGACACAAGTCCAAATTCCAGAGTCGGTAGCGTCAAAACGCAATTTTGATGTACAATGTGCTCTTAGAACCTCGTTTTAGAACTTGTGCCTTGAAAGCCCTGATTTTGCAACATCAAAATTAATGTTTTGGGGCACAACAACGTTTCAAGAAGAAAGTCCCTATTGCGGACCCTGTAGCATCAAAATTCCATTTTGACGCACATCATTCTCTTAGAAGCTCATTTCAGAGCATCAAAATCAATGTTTGGAGGCACAACAAGGTTTCAAGACGCAAGTCTCGTTTCTAGGGTCAATAGCGTCAAAATCTGATTTTGGTGCACATCGTGCTCTTAGAACCACATTTGGAAGCTTGTGCCTCGAAAGCACCAGTTTCGGAGTATCAAAATTGGTTTTTTGAGATATAACAAGGTTTTAAGTTTCAAGCCCCGATTCAGGAGCCAGTAGCATCAAAATTTTAAGTTTGATGCACATTGTGCTCTTAGAACCCTGTTTTAGATATTCTGCCTCAAAAGCCCCAGTTCTAGAGTATCAAAATCAACGTTTGGAGACACAACAAGGTTTCAAGATGCAAGTCTTGATTCTAGAGCCGGTAGCATCAAAATTTGATTTTGACGCACATCGTGCTCTTAGAACCTTGTTTTGGAGCTTATGCCTCAAAATCTTTGGTTTTGAAGCATCAAAATTGGTGTGTGGAGGCACAACAAGCTTTCAAGAAGCAAGTCCCTATTCTGGAGCCTGTAGTATCAAAATGTGATTTTGATGCACATCGTGCTCTTAGAACCTCGTTTCGAAGCGTGTGGCTCGAAAGCTCTGGTTTCAAAACATCAAAATCAATTTTTAAAGGCACAACAAGGTTTCAAGAGATGAGTCCCGATTCTCACATTGATAGCATGAAAAAATGATTTTTAGAAACATGGTGTTCTTAGAACCTCATTTTGGAGGTTGTGCCTTAAAAGCCTTGTTTTTGGAGCATAAAAATTAGTGTTTGGAGGCACAACAAGGTTTCTAGACACAAGTCCCAATTCTAGAATCGGTAGCGTGAAAACGCAATTTTGATGTAGATCGTGCTATTAGAACCTCATTTCGGAGCTTGTGCCTTCAAAGCCCTGACTTTAGAACATCAAAATCAATGTTTTGAGGGACAACAAGGTTTCAAGTAGCAAGTCCCTATTCCGGAGCCTCTAGCATCAAAATTCCATTTTGACACACATCATTCTCTTAGAAGCTCATTTCAGAGCTTATGCCTTGCAAGACCCAGTTTTGGACCATCAAAATCAATGTTCGGAGCCACAACAAGGTTTCAAGATACAAGTCCTAATTCTAGAGTCAATAGCATCAAAATATGATTTTGGCACACATCATGGTCTTAGAACCTCATTTTGAAGCTTGTGCCTCGGAAGCTCCAGTTTTGGAGCACCACAATCAGTGTTTTGAGGCACAACAAGGTTCCAAGATGCAAGCCCCGATTCTAGAGCTAGTAGCATCAAAATTCAATTTTGATGCACATTATGCTCTTAGAATCCTGTTTTAGAAATTGTGCCTCAAAAGCCTGAGTTTTGGAGCATCAAAATCGATGTTTGGAGGCACAACAAGGTTTCAAGATACAAGTCCTTATTCTGGAGCTGGTAGCGTCAAAATTTGATTTTGACGTACATCGTGCTCTAAGAACCTTGTTTTGGAGCTTATGCCTCAAAATCTTTGGTTTCGAAGCATCAAAATTGGTGTTTGAAGGCACAACAAGCTTTCAGGATGAAAGTCCCTATTACAGAGCCTATAGTGTCAAAACATGATTTTGATGCACATCGTGCGCTTAGAACCTCGTTTCGGAGCATGTGGCTCGAAAGCTCTAGTTTCGAAACATCAAAATCAATGTTTAAAGCCACAACAAGGTTTCACGACACAAGTCCCGATTCTCATTTTTGGAGCATAAAAATTAGTGTTTGGAGGCACAACAAGGTTTAAAGAGACATGTCCCAATTCCAGAGTCGATAGCGTCAAAACACAATTTTGATGTACATCATGCTCTTAGAAGCTCATTTCGGAGATTCTGCCTCGAAAGACCCAGTTTTGGAGCATCAAAATCAATGTTTGGAGGAACAACAAAGTTTCAAGATGCAACTATTGATTCTAGAGTCAATATCGTCAAAAAAAAAATCAGCGCACATCGTGCCCTTAGAACCTCATTTCGAAGCTTGTGCCTTGAAAGCCCCAGTTTCAGAGCATCAAAATTAGTGTTTTAAGGCACAACAAGCTTTCAAGATGCAAGCCCCGATTATAGAGCTAGTAGCAACAAAATTCAATTTTGATGCACATTGTGCTCTTAGAACCCTGTTTTCGAAATTATGCCTCAAAAGCCCCAGTTTTGAAGCATCAAAATTGATGTTTGGAGACACAATAAGGTTTCAAGATGCAAGTCTTGATTCTGGAGCTGGTAGCGTTGAAATATGATTTTGATGTACAACATGGTTTTAGAACCTTCTTTTGGAGCTTATCTCTCAAAATCTTTGGTTTCAAATCATTGAAATTGGTGTTTGAAGGCACAACAAGCTTTCAAGACACAAGTCCCTATTCCGGAGCCTGTAGTGTCAAAACGTTATTTTGATGCACATCGTGCTCTTAAAATCTCGTTTCAAAATGTGTGGCTCGGAAGCTCCCTTTTCAAAACATCAAAATCAATGTTTAAAGGCACAACAAGGTTTCAACACACAAGTCCCAATTCTCAAGCTGATAGCGTCAAAACATGATTTATACAAACATAGTGTTCTTAGAACCTCATTTCGGAGGTTGTGCCTCAAAAGCCTCGATTTTGGAGCATAAAAATTAGTGTTTGGAGGTACAGAAATGTTTCAAGACAGAAGTCCCAATTCCAAAGTCGGTAGCGTCAAAATGCAATTTTGATGTACATCGTGCTCTTAGAACGTCATTTCAGAGCTTGTGGTTTGAAAGCCCTAATTTTGGAACATGAAAATCAATGTTTTGAGGCACAACAAGGTTTTAAGAAGCAAGACCCTATTTCAGAGCTTGTAGCGTCAAAATTCCATTTTGACGCACATCATTCTCTTAGAAGCTCATTTCAGAGCTTGTGCCTCCAAAGACCCAGTTTTGGAGCATCAAAATCAATGTTTGGAAGCACAACAAAGTTTCAAGATGCAAGTCTCGATTCTAGAGTGAATAGCATCAAATTCTAATTTTGGCACACATCGTGCTCTTAGAACCTCATTTCAAAGCTTGTGCCTCAAAAACCATGGTTTTAGAGCATCAAAATCAGTGTTTTGAGGCACAATAATGTTTCACGATGCAAGCCCCAATTCTAGAGTCAGTAGCATCAAAATTCAATTTTGATGCACATTGTGCTCTTAGAACACTTTTTTAGAAATTGTGCCTCAAAAGCCCTAGTTTTGGAGCATCAAAATCAATGTTTGGAGGAACAATAAGGTTTCAAGATGCAAGTCCTGATTCTAGAGTCGATAGCATCAGAATTTGATTCTGATGCACATCGTGCTCTTAGAACCTTGTTTTGGAGCTTATGCCTCAAAATATTCAGTTTCAAATCATCAAAATTGGTGTTTGCAAGCACAACAAGCTTTCAAGACACAAGTCCCTATTCCGGATCCTATAGTGTCAAAACGAGATTTTGATGCACATCGTGCTCTTAGAACCTCGTTTCGGAGTGTGTCGCTCGAATGCTCCAGTTTCCAAACATCAATAGCAATGTTTAAAGGCACAACAAGGTTTCAAGACACAAGTCTTGATTCTCAAGCTGATAGCTTCAAAAAATCATTTTTACAAACATCGTGCTCTTAGAACCTCATTTCGAAGCTTGTGCCTTGAAAGCCCCTATTTCGGAGCATCAAAATCAGTTTTTTGATGCGCAACAATGTTTCAAGATGCAAGCCCCGATTCTAGAGCCAGTAGCATCAGAATTCAATTTTGATGCACATTGTACTCTTTGAACCCTATTTTAGAAATTGTGCCTCAAAAACCCTAGTTTTGGAGCATCAAAATCAATGTTTGGAGGTACAACAAGGTTTCAAAATGTAAGTCGTGATTCTGGATCCAGTAGCATCAAAATTTGATTTTGACACACATCATGCTCTTAGAACTTTGTTCTTCAAACTCTTTGGTTTCAAAGCATCAAAATTGGTGTTGGAAGGCACAAGAAGTTTTCAAGACGCAAGTCCCTATTCCGGAGCATGAAAATTGATGTTTCGAGGCACAACAAAGTTTCAAGAGGTAAGTACTAATTCTGGAGCTGGTAGCATCAAAATTTGATTTTGACGCACATCGTGCTCTTAGAACTTTGTTTTGGAGCTTATGCCTCAAAATCCTTGGTTTTGACGCATCAAAATTGGTGTCTGGAGGCAATACAAGCTTTCAAGACACAAGTCCCTATTCCGGAGCCTGTAGTGTCAAAATGTGATTTTGATGCACATTGTGCTCTTAAAACCTCATTCCAAAGTGTGTTGCTCGAAAGTTATGAGGCTATTGACTCTAGAATCGAGACTTGCATCCTGAAACCTTGTTGTTCCTCCAAACATTGATTTTGATGCCCCAAAACTGGGTCTTTCAAGGCACAAGCTCTGAAATGATGTTCAAAGAGCACGATGTACATCAAAATTGCGTTTTGATGCTACCGCCTCTAGAATTGTGAATTTTGTCTTGAAACCTTGTTGTGCCTCCAAACACTAATTTTGATACTATTAGCTTGAGCATACGGACTTGTGTCTTGAAACCTTATTGTGCCTTTAAACATTGATTTTGATGTTTTGAAACTGGAGCTTTCCAGCCACACGCTCTGAAATGAGGATCTAAGAGCATGATGTGCATAAAAATCACATTTTGACACTACAGGCTCTGGAATAGGGACTTACATCTTGAAAGCCTTTTTTGCCTCCAAACACCAATTTTGATGCTTCAAAACCAAAGATTTTGAGGCATAAGCTCCAAAACAAAGTTCTAAGAGCACGACGTGCGTCAAAATCAAATTTTGATGCTACCAGCTCCAGAATCAAGACTTGCATCTTCAAACCTTGTTGTGCCTCCAAACAAAGATTTTGATTGTCCAAAACTGGGGCTTTTGAGGCACAATTTCAAAAAATAGGGTTCTAAGAGCACAATGTGCATGAAAATTGAATTTTGATGCTACTGCCTCTAGAAGCGGGGCTTGCATCTTGAAACCTTGTTATCCCTCAAAACATTGATTTTGATGCTCTGAAACCAAGGCTTTCGAGGCACAAGCTTCGAAATGAGGTTCTAAGAGCATGATGTGTGCCAAAATCATATTTTGACGCTATTGAATCTAGAATCGGGACTTGCATCTTGAAAACTTGTTGTGCCTCCAAACATCGATTTTGATGCTAAAAAACTGGATCTTTGAGGCAACAACTCCGAAATGAGCTTCTAAGAGAATGATGTGCATCAAAATGGAATTTTGACGTTACAGGCTCCAGAATACAGACTTACTTCTTGAAAAGTTGTTGTGCCCCAAAACATTGATTTTGATGTTCCAATTTTGATTTTGAGGCACAATTTCTAAAAACAGGGTTCTAAGAGCACAATGACTTGCATCTTGAAACCTTGTTGTGCATTTAAACATTGATTTTGATGCTCCAAATCTGGGGCTTTTGAGGCACAATTTCTAAAATAGGGTTCTAAGAGCAAAATGTGCATCAAAATTGAATTTTGATGCTACTGGCTCTAGAGTCGGGGCTTGCATCTTGAAACCTTGTTGTGCCTCAAAATATTGATTTTGAAGCTTTGAAACTGAGGCTTTCGAGGCACAAGCTTTGATATGAGGTTCTAAGAGCACGATGTGCACCAAAATCAGATTTTGACACTATTGACTCTACAATCGAGACTTGCATCTTGAAACTTTTTTGTGCCTCCAAAAATTGATTTTGATGCTCCAAAACTAGGTCTTTCGAGGGACAAGCTCCGAAATGATTCAAAGAGAATGATGTGCGTCAAAATGGAATTTTGACGCTACAGCCTCGGGAATAGGGACTTGATTCTTGAAACCTTGTTGTGCCTCAAAACATTGATTTTGATGTTCCAAAATCAGGGCTTTCAAGGCACAAGTTCCAAAATGAGGTTCTAAGAGCACGATGTACATCAAAATTGCGTTTTGACGCTACCGACTCTGGAATTGGGAGTTGTGTCTTGAAAGATTGTTCTGCATCAAAACACTAATTTTTGTGTTCCAAAAATGAGGCTTTTAAGGCACAACCTCCGAAATGAAGTTCTAAGAACACCATGTTTGTCAAAATCATGTGTTGACACTATCAGCTTGGGAATCAGGATTTGTGTTTTCAAACCTTGTTGTGCCTTTAAACATTGATTTTGATGTTTTGACACTGGAGCTTTCTAGCTACGTGCTCCGAAATGAGGTTCTAAGAACAAGATATGTATTAAAATCACGTTTTGACACTACAAGCTTCGGAATAGGGACTTGATTCTTGAAACCTTGTTGTGCCTCAAAACATTGATTTTAATGTTCCAAAATCAGGGCTTTCAAGGCACAAACTCCAAAATGAGGTTCTAAGAGCACGATGTACATCAAAATTGCGTTTTGACACTACCGACTTTGAAATTGGGAGTTGTGTCTTGAAAGATTGTTGTGCATCCAAACACTAATTTTTATGTTCCAAAAATGAGGCTTTTGAGGCACAACCTCTGAAATAAAGTTCTAAGAACACCATGTTTGTCAAAATCATGTGTTGACACTATCAGCTTGAGAATCGGGACTTGTGTCTTGAAACCTTGTTGTGCCTTTAAACATTTATTTTGATGTTTTGACACTGGAGTTTTCGAGCCACACGCTCCGAAATGAGGTTCTAAGAAAAAGATATGCGTCAAAATCATGTTTTGACACTACAAGCTCCATAATAGGGACTTGCATCTTGAAAGCTTGTTGTGCCTCCTAACACCAATTTTGATGCTTCGAAACTAAAGATTTTGAGGCATAAGCTCCAAAACAAGGTTTTAAGAGCATGATGTCCATCAAAATCAAATTTTGACGCTACCGGCTCGAGAATCAAGACTTGCATCTTGAAACCTTGTTGTGCCTCCAAACATCGAGATTTTGATGCTCCAAACCTGGGGCTTTTGAGTCACAATTTCTAAAACAGGGTTCTAAGAGCACAATGTGCATCAAAATTCTACTGGCTCTAGAATCGGGGCTTGCATCTTGAAATGTTCATCTATCTCAAAACACTGATTTTGATGCTATTGACTCTAGAATCGTGACTTGCATTTTGAAACTTTGTTGCACCTCAGAACATTGATTTTGATGCTCCAAAACTAGGTCTTTCGAGGCACAAGCTCCGAAATGAGCTTCTAAGAGAATGATGTGCGTCAAAATGGAATTTTGACACTATAGGCTCCAGAATAGGGACTTGCTTCATGAAACCTTGTTGTGCCTCAAAACAATGATTTTGATCTTCTAAAATCAAGGCTTTCAAGGCACAAGCTCCAAAACAAGGTTCTAAAACAAGGTTCTAAGAGCTTGATCCACGTCAAAATCAAAATTTGACGCTACGGAATGCTGAATCAGGACTTGCATCTTGAATCCTTGTTGTGCCTCCAAACATTGATTGTGATGCTCCAAAACTAGGGCTTTTGAGGAACAATTTCTAAAACAGGGTTGTAAGAGCACAATGTGCATCAAAATTGAATTTTGCTGCTACTGGCTCTAGAATCAGGGCTTTCATCTTGAAACCTTGTTTTGCCTCAAAACACTGGTTTTGATGATCCAAAACCGAGGCTTTTCAGGCACAAGCTTCAAAATGAGGTTCTAAGAGCACGATGTGCACCGAAATCAGTTTTTGACACTATTGACTCTAGAATTGGGACTTGCATCTTGAAGCCTTGTTGTGCCTCCAAACATTTATTCTGATGCTCCAAAACTTGGTCTTTCGAGGCACAAGCTCTGAAATGAGCTTCTAAGAGAATGTTGTGCGTCAAAATGAAAATTTGACGGTACATGCTCTAGAATAGGGACTTGCTTCTTGAAACCTTGTTGTGCCTCAAAATATTGATTTTGATGTTCCAAAATCAGGGCTTTCAGGGCACAATCTCTGGAACAAGGTTCTAAGAGGATGGTATACATCAAAAATGCAGTTTGATGCTACCAACTCTAGAATTGGGACTTGTGTCTTGAAAGCTTGTTGTGCCTCCAAACACTAATTTTAATGATCCAGAAACGAGGCTTTTGAGGCACAACCTCCCAAATGAGGTTCTAAGAACACCATTTTTTTAAAATTGTGTTTTGACACAATCAGCTTGAGAATCAGGACTTGTCTTTTGAAACCTTGTTGTGCCTTTAAACATTGATATTGATGTTTTAAAACTGGAGCTTTCAAGCCACACACTCCAAAACGAGGTTCTAAGAGCACGATGTGCATCAAAATCACGTTTTGACACTACAGGCTCTGGAATAGGGACTTGCATCTTGAAAGCTTGTTGTGCCTCCAAACACCAATTTTGATGCTTCGAAACTGAAGATTTTGAGGCATAAGCTCCAAAATAAGGTTCTAAGAGCATGATGTGCGTCAAAATCAAATTTTGACGCTATCGACTCCAGAATAAGGACTTACATCCTGAAACCTTGTTCTGCCTCCAAACATCAATTTTGATGCTCCAAAACTAGGGCTTTTGAAGCACAATTTCTAAAATAGTGTTCTAAGAGCACAATGTGCATCAAAATTGAATTTTGATGCTACTCGCTCTAGAATTGAGGCTTGCATCTTGAAACCTTATTGTGCCTTTAAACATAGATTTTGATGTTTTGAAATTGGAGCTTTCGAGCCACACACTCCAAAGCAAGATTCTAAGAGCACGATGTGCATCAAAATCACCTTTTGACACTACAGGCTCCAGAATAGGGACTTTCATCTTGGAAGCTTGTTGTACCTCCACACACCAATTTTGATGCTTCGAAATCGAAGATTTTGAGGCATAAGCTCCAAAAAAAGGTTCCAAGAGCATGATGTGCATGAAATTTTGACACCACTGGTTCCACAATCAGGAAATGCATCTTGAAACATTGTTGTGCCTCCAAACATCGATTTTGATGCTCCAAAATTAGGGCTTTTGAGGCACAATTTCTAAAACAGGGTTCTAAGAGCACAATGTATTCAAAATTAAATTTTGCTGCTACTAGCTCAAGAATTGGGCCTTGCATCTTGAAACCTTGTTGTGCCTCAAAACACTGATTTTGTTGCTCCAAAACTGGGGCTTTCGAGGCACAAGCTTCAAAATGAGGTTCTAAGAGCATGATGTGCTCCAAAATCAGATTTTCACTCTATTGACTCTAGAATCAGGACTTGCATCTTGAAACCTTGTTGTGCCTCCAAACATTGATTTTGATGCTCGAAAATTAGGTCTTTCCAAGCACTGAAATGAGCTTTTAAGAGAATGATGTGAGTCAAAATCAAATTTTGACACTACAGGCTCCAGAATACGGACTTGCTTCTTGAAACCTTGTTGTGCTTCAAAACATTGATTTTGATATTCAAAAGTCAGGGTTTTCAAGACACAAGTTCCGAAAGGAGGTTGAAAGAGCACGATGTACCTCAAAATTGCATTTTGACAGTACCGACTCTAGAATTTGGGACTTGTGTCTTAAAACCTTATTGTGCCTCCAAACACTAATTTTTATGCTCCAAAAATGAGGCTTTTGAGTCACAACCTACGAAATGAGGTTCTAAGAGCACGATGTGCATCAAAATCATGTTTTGACACTACAGGCTCCATAATAGTGACTTGCATCTTGAAAGCTTATTGTGCCTCCAAACACAAATTTTGATGCTTTGAAACCGAAGATTTTGAGGCATAAGCTCCAAAAAAAGGTTCTAAGAGCATGATGTGCGTCAAAATTAAATTTTGACGCTACTGGCTCCAGAATCAGAACTTGCATCTTGAAACCTTGTTGTGCCTCCAAACATCGATTTTGATGCTCCACAATTGGGGCTTTTGAGGCATAATTTCTAAAATAGCGTTCTAAGACCACAATGTCCATCAAAATTGAATTTTGATGCTATTGGCTCCAGAATCAGAGCTTGCATCTTGAAACATTGTTGTGCCTTAAAACATTGATTTTGATGCTCTGAAACTCGGGCTTTCGAGGCACAAGCTTCGAAATGAGGTTAAAAGAGCACGATGTGCGCCAAAATCAGATTTTGATGCTATTGACTCTAGAATTAGGACTTGCATCTTGAAACATTATTGTGCCTCCAAACTTTGATTTTGATGCTCCAAAACTGGGTCTTTCGAGGCATGAGCTCCGAAATGAGCTTCTAGGAGAATGATATGCGTCAAAATTCAAGCCTCCGGTAAAGGGACTTGCTTCTTGAAACCTTGTTGTGCCCCAAAACATTGATTTTGATGTTCCAAAATTAGGGCTTTCAAGGCACAAGCTTAGAAATGAGGTTCTAAGACCACGATGTAAATCAAAATTGCATTTTCACGCTACCAATTCTAGAATTGGGACTTGTGTCTTGAAACATTGTTGTGCCTCCAAACACTAATTTTTATGCTCCAAAAATGAGGCTTTTGAGGCATAACCTCCGAAATGAGGTTCTAAGAACACCATGTTTGTCAAAATCGTGTTTTGACACCATCAACTTGAGAATCGGGACTTGTGTCGTGAGACCTTGTTGTTCCTTTAAACATTGATTTTGATGTTTTGAAACTGGAGCTTTCGAGCCACATGCTCTGGAATGAGGTTCTAAGAGCACGATGTGCATCAAAATCACGTTTTGACACTACAGGGTTCAGAATAGGGACTTGTGTCTTAAAAGCTTGTTGTACGTCCAAACACCAATTTTGGTGATTCGAAACCGAAGATTTTCAGGCATAAGCTCCAAAACAAGGTTCTAAGAGCACGATGTTCGTGAAAATCAACTTTTGACTCTACTGGATCCAAAATCAGGACTTGCATCTTGAAACCTTGTTGTGCCTCCAAACATCAATTTTGATGCTAATGGCTCTAGAATCGGGGCTTGCATCTTGAAACATTGTTGTACCTCAAAACAATGATTTTGATGCTTCGAAACCGGGGCTTTCGACGCACAAGCTTCAAAATGAGGTTCTAAGAGCACGATGTGCCCCAAAATCAGATTTTGATGCTATTGACTCTAGAATCAGCACTTGCATCTTGAAACCTTGTTGTGCCTCCAAACATTGATTTTGATGCTCCAAAACTAGGTCTTTCGAGGCACAAGCTCCGAAATGAGCTTCTAAGAGATGATGTGCGTCAAAATAGAATTTTGACGCTACAGGCTCCGGAATAGGGACTTGCTTCTTGAAACCTAATTGTGCCCCAAAATATTGATTTTGATGTTCCAAAATCAGGGCTTTCAAGGCACAAGCTCTGAAAAGAGGTTCTATGAGCACGATGTACATCAAAATTGCGTTTTGACACTACCGACTTTGCAATCCAGACTTGTGTCTTGAAACCTTGTTTTGCCTTTAAACATTGATTTTGATGTTTTGAAACTGGAGCTTTCAAGCCACACACTCTGAAACAAGGTTCTAAGAGCACGATATGCATCAAAATCATGTGGTTACACTACAGGCTCCGTAATAGGGACTTGCATCAAGATTTTTAGGCATAAGCTCCGAAACAAGGTTCTAAGAGCACGATGTCCGTCGAAATCAAATTTTGACGCTACTGTCTCTAGATCAGGACTTGCATCTTGAAACCTTGTTGTGCCTGCAAACATCGATTTTGATGCTCCAAATCTGGGGCTTTTGAGGCAAAATTTCTAAAATAGGGTTCTAAGAGCACAATGTGCATCAAAATTTAATTTTGATGGTACTGGCTCTAGAATCAGGGTTTGCATTTTGAAACCTAGTTGTGCCTGAAAACACTGATTTGGATGCTCCAAAACTGTGGCTTTTGAGGCACAAGCTTTGAAATGAGGTTCTAAGAGCACGATGTGTGCCAAAATTAGGTTTTGACACTATTGACTCTAGAATCGAGAGTTGCATCTTGAAACCTTGTTGTTCCTACAAACATTGATTTTGATGCTCCAAAACTGGGGCTTTCGAGGCACAAGCTCCAAAATGAGATTCTAAGAGAATGATGTGTGTCAAAATGGAATTGTGACGCTACAGACTCCGGAATAGGGACTTACATCTTGAAATTTTCTTGTGCCTTAGAACATTGATTTTGATGTTCCAAAATTAGGGCTTTCAAGGCACAAGCTCCGAAATGAGGGTCTAAGAGCATGATGTACATCAAAATTGCGTTTTGATGCTATCGACTCTATAATAGGGACTTGCGTCTTGAAAGCTTGTTGTATCTCCAAACACCAATTTTGATGCTTCGAAGTCGAATATTTTGAGGCATAACCTCCAAAACAAGGCTCTAAGAGCACGATGTGCGTTAAAATCAAATCCTGACGTTACCGGCTCCACAATCAGGACTTGCATCTTGAAACGTTGTTGTGCCTCCAAACATCGATTTTGATGCTCCAAAACTGGGGCTTTTGAGGCACAACATCTAAACAGGGTTCTAAGAGCACAATGTGCATCAAAATTGAATTTTTATGCTACTAGCTCTAGAATCAGGACTTGCATCTAGAAACCTTGTTGTGCCTCAGAACACTGATTTTGATGCTCTAAAACCAGGGATTTCGAGGCACAAGCTTCGAAATGAGGTTCTAAGAGCACGATGTGCCCCAAAATTAGATTTTGACGCTATTGAATCTAGAACCGGGACTTGCATCTTGAAACATTGTTGTGCCTCCAAACATTGATTTTGATGCTCCAAAACTGGGTCTTTCGAGGCACAAGCTCTGAAATGAGCTTCTAAGAGGATGTGCGTCAAGATCAAATTTTGACGCTACAGGCTCAATAATAGGGACTTGCTTCTTGAAACCTTGTTGTGCCTCAAAACATTGATTTTGATGTTTCAAAATAAGGGCTTTCAAGGTACAAGCTCCGAAATGAGGTTCTAAGAACACAATATACATCAAAATTGCATTCTGACGCTACCAACTATGGAATTGGGACTTGTGTCTGGAAACCTTGTTGTGCCTCCAAACACTAATTTTAATGCTCCAAAAATGAGACTTTTCAGGCACGACCTCAGAAATGAGGTTCTAAAAACACCATGTTTTTCAAAATCGTGTTTTAACGCAATCAGCTTGAGAATCAGGACTTGTGTCTTAGAATCTTGTTGTGCCTTTAAACATTGATTTTGATGTTTTTAAACTAGAGCTTTCGATTCACACGCTCCGAAATGGGGTTCTATGAGCACAACGTGCATCAAAATCATGTTTTGACGGGACAGGCTACAGAATAGGGACTTGCGTCTTAAAAGCTTGTTGTGCCTCCAAACACCAATTTCGATGCTTCGAAATTGAAGATTCTGAGGCATAAGCTCCGAAACAAGGTTCTAAGAGCACGATGTGCATCAGAATCAAATTCTTATACTACCTGCTCCAGAATCAGGACTTGCATCTTGAAACCTTGTCGTGCCACCAAACATCAATTTTGATGCTCCAAAACTGCGGCTTTTGAGGCACAATTTCTAAAATAGGGTTCTAAGAGCACAATGTGCATAGAAATAAATTTTTGATGCTACTGGCTCTAGAATTGGGGCTTGCATCTCGAAACCTTGTTGTGACTCAAAACATCGATTTTGATGCTCTGAAATTGGGGCTTTCGAGGCAAAAGCTTCGAAATGAGGTTCTAAGAGCACGATGTGCGCCAAAATTAGATTTTGACGCTATTGACTCTAGAATGGGGACTTGTATCTTGAAACTTTGTTGTGCCTTCAAACATTGATTTTGATGCTCCAAAACTGGGTTTTTCGAGGCACAAGCTCCGAAATGAGCTTCTAAGAGAATGATGTGCATCAAAATTGCGTTTTGATGCTAGCGACTCTGGAATTGGGATTTGTGTCTTGAAACCTTGTTGTGCCACCCAACACTAAATTTTATGCTCCAAAAACGAGGCTTTTGAGGCACAACCTTTGAAATTGGGTTCTAAGAACACCATGTTTTCAAAATCATGTGTTGATGCAATCAGCTTGAGAATCGGGACTTGTGTCGTGAAACCTTGTTGTGCCTTTAAACATTGAATTTTATGTTTTGAAACTAGAGCTTTCAAGCCACGCATTCTGAAATGAGGTTCTAAGAGCACAATGTGCATCAAAATCACATTTTGACACTACAGGCTCCGGAATAGGGACTTGTGTCTCGAAAGCTTGTTGTGCATCCAAACACCAATTTCGGTGCTTCAAAACCAAAGATTTTAAGGCATAAGCTCTAAATCAAGGTTCTAAGAGCATGATGTGCTTCGAAATCAAATATTGACCCTACCGGCTCCAAAATCAGGACTTGCATCTTGAAACCTTGTTGTGCCTCCAAACTTCGATTTTGATGCTCCAAAACTGGGGCTTTTGAGGCACAATTTTTGAAACAGGGTTCTAAGAGCACAATATACTAGCTTTAGAATCAGGGCTTGCATCTTGAAACCTTGTTGTACCTCAAAACACTAGTTTTGATGCTCAAAAACTGGGGCTTTCGAGGCACATGCTTCGAAATGAGGTTCTAAGAGCACGATGTATGGAAAAATCAGATTTTTACGATATTGACTCTAGAATTGGGACTTGAATCTTGAGACCCTGTTGTGCCTCTAAACATTGATTTTAATGCTCCAAAATTGGGTTTTTCGAGGCACAAGCTCGGAAATGAGATTCTAAGACAATGATTTGCATCAAAATGGAATAGGGACTTGCTTCTTGAAACCTTGTTGTGTCTCAAAACATTGATTTTGACATTCCAAAATCAGGGCTTTAAAGGCACAAGCTCCGAAATGAGGTTCTGAGAGCATGATGTACATCAAAATTGCATTTTGACGCTACCGACTCTAGAATAAGGACTTGTGTCTTGAAACCTTGTTGTGCCTCCAAAGACTAATTTTTATGCTCCAAAAATGAGGCTTTTGAGGCAGGACCTCCGAAATGAGGTTCTAAGAACACCATGTTTGTCAAAATCTTGTTTTGACTCTATCAGCTTGAGAATCGAGACGTGTGTCTTGAAATATTGTTGTGCCTTTAAACATTGATTTTGATGTTTTGAAACTGGAGCTTTCGAGCCACACCCTCCCAAACGAGGTTCTAAGAGGAAGATGTGCATCAAAATCACATTTTGACACTGCAGGGTCTGGAATAGGGACTTGCATCTTGAAAGCTTATTGTGCAACCAAACACCAATTTTGATACTTAAAATATGGGGCTTTTGAGGCACAATTTCTAAAACAGGGTTCACAATGTGTATCAAAATTGAATTTTGATGCTACTGGCTCTAGAATCGAGGCTTGCACCCTTAAACCTTGTTTTGCCTCAAAACACTGATTTTGATGCTCAGAAACAGGGGTGTTCGAGGCACAAGCTTTGAAATGAGGTTCTAAGAGCACAATGTGCTCCAAAAGCAGATTCTGATGCTATTGACTCTAGAATCATGACTTGCTTTTTGAAACCTTGTTGTGCCTCCAAACATTGATTTTGATGCTCCAAAACTGGGTCTTTCGAGGCACAAGCTCTTAAGTGAGCTTGTAAGAGAATGATGTGCGTTAAAATGGAATTTTAATGCTACAGGCTCTGGAATACGGACTTGCTTCTTGAAACCTTGTTGTGCCTCAAAACATTTATTTTGATGTTCCAAAATAAGGGCTTTCAAGGCACAAGCTCCAAAATGAGATTCTAAAAGCCCAACGTACATCAAAATTGCATTTTGATGCTAGCGACTCTGGAATTGGGATTTGTGTCTTGAAACCTTGTTGTGCCACCAAACACTAATTTTATGCTCCAAAAATGAGGCTTTTGAGGCACAACCTCCAAAATTGGGTTCTAAGACCATGTTTTTCAAAATCGTGTGTCAACGGTATCAGCTTGAGAATCGGGACTTGTGTCATGAAACCTTGTTGTGCCTTTAAACATTGAATTTGATGTTTTGAAACTAGAGCTTTCGAGCCACGCATTCTAAAATGAGGTTCTAAGAGCACGATGTGCATCAAAATCATGTTTTGACACTACAAGCTCCAGAATAGGGACTTGCATCTCGAAAGCTTGTTGTACCTCCAAACACCAATTTCGATGCTTCAAAACCAAAGATTTTGAGGCATAAACTCTAAATCAAGGTTCTGAGAGCACAATGTGCATCAAATTCAGATATTGACCCTACCGGCTCTAGAATCAGGACATACATCTTGAAATCTTGTTGTGCCTCCAAACATCGATTTTGATGCTCCAAAACTCGAGCTTTTGAGGCACAATTTCTGAAACAAGGTTCTAAGAGCACAATATGCATCAAAATTGAATTTTGATGCTACTGGCTTTAGAATCGGGGCTTGCATCTTGAAACCTTGTTGTGCCTCAAAACACTAGTTTTGATGCTTAGAAACTGGGGCTTTCGAGGTACAAGCTTCGAAATGAGGTTCTAAGAGCACGATGTACGACAAAATTAGATTTTTATGCTATTGACTCTAGAATTGCGACTTGAATCTTGAAACATTGTTGTGCCTCCAAACATTGATTTTAATGCTCCAAATTTGGGTTTTTCGAGGCACAAGCTCCGAAATGAGCTTCTAAGAGAATGATTTGCATCAAAATGGAATAGGGACTTGCTTCTTAAAACCTTGTTGTGCCCCAAAACATTGATTTTGACGTTCCAAAATCAAGGCTTTAAAGGTACAAGCTCCGAAATGAGGTTCTGAGAGCATGATGTACAACAAAATTGCGTTTTGACACTACTGACTCTAGAATAAGGACTTGTGTCTTGAAACCTTGTTGTGCCTCCAAAGACTAATTTTTATGCTCCAAAAATGAGGCTTTTGAGGTACGACCTCCGAAATGAGTTTCTAAGAACACCATGTTTGTCAAAATCGTGTTTTGACTCTATAAGCTTGAGAATTGGGACTTGTGTCTTGAAACCTTGTTGTGCCTTTAAACATTGATTTTGATGTTTTGAAACTAGATCTTTCGAGCCACACCTTCCAAAATGAGGTTCTAAGAGCACGATGTGCATCAAAATCACATTTTGACACTGCAGGGTCCGTAAAAGGGACTTGCATCTTGAAAGCTTGTTGTGCCTCCAAACACCAATTTTGATGCTTCAAATCTGGAGCTTTTGAGGCACAATTCTAAGAGCACAATGTGTACCAAAATTGAATTTTGATGCTACTGGCTCTACAATCGGGGCTTGCATCTCGAAACCTTGTTTTGTCTCAAAACACTGATTTTGATGCTCCAAAACCGGGGCTTTCGAGGCACAAGCTTTGAAATGAGGTTCTAAGAGCACGATGTGCACCAAAATCAGATTTTGACGCTATTGACTTTAGAATCGGGACTTGCATCTTGAAAAATTGTTGTGTCTCCAAACATTGATTTTGATGCTCCAAAACTGGCTCTTTCGAGGCACAAGCTCCAAAATGATCTTCTAAGAGAATGATGTGCATCAAAATGGAATTTTGACGCTACAGGCTCTGGAATAGGGACTTGCTTCTTGAAACCTTGTTGTGCCTCAAAACATTGATTTTGATGTTCCAAAATCAGGGCTTTGAAGGCACAAGCTCCGAAATGAGTTTCTAAGAGCACGTTGTACATAAAAATTGTGTTTTGATGCTACCTCCAAAATGAGGTTCTAAGAACACCATGTTTATCAAAATCGTGTTTTGACGCTATCATCTTGAGAATCAAGACTTGTCTCTTGAAACTTTGTTGTGCCTTTAAACATTGATTTTGATGTTTTGAAACTGGAGCTTTCGATCCACATGCTCCGAAATGAGGTTCTAAGATCATGAAGTGCATCAAAATCACGTTTTGACACTACAAGCTCCGGAATAGAGACTTTTGTCTTGGAAGCTTGCTGTGCCTCCAAACACCAATTTGGATGCTTGAAAACCAAAGATTTTGAGGCATAAGCTCGAAAACAAGTTTCTAAGAGCACGATGTGCGTCAAAATCAAATTATGATGCTACCAGCTCCAGAGTCAGGGTTTGCATCTTGAAACCTTGTTGTTCCTCAAAACACTAATTTTGATGCTCCAAAACTGGGGCTTTCGAGGCACAAGCTTCGAAATGAAGTTCTAAGAGCACGATGTGCACCAAAATCAGATTTTGACGCTCTTGACTCTAGAATTGGGACTTGCATCTTGAAACCTTGTTGTCGCTCCAAACATTGATTTTGATGGGCCAAAACTGGGTCTTTCAAGGTACAAGCTCTGAAATGAAGTTCTAAGAGCATGATGTACATCAAAATTGTGTTTTGACGTTACCAACTCTAGAATTGAGACTTGTGTGTTGAAACATTGTTTTGCCTCCAAACACTAATTTTTATGCTCCAGAAAGGAGGCTTTTGAGGCACAACCTCCGAAATGAGGTTCTAAGAACACCATGTTTCTCAAAATCATATTTTGACGCTATCAGCTTGAGGATCGGGACTTGTGTCTTGAAACCTTTTTGTGCCTTTAAACATTGATTTTGATGTTTTGAAACTGGAGCTTTCAAGCCACATGCTCCGAAATGAGATTTTAAGAGCACGATGTGCATGAAAATCACGTTTTGACACTACAGGCTCTCGAATAGGGACTTGCATCTCGAATGTTTGTTGAGCCTCCAAACACCAATTTTGATGATTCGAAACCAAAGATTTTGAGGCATAAGCTCCTAAACAAGGTTCTAAAAGCAAGATGTGTGTGAAAATCAAATGTTAACTCTATCGGCTCCAAAATTTGGACTTGCATCTTCAAACCTTTTTGTGCCTCCAAACATCGATTTTGATGCTCCAAAACTAAGGTTTTTGCGGCACAATTTCTATAACAGGGTTCTAAGAGCACAATGTGAAAGAAAATTGAATGTTGATGCTACTGGCTCTAGAATTGGGGCCCACATCTTGAAACCTTGTTGTGCCTCAAAACATTGATTTTGATGCTCCAAAATCGGGGCTTTCGAGGCTTAAGCTTTGAAATGAGGTTCTAAGAGTATGATGTGCGCCAAAATCAAATTTTGACGCCATTGACTCTAGAATCGGGACTTGCGTCTTGAAACCTTGTTGTGCCTCCAAACATTGATTTTGATGCTCCAAAACTGGGTTTTTGAGGCACGAGCCCTGAAATGAGCTTGTAAGAGAATGATGTCCGTGAAAATGTAATTTTGACGCTACAGGCTCCGAAATAGGGAATGGCTTCTTGAAACCTTGTTGTGCCTCAAAACATTGATTTTGATGTTCCAAAATCAGGGCTTTCAAGGCACAATCTCCGAAATGAGGTTCTAAGAGCACGATGTACATCAAAAATGTGTTTTGACACTACCGACTCTGGAATTGGGACTTTTGTCTTGAAACCTTGTTGTGTCTCCAAAAACTAATTTTTATGCTCCAAAAATGAGGCTTTTTAGGCACAACCTCTTAAATGAGGTTCTAAGAACACCATGTTTCTCAAAATTGTGTTTTGACACAATTAGCTTGAGAATCGAGACTTGTCTCTTGAGACCTTGTTGTGCCTTTAAACATTGATTTTGATGTTTTGAAACTCGAGCTTTCGAGCCACACGCTTTGAAACGAGGTTCTAAGAGAACGATGTGCATCAAAATCATGTTTTGACACTACAGGCTCCGGAATAGGGACTTGCATCTTGAAATCTTGTTGTGCCTCCAAACAACGATTTTGAAACTTTGTTGTTCTTCCAAACATCGATTTTGATGCTCCAAAACTTGGGCTTTTGAGGTATAATTTCTAAAACAGGGTTCGAAGAGTACAATATGCATCAAAATTGAATTTTGATGCTACTGGCTCTAGAATTGGGGCTTGCATCTTGAAACCTTGTTTTGCCTCAAAACACTGATTTTGATGCTCCAAAACCAGGGCTTTTGAGGCACAAGCTTCGAAATGAGGTTCTAAGAGCACGATGTGCACCAAAATCAGATTTTGATGCTATTTACTCTAGAATCGGGACTTGCATCTTGAAACCTTGTTGTCCCTCCAACCATTGATTTTGATTCTCCAAAACTGGGTCTTTCAAGGCACAAGCTCCGAAATGAGCTTCTAAGAGAATGATGTGCATCAAAATGGAATTTTGATGCTACAGGCTCCGGAATAGGTATTTGCTTCTTGAAACCTTTTTATGCCTCAAAACATTGATTTTGATGTTCCAAAATCAGGGGTTTCGAGGCACAAGCTCTGAAATGAGGTTCAAAGAACACGATGTGCATCAAAATTGTGTTTTGATGCTTCCAACTCTAGAATTGGGACTTGTGTCTTGAAACTTTGTTGTGCCTCCAAACACTAATTTTAATGTTCCAAAAACAAGGCTTTTCAGGCACGACCTCTGACATGAGGTTCTAAGAACACCATGTTTTGAGGCTATCAGCTTGAGAATCGGGACTTGTGTTTTGAAACCTTGTTGTGCCTTTAAACATTGATTTTGATGTTTCGAAACTGGAGCTTTTGAGCCACATTCTCCAAAAAGAGGTTCTAAGAGCACGATGTTCATCAAAATCACATTTTGACACTATAGGCTCCAGAATAGGGAAATGCATCTTGAACGCTTGTTGTGCCTCCAAACACCAATTTTAATGCTTTGACACCGAAGATTTTGAGGCATAAGCTCCAAAACAAGGTTCTAGGAGCATGATGTCCGTCAAAATCAAATTTTGACGCTACCGGCTCCAGAATTAGGTCTTGCATCTTGAAACCTTGTTGTACCTCCAAACATCGATTTTGATGCTCCAAAACTGGGGCTTTTGAGGCACAATTTCTAAAACAGGGTTCTAAGACCACAATGTGCATCAAAATTGAATTCTGATGCTACTTGCTCTAGAATCGGGGCTTGCATCTTGAAACCTTGTTGTGCCTCAAAACACTGATTTTGATGCTCTGAAAATGTGAGGCACAAGCTTCAAAATGAGCTTCTAAATGTCCGCCAAAATCAAATTTTGATGCTAGTGGCTCTAGAATCGGGGCTTGCATATTGAAACCTTGTTGTGCCTCCAAACTTTGATTTTGATGCTCCAAAACTGGGTCTTTCGAGGCACAAGCTTTGAAATGAACTTCTAAGAGATTGATGTGCATCAAAATGGAATTTTAATGCCACAGGCTCCGAAATAGGGACTTGCTTCTTAAAACTTTGTTGTGCCTCAAAACATTGATTTTGATGTTCCAAAATCAGGGCTTTCAAGGCACAACCTCCGGAATGAGGTTCTAAGAGCACGATGTACATCAAAATTACGTTTTGACGCTACTGACTCTAGAATTGGGACTTGTGTCTAGAAACCTTGTTGTGCCTGCAAACATTAATTTTTATTCTCTAAAACAGGGTTCAAAGAGCACAATGTGCACCAAAATTGAATTTTTATACTACTGGCTCTAGAATCGGGGCTTGCATCTCGAAACATTGTTGTGTCTGAAAACACTCATTTTGATTTTCCAAAACTGGGGCTTTCGAGGCACAAGGATCGAAATGAGGTTCTAAGAGCATGATGTGCGCCAAAATCAGATTTTGATGCTATTGACTCTAGAATCAAGACTTGCATCTTGAAACCTTATTGTGCCTCAAAACACTCATTTTGATGCTCTAAAACTGGGGCTTTCGAGGCACAAGCTCTGAAATGAGGTTCTAGGAGCATGATGTACATCAAAATTGCGTTTTGACGCCACTGACTCTGGAATTGGGTCTTGTGTCTTGAAACGTTGTTGTGCCTCCAAACACTAACTTTTATGCTCAAAAAAATGAGGCATTTGAGGCACAACCTCCGAAATGAGGTTCAAAGAACACCATGTTTGTAAAAATCGTATTTTTATGCTATCAGTTTGAGAATCGGGACCTGTGTCTTGAAACCTTGTTGTGCCTTTAAATATTGCTTTTGATGTTTGGAAACTGGAGCTTTCAAGCCACACGCTCCGCAACGAGGTTCTAAGAGCACGATATGCATCAAAATCACGTTTTGACACAACAAGCTCCGGAATAGGGACTTGCATCTTGAAAGCTTTTTGTGCCTCAAAACACTGATTTTGATGCTCTGAAACCATGGTTTTCAAGGCACAAGCTTTGAAATGAGGTTCTAAGAGCACGATGTGCGATAAAATCAGATTTTGATGCTATTGACTCTAGAATCGGGACTTGCATCTTGAAACCTTCTTGTGCTTCCAAACATTGATTTTGATGCTCCAAAACTGGGTCTTTCGAGGCACAAGGTCCGAAATGAGCTTCTAAGAGAATAATGTGCATTTTGACGCTACAAGCTCCAAAATAGGGACTTGTTTCGTGAAAGCTTGTTATGCCTCAAAACATTGATTTTCATATTCCAAAATCAGGCCTTTCAAGGCACAAGCTCCGAAATGACATTCTAAGAGCACGATGTACATCAAAACTGCATTTTGACGCTACCGACTCTGAAAATGGGACTTGTGTCTTGAAACGTTGTTGTGCCTCCAAACACCAATTTTTACGCTCCAAAAATGAGGCTTTTGAGGCAAAACCTCTGAAATAAGGTTCTAAGAACACCATGTTTGTAAAAATCATTTTTTGGCGCTATCAATTTGAGAATTGGGACTTGTGTCTTGAAACCTTGTTGTGCCTATAAACATTGATTTTGATGTTTCGAAACTGGACCTTTCGAGCCACACGCTCCGAAATGAGGTTCTAAGAGCACGATGTGCATCAAAATCATGTTTTGACACTACAGGCTCCAGAATAGTGACTTGCATCTTAAAATCTTGTTGTGCCTCCAAACACCAATTTTGATGATCTAAAACTGAAGATTTTGAGGCATAAGCTCCAAAAAAAGGTTTTAAGAGCACGATGTGCATCATAATCAAATTCTGATGCTACTGGCTCTAGAATCAGGACTTGCATCTTGAAACCTTATTGTTCCTCCAAACATCGATTTTGATGCTCCAAAACTGGGCCTTTTGAGCCACATCCTCTGAAACGAGGTTCTAAGTGCACGATGTGCATCAAAATCATGTTTTGACACTACAAGCTCCAGAATAGGGACTTGCGTCTTGAAAGCTTGTTGTTCTTCCAAACACCAATTTTGATGCTTTGAAACCGAATATTTTGAGAGATAAGCTCCAAAACAAGGTTCTAAGAGCACAATGTGCGTCAAAATCAAATTTTGATGCTATTGACTCAAGAATTAGGACTTGCATGTTTAAACCTTGTTGTGCCTCCAAACATCGATTTTGATGGTCAAAATAGGGGCTTTTGATGCACAATTTCTAAAACAGGGTTGTAAGAGCACAATGTGCATCAAAATTGAATTTTGATGCTACTGGCTCTAGAATCGAGGCTTGCATTTTGAAACCTTATTGTGCCTCAAAACACTTATTTTGATGCTCTGAAACTGGGTCTTTCGAGGCACAAACTCCGGAATGAACTTCTAAGAGAATGATGTGCATCAAAATGGAATTTTGACGCTACAGGCTCCAAAATAGGGACTTGCTTCTTGAAACCTTCTTGTGCCTC
Organism: Cryptomeria japonica; assembly: GCF_030272615.1. Lineage (NCBI taxonomy): Eukaryota > Viridiplantae > Streptophyta > Pinopsida > Cupressales > Cupressaceae > Cryptomeria > Cryptomeria japonica. The sequence continues at coordinate 396,536,944 of NC_081405.1, forward strand.
AAAACATTGATTTTGATGTTCCAAAATTAGAGGTTTCAAAGCACAAGCTCCGAAATGAGGTTCTAAGAGCACGATGTACATCAAAATTGCATTTTGACACTACCGACTCTAGAACTGGAAATTGTGTCTTGAAACCTTGTTGTGCCTCCAAACACTAATTTTAATGGTCCAAAACTGAGGCTTTTGAGGGACAACCTCTGAAATGAGGTTCTAAAAAGACCATGTTTGTCAAAATCGTGTTTTGACGCTATCAGCTTGAGAATTGGGACTTGTGCCTTGAAACCTTGTTGTGGCCTTTAAACATTGATTTTGATGTTTTGAAAAAGGGGCTTCCGAGCCAAACACTTTGAAACGAGGTTCTAAGAGCACGATGTGCATCAAAATCATGTTTTGACACTACAGGCTTCGGAATAGGGACAAGCTTGTTGTGCCTTCAAATACCAATTTTGATGATTCAAAATCGAAGATTTTGAGAGATAAGCTCCAAAACAAGGTTCTAAGAGCACGATGTGCGTCAAAATCAAATTTCAACACTACCGGCTCCAGAATCAAGACTTGCATCTTGAAACCTTATTGTGTCTCCAAACATCGATTTTGATGCTTCAAAACTGGGGCTTTTGAGGAACAATTTCTAAAACAGGGTTCTAAGAGCACAAGGTACATCAAAATTGAATTTTGATGCTACTAGCTCTATAATCGGCGCTTGCATCTTGAAACCTTGTTGTGCATCAAAAAACTGATTTTGATGCTCTGAAACCAGGGCTTTCGAGGCAAAAGCTTTGAAATGAGGTTCTAAGGGCACAATGTGTGCCAAAATAAAATTTTAAAAATATTGACTCTAGAATCAGGACGTGCATCTTGAAACCTTGTTGTTCTTCCAAACATTGATTTTGATGCTCCAAAACTGGGTCTTTCGAGGCACAAGCTCCGAAATGAGATTCTAAGATAATGATATGCGTCAAAATGGAATTTCGACGCTATAGGCCTTGGAATAGGGACTTGCTTCTTGAAACCTTGTTGTGCCTTAAAACGTTGATTTTGATGTTCCAAAATCAGGGCTTTCAAGGCACAAGCTCCGAAATGAGGTTCTAAGAGCACGGTGTACATCAAAATTTTGTTTTGACACTACCGATTCTGAAATTGGGACTTGTTTCTACAAACCTTATTGTGCCTCCAAACACTAATTTTTATACTCCAAAAATGAGGCTTTTGAGGCACAACCTCTGAAATGATGTTCTAAGAACACCATGTTTGTCAAATTCCTATTTTGATGCTATTAGCTTAAGAATCAAGAATTGTGTCTTGAAACCTTGTTGTGCCTTTAAACATTGATGTTGGTGTTTTGAAAATGGAGCGTTCGAGCGACATGCTCCGAAATGAAGTTCTAAGAGTACATTGTGCATCAAAATCATGATTTGATACAATAGGATCCAGGATAGGGACTTGCATCTTAGAAGCTTGTTGTGCCTCGAAACCTTGTTGTGCCTCAAAACATTGATTTATTTTGATGCTCCAAAACTAGGTCTTATGAGGCACAAGCCCTGAAATGAGCTTCTAAGAGAATGATGTGCGTCAAAATGAGCTTCTAAGAGAATGATGTGCGTCAAAAAACCTTGTTGTGCCTCAAAATGTTAATTTTTATGTTCCAAAATTAGGGCTTTCAAGGCACAAGCTCCGAAATGAGCTTCTAAGAGCACGATGTACATCAAAATTGCATTTTGACGCTACTGGCTCTGGAATAGGGACTTGTGTCTTGAAACCTTGTTGTGCCTCCAAACACTAATTTTTTATGCTCCAAAAACGAGGCTCTGAAGGCAAAACCTCCAAAATGAGGTTGTAAGAACACTATGTTTGTAAAAATCATGTTTTGATGCTTTCAGCTTGAGAATCGGGACTTGTGTCTTCAAACCTTGTTGTACCTTTGAAAATTGATTTTGATGTCTTGAAACAGGAGCTTTCAAGCCACACGCTTCGAAACGAGGTTCTAAAAGCACGATGTGCATCAAAATCATGTTTTGACACTATAGGCTCCGGAATAGGGACTCGCATCTTGAAAGCTTCTTGTGCCTCCAAACACCAATTTTGATGCTTTGAAACCAAAGATTTTGAGACATAAGCTCTAAAACAAGGATCTAGAAGCACGATGTCCGTGAAAATCAAATTTTGACGCTTTCGGCTCCAGAAATCAAGACTTGCATCTTGAAACCTTATTGTGCCTCCAAACATCAATTTTGATGCTCCAAAACTAGGGCTTTCGAGGCACAAGCTCCAAAATGAGCTTCTAAGAGAATGATGTGCATCAAAATGGAATTTTGACAGGCTCTCGAATATCGACTTGCTTCTTGAAACCTTGTTGTGCCTCAAAACATTGATTTCGATGTTCCAAAATCAGGGCTTTCCAGGCACAAGATTCGAAATGAGGTTCAAAGAGCATGATGTACATCAAAATTGTGTTTTGACGCTATCGACTCTGGAATTGGGACTTGTGTCTTTAAACCTTGTTGTTCCTCCAAACACTAATTTTTATGCTCCAAAAATGAGGCTTTTAAGGAAAAACCTTCGAAATGAGGTTGTAAGAACACCATGTTTGTCAAAATTATGTTTTGACGTTTTCAGCTTGAGAATCGGGACTGTGTCTTCAAACCTTGTTGTGCCTTTGAACATTGATTTTGATGTTTCGAAACTGGAGCTTTCAAGCCACACGCTCCGAAATGAGGTACTAAGAGCACGATGTGCATCAAAATCATGTTTTGACACTACAGGCTCCATAATAGGGACTTGCATCTTGAAAGCTTGTTGTGCCTCCAAACACCAATTTTGAGGCTTCGAAACCGAAGATTTTGAGGCATAAGGTTCAAAACAAGGTTCTAGGAGCATGATGTCCATGAAAATCAAATTTTGACGCTACTAGCTCTTGAAATCAGGATTTGCATCTTGAAACCTTGTTGTGCCTCCAAACATCAATTTTGATGCTTCAAATTTGGGGCTTTTGAGGCACAATTTCTAAAATAGGGTTCTAAGAGTACAATGTGCATCAAAATTGAATTTTGATGCTACCGCCTCTAGAATCGGGGCTTGCATCTCTAAATATTGTTGTGCCTCAAAATACTGATTTTGATTCTCTCAAACTAGGGCTTTCAAAGCACAAGCTTCAAAATGAAGTTCTAAGAGCACGATGTGCGCCAAAATCAGATTTTGATGCTATTGACTCTAGAATCGGGACTTGCAGCTTGAAACCTTGTTGTGCCTCCAAACATTGATTTTGATGCTCCAAAACTGGGTCTTTCGAGACAAAAGCTCCGAAATGAGCTTCTAAGAGAATGATGTGCGTCAAAATAGAATTTTGACGCTAAAGGCTCTCGAATAGTGACTTGCTTCTTGAAACCTTGTTGTGCCTCAAAACATTGATTTTGATGTTCCAAAATCAGGGCTTTCAAGGCACAAGCTTCGAAATGAGGTTCGAAGAGCATGATGTACATCAAAATTGTGTTTTGACGCTATCGACTCTGAAATTGGGACTTGTGTTTTGAAACCTTGTTGTGCCTCCAAACACTAATTTTTATGCTCAAGAAATGAGACTTTTAAGGCACAACCTCCGAAATGAGGTTCTAAGAACACCATGTTTGTCAAAATCATGTTTTGATACTATTAGCTTGAGCATAGGGACTTGTGTCTTGAAACCTTATTGTGCCTTTAAACATTGATTTTGATGTTTTGAAACAAGAGGTTTCAAGCCACACGCTCGAAAATGAGGTTCTAAGAGCACGATGTGCATGAAAATCATGTTTTGACACTAAAGGCTCCGGAATAGGGACTTGCATCTTGAAAGCTTGTTGTGCCTCCAAACATCGATTTTGATGCTCCAAAACTCGGGCTTTTGAGGCACAATTTCTAAAACAGGGTTCTAAGAGCACAATGTGCATCAAAATTGAATTTTGATGTTACTGGCTCTAGACTTGGGGCTTGCATATTGAAATCTTATTTATCCTCAAAACATTGATTTTGAAGCTCCGAAACCAGGGCTTTCGAGGCACAAGCTTCGAAATGAGGTTCTAAGAGCACAATGTGCGCCAAAATCAGATTTTGATGCTATTGACTCTAGAATCGGGACTTGCATCTTGAAACCTTGTTGTGCCTCCAAACATTGATTTTGATACTCCAAAACTGGGTCTTTCATGGCACAAGCTCCGAAATAAGCTTGTAAGAGAATGATGTGTGTCAAAATGGAATTTTAACGCTTCAGGCTCCGGAATAGGGACTTGCTTCTTGAAACCTTGTTGTGCCTCAAAACATTGATTTTGATGTTCCAAAATCAAGGCTTTCAAGGCACAAGCTCCGAAATGAGGTTCTAAGAGTATGATGTACATCAAAATTATGTTTTGATGCTACTGACTCTGGAATTGGGACTTGTGTCTTGAAACCTTGTTGTGCCTCTAAACACTAATTTTTATGCTCCAAAAATGAGGCTTTTGAGGCACAACCTCCGAAATGAGGTTCTAAGAACACCATGTGTTGTCAAAATCGTGTTTTGACCCAATCATTTTGAGAATCCGGACTTGCATCTTGAAACCTTGTTGTGCCTCCAAACATCAATTTTGATGCTCAAAAAATGGGGCTTTTGAGGCACAATTTCTAAAATAGGGTTCTAAGAGCACAATGTGCATCAAAATTGAATTTTGATGCTAGTGGCTCTAGAATCGGGGCTTGCATCTTGAAACCTTGTTGTGCCTCAAAGCACTGATTTCGATGCTCCAAAACTGGGGCTTTCGAGGCACAAGCTTCAAAATGAGGCTCTGAGAGAAGGATATGCACCAAAATCAGTTTTTGATGCTATTGAATCTAGAATTGGGACTTGCATCTTGAAACCTTGTTGTGCTTCCAAACATTGATTTTGATGCTCCAAAACTGGGTCTTTCGAGGCACAAGCTCCGAGATGAGCTTCTAAGAAAAACATGTGCGTCAAAATGAAATTTTGATGCTACAGGCTCCAGAATAGGGACATGATTCTTGAAACCTTGTTGTGCCTCATGTTAGAGTTATCTTGTATTAGCTAATAATTATTTATTTAATTATTAGTCTATTAAACTCTACACTTAAGCTAAACTTAGGCATTTAATAATTATTCCTATCCCTTTAGGATTTCTATTATCCTTTTTTAAGGAATGTATTGTACTTGCTCATTAAATTGATTCTCTTTCTAAATGATAATTTTCTTCTTCACAGCATTTATGCTTTTTTGCTTTATGTGTCTCCATTTTTCTCTTGTGACAGGTATTTCCTCAACTTCTTCATGGTATCAGAGCTTACATTTGCTACTGCTTGTTCCTGATTTTTTAGAAGATTTTTTGGAGGGTTTCAAGTTTTTTTTTAGAGTTTTTTATTGGATCTGGAGTAGCTGTTTTGTTTCTGATAATTTTGGGCTCGGAATGCCCCAAAACCCCCATTTCCATATAAAATTTGTCAAATTTTGATAAATTTTGGTTCTGAAATTTTTTCTTTGGTTTTGCTTTTTTTGGCATGAATTTTGAGAAATTCGTAAAAAAATCATTAAAAAAACAAAATTTAGAGCAGTTTGGGCAAAAAAAAGACCTCACCGTTGGCTTTCGAAGGGCATTTCTAGTCATTTTCATATAGAATTCGACCTATTTCAGTGACAAGTGCATCTGGGCCATGATTTTTTCATTTGCATGCTTTTATGAGGCACAAATCCGTACGGTTGTATCATCAGAAAGCTCTTTCCGAGCTCTATCCAGATCTAGAGGTTTGAACTTTTGATTTTGCTTTTTTGATAGTGTTTTTTTCTGTCCAAGCTAGAGGTTCATTTTTGCACTTTGGAAACTGGAGCTTTCAAGCCACACGCTCCAAAATGAGGTTCTAAGAGCACGATGGGCATCAAAACCACATTTTGAAACTACAGGCTCCGGAATAGGGACTTGCATGTTGAAAGCTTGTTGTGCCTCCAGACACCAATTTTGTTGGGGTGAAACCGAAGATTTTGAGGCATAAGCTCCAAAACAAGGTTCTAAGAGCACGATGTGCTTTAAAATCAAATTTTGATGCTACCAGCTCTAGAATCAGTACTTGCCTCTTGAAACCTTGTTGTGCCACGAAACATCAATTTTCTTGCTCCAAAACTGAGGATTTTCAGGCACAATTTCTAAAACTAGGTTTGAAGAGCACAATGTGCATCAAAATTGAATTTTTATACTACTGGATCTAGAATCAGGGCTTGCATCTTGAAACTTGTTGTGCCTCAAAACACTCATTTTGATGCTCTGAAACTGGGGCTTTCAAGGTCAAGGTTTGAAATGAGGTTCTAAGAGCAAGATCTGAGCCAAAATCAAATTTTGACGCTATTGACTCTAGAATTGGGACTTGCATCTTGAAACCTTGTTCTGCCTCAAAACACTCATTTTGATGTTCTGAAACCTGGGCTTTTGAGGCACAAGCTTCGAAATGAGGTTCTAAGAACACGATGTGCGCTAAAATTAGATTTTGAGGCTATTGACTGTAGAATCAGGACTTGCATCTTCAAACCTTGTTGTGCCTCCAAACAGTGATTTTGATTCTCCAAAACTAGGTCTTTCGAGGCACAAGCTCTGAAATGAGCTTCTAAAAGAACGATGTACGTCAAAATTGAATTTTGATGCTATAGGCCCCGTAATAGGGACTTGCTTCTTGAAACCTTGTTGTGCCTCATAACATTGATTTTTATTTTCCAAAATCAGGGCTTTCAAGGCACAAGCTCTGAAATGAGGTTCTAAGAGCATGATGTACATCAAAATTGCATTTTAACGCTACCGACTTTGGAATTGGGACTTGTGTCTTGAAACGTTGTTGTGCCTCCAAACACTAACTTTTATGCTAAAAAATGAGGCATTTGAGGCACAACCTTCGAAATGAGGTTCTAAGAACACCATGTTTGTAAAAATCGTGTTTTGACGCTATCAGCTTGAGAATCGGGACTTGTGTCTTGAAACCTTGTTGTGCCTTTAAACATTGCTTTTGATTTTTAGAAAGTGGAGCTTTCGAGCCACACGCTCAGAAATGGGGTTTTAAGAGCACGATGTGCATCAAAATCATGTTTTGACACTACAGGCTCTGGAATAAGGACTTGCATTTTGAAAGCTTGTTGTGCCTGCAAACACCAATTTAGATGATTCGAAACCAAAGATTTTGAGGCATAAGCTCCAAAACAAGGTTCTAAGAGCACGATGTGCATCAAAATCAAATTCTGACACTACCGGCTCTAGAATCAGGACTTGCATCTTGAAACCTTGTTGTGTATCCAAACATTGATTTTGATGCTCCAAAACTGGGGCATTTGAGCCACACACTCTGAAATGAGGTTCTAAGAGCATGATGTCCATCAAAATCATGTTTTGACACTACAAGCTCCAGAATAGCGACTTGCATCTTGAAAGCTTGTTGTTCTTCCTAACACCAATTTTGATGCTTTGTAACCGAAGATTTTATGAGATAATCTCCAAAACAAGGTTCTAAGAGCACAATGTGTGTTAGAATGAAATTTTGATGCTACCGGCTCCAGAATCAGGACTTGCATTTTGAAACCTTGTTGTGCCTCCAAACATCGATTTTGATGCTCCAAAATAGGGGCTTTTGAGGCACAATTTCTAAAACAGGGTTCTAAGAGCACAATGTGCATCAAAATTGAATTTTGATGCTATTGGCTCTAGAATCGAGGCTTGCATCTTGAAACCTTGTTGTGCCTCAAAACATTGATTTTGATGCTCCAAAACTAGGGCTTTCGAGGCACAAACTCCAAAATAAGCTTCTAAGAGAATGATGTGTGTCAAATTAGAATTTTGATGCTACAGGCTCCGAAATAGGGACTTGCTTCTTGAAACCTTGTTGTGCCTCAAAACATTAATTTTGATTTTCCAAATTTAGGGTTTTCAAAGCACAAGCTCAGAAATGAAGTTGTAAGAGCACAATGTACATCAAAATTGCGTTTTGACGCTACCGACTCTGGAATTGGGACATGTGTCCTGAAACTTTGTTGTGCCTCCAAACACTAATTTTTATGGTCCAAAAATGAGGCTTTTGAGGTATAACCTCCGAAATGAGGTTCTAAGAATACCATGTTTGTCAAAATCGTGTTTTGATGCTATCAACTTGAGAATCGGGACTTGTTTATTGAAACCTTGTTGTGGTCTTTAAACATTGATTTTGATGTTTTGAAAATGGAGCTTTCGAGCCATACACTATGAAATGAGGTTCTAAGAGCACGATGTGCATCAAAATCACATTTTGACACTACAGGATCCAGAATAGGGACTTGCGTCTTGAAAGCTTGTTGTACCTTCAAACACCAATTTTGATGATTCGAAACCAAAGATTTTGAGAGATAAGCTCCAAAAAAAGGTTCTAAGAGCACGATGTGCATCAATATCAAATTTCAACGCTACCAGCTCTAGAATGAAGACTTGCATCTTGAAACCTTATTGTGTCTCCAAACATCAATTTTGATGCTTCAAAACTGGGGCTTTTGAGGTACAATTTCTAAAATAGGGTTCTAAGAGCACAATGTGCATCAAAATTGAATTTTGATGCTACTGGCTCTATAATCAGGGCTTGCATCTTGAAACCTTATTGTGCCTCAAAACACAGATTTTGATGCTCTGAAATTGGGGTTTTCGAGGCACAAGCTTTAAAATGAGGTTCTAAGGGCACGATGTGTGCCATAATAAAATTTTGACGATATTGGCTGTAGAATCAGGAGTTGCATCTTGAAACCTTGTTGTTCCTCCAAACATTGATTTGGATGCTCCAAATCAGGGCTTTTAAGGCACAAGCTCGAAATGAGCTTCTAAGAGCACGATGTACATCAAAATTTTGTTTTGATGCTACCGACTCTAAAATTGGGACTTGTGTCTACAAACCTTGTTGTGCCTCCAAACACTAATTTTTATGCTGCAAACAATAATTTTTATGATTAAGAATCGGGACTTGTATCTTGAAACCTTGTTGTGCCTTTAAACATTGATTTTGATGTTCCCAAATCAGGGCTTTCAAGGCACAAGCTCGGAAATGAGGTTCTAAGAGCACAATGTTTATCAAAATTGCATTTTGACGCTATCGACTCTGGAATTGGGACATGTCTCTTTAAACCTTGTTGTGCCTCCAAACACTAATTTTTATGCTCAAAAAATGAGGCTTTTGAGACACAACCTCCAAAATAAGGTTCTAAGAACACCATGTTTGTCAAAATTGTGTTTTGATGTTATCAGCTTGAGAATCGGGACTTGTGTCTTGAAACCTTGTTGTGTCTCCAAACATCAATTTTAATGCTCCAAAACTGGGGCTTTTGAGGCAAAATTTCTAAAATAGGGTTCTAATAGCACTATGTGCATCAAAATTGAATTTTTATGCTACAAGCTTCAAAATTAGGTTCCAAGACCATGATGTGCACCAAATTCATATTTTGACACTATTGACTCTAGAATCGGGACTTGTATCTTGAAACCTTGTTGTGCCTCCAAACATTGATTTTGATGCTCCAAAACTGGGTCTTGCGAGGCAGAAGCTCCGAAATGAGCTTCTAAGAAAATGATGTGCATCAAAATAAAATTTTGATGCTACAGGCTTCGGAATAGGGACTTGCTACTTGAAACCTTGTTGTGCCTCAAAACAATGATTTTGATGTTGTAAAATCAGGGCTTTGAAGGCACAAGCTTCGAAATGAGGTTCTAAGAGCACGATCTACATCAAAATTGCATTTTGACGCTACCGATTCTGGAATTGAGACTTGTGTCTAGAAACCTTGTTGTGCCTCCAAACACTAATTTTTATCCTCCAAAAAAGAGGCTTTTGAGGCACAACCTCTGAAGTGAGGTTCTATGAACACCATGTTTGTAAAAATCATTTTTTGATGCTATCAGCTTGAGAATCTGGACTCATGTCTTGAAACCTTGTTTTGCCTTTAAACATTGATTTTGAGCCACACGCTTCGAAACGAGGTTCTAAGAGCACGATGTGCATCAAAATCATATTTTGACACTACAGGCTCCGGAATAGGGACTTGCTTCTTGAAAGCTTGTTGTGCATCCACACACCAATTTTGATGCTTCGAAACCGAAGATTTTGAGACATAAGCTCCAAAATAAGGTTCTAAGAGCATGATGTGCATCAAAATCAAATTTTGACACTACCGGCTCTAGAATCAGGACTTGCATCTTGAAACCTTGTTGTGTCTCCAAACATCAATTTTGATACTCCAAAACTGGGGCTTTTGAGGTAGAATATCTAAAACAGGGTTCTAAGAGCACAATGTGCATCAAACTTGAATTTTGATGCTACTAGCTCCTGAATCGGGGCTTCAAACTTAAAACCTTTTTGTGCCTCAAAAAACTAATTTTGATGCTCCGAAACCGGGGCTTTCGAGAGACAAGCTTCCAAATGAGGTTCTAAGAGCACGATGTGCGCCAAAATGAGGTTTTAAGAGCACGATGTGCATCAAAATGAAATTTTGACGCTACAGGCTCCACAATAGGGACTTGCTTCTTGAAATGTTGTTGTGCACCAAAACAATAATTTTAATGTCGGTAGCGTCAAAATGCAATTTTGATGTACATCATGCTCTTAGAACCTCATTTCAGAGCTTGTGCTTTGAAAGCCCTGATTTTGGAATGTCAAAATCAATGTTTTGAGGCACAACAAGGTTTCAAAAAGCAAGTGCCTATTCCAGAGCCTATAGTGTCAAAATTCCATTTTGATGCACATCGGTCTCTTAGAACTCATTTCGGAGCTTGTGCCTCGAAAGACCCAGTTTTGGAGCATCAAAATCAATGTTTGGAGGCACAACAAGGTTTCAAGATTCAAGTTCCAATTCTAGAGTCAATAGCGTAAAAATCTAATTTTGGTGCACATCGTGCTCTTACAACCTCATTTCGGAGCTTGTGCCTAGAAAGCCTCGGTTTTCGAGCATCAAAACCAGTGTTTTGAGGCAAAACAAGATTTCAAGATGCAATCCCCAATTCTAAAGCCAGTAGTATCAAAATCAATGTTTTGAGGGACAACAAGGTTTCAAGAAGCAAGTCCCTATTCCGGAGCCTGTAGCGTTAAAATTTCATTTTGATGCACATCATTCTCTTAGAAGCTTATTTAGGAGATTGTGCCTCGAAAGACACAATTTTGGAGCATCAAAATCAATGTTTGGTGGCACAACAAGGTTTCAAAATGCAAGTCTTGATTCCAATAGCGTCAAAATCTGCTTTTGGTGCACATCGTGCTCTTAGAACCTCATTTCAAAGCTTGTACCTCGAAAGCCCCAGTTTTTTAGCATCAAAATCAGTGTTTTGAGGCACAACAAGGTTTCAAGATGCGATCCCCGATTCTAGAGCCAGTAGCTTTAAAATTCAATTTTGATGCACATTGTGCTCTTCGAACCATGTTTTAGAAATTGTGCCTCAAAAGCCCCAGTTTTGGACCATCAAAATCGATGATTGGAGGTACAACAAGGGTTCAAGATGCAAGTCCTAATTCTGGAGCCAGTAGGGTCAATATTTGATTTTGACGCACATCGTGCTCTTAGAACCTTGATTTGGAGTTTATGCCTCAAAATCTTTGGTTTTGAAGCATCGAAATTGGTGTTTGGAGGCACAACAAGCTTTCAAGACGCAAGTTCCTATTCCGGAGCTTGTAGTGTCAAAACGTGATTTTGATGCACATCGTGCTCTTAGAACCTCATTTCAGAGTGTGTGGCTCAAAAGCTCGAGTTTGAAAACATCAAAATCAATGTTTAAAAGCACAACAAGGTTTCAAAACACAAGTCGTGATTCTCAAGCTGATAGCGTCAAAACACGATTTTGACAAACATGGTGTTCTTAGAACCTCATTTCGGAGGTTGTGCCTCAAAAGACTCATTTTTGGAGCAGAAAAATTAGTGTTTGGAGGAACAACAAGGTTTCAAGACACAAGTCCCAATTCCAGAGTCGGTAGCGTCAAAATGCAATTTCGATGTACATCGTGTTCTTAGAACCTCATTTTGGAGCTTGTGCCTTGAAAGCCCTGATTTCTGAACATTAAAATCAATGTTTTCAGGCACAACAAGGTTTCAAGAAGCAAGTCCCTATTCCAGAGTCTGTAGCATCAAAATTCCATTTTGATGCACATCATTCTCTTAGAAGCTCATTTCGGAGCTTGTGCCTCTAAAGACCCAGTTTTGGAGCATCAAAATCAATGTTTGGAGGCACAACAAGGTTTGAAGATGCAAGTCCCAATTTTAGAGTCAATAGCGTCAAAAATTGAGCTTGGCTCACATCGTGCTCTTAGAACCTCATTTCGAAGCTTAAACCTTGGAAGCCCTGGTTTTAGAGCATCAAAATCAATGTTTTAAGGCACAACAAGGTTTCAAGATGCAGGCCCTAATTCTAGAGCCAGTAGCATCATAATTAAATTTTGTTTTACATTGTGCTCTTAGAACTTGGTTATAGAAATTGTGGCTCAAAAGCTCCAGTTTTGGAGCATCAAAATCGATGTTCGGAAGATTAAAACCTTTTTTTGGAGCTTATGCCTCAAAATCTTTCGTTTCAAATTATCAAAATTGGTGTTTGGAGGCAAAACAAACTTTCAAGATGCAAGTCCCTATTCTAGAGCCTATAGTGTCAAAACATGATTTTGATGCACATCATGCTCTTAGAGTCTCATTTCAGAGCGTGTGGCTCGAAAGCTCCAGTTTCAAAACATCAAAATCAACGTTTAAAGGCACAACAAGGTTTCAAGACACAAGTCCCGATTCTCAAGCTGATAGCGTCAAAACACGATTTTCACAAACATAGTGTTCTTAGAACCTCATTTCGAAGGTTGTGCCTCAAAAGCCTCATTTCTAGAGCATAAAAAATAGTGTTTGGAGGAGCAAAAAGGTTTCAAGATACAAGTACCAATTCTAGAGTCGGTAACAACAAGGTTTCAAGATGCAAGTCTTGATTCTAGATTCAATAGTGTCAAAATCTAATTTTGGTGCACATCGTGCTCTTAGAACCTTATTTCGAAGCTTGTGCCTCGAAAGACCCAGTTTCAGAGCATCAAAATTAGTGTTTTGAGGAACAACAAGGTTTCAAGATGCAAGCCCCGATTCTAGAGCAAGTAGCATCAAAATTCAATTTTGATACACATTGTGCTCTTAAAACCCTGTTTTAGATATTATGCCTCAAAAGCCTAAGTTTTGGAGAATCAAAATCGATGTTTGGAGGAACAACGAGGTTTCAAGATGCAAGTCGTCATTCTGGAGCCGGTAGTGTTAGAATTTGATTTTGATGCACATCGTGCTCTTAGAACCTTGTTTTGGAGCTTATGCCTCAAAATCTTCAGTTTTGAAGCATCCAAATTGGTGTTTGGAGGCAGAACAAGCTTCCAAGATGCAAGTCTCTATTTCGGAGCCTGTAGTGTCAAAATGTGATTTTGATGCACTTCATGCTCTTAGAACCTCATTTTGGAGGTTGTGCCTCAAAAGCCTCATTTTTGGAGCATAAAAATTAGTGTTTGAAGGCACAACAATGTTTCAAGACACAAATCCCAATTCAAGAGTCGGTAGCGACAAAACATAATTTTACTATACATCATGCTCTTACAACCTCATTTCGGAGCTTGTGCCTTCAATCCCCTAATTTTGGAACATCAAAATCAATGTTTTGTGGCACAACAAGGTTTCAAAAAGCAAGTCCCTTTTCTGGAGCCTATAGCTTCAAAATTCCTATTTGACGCAGATCATTCTCTTAGAAGCCCAATTCGGAGCTTGGCCTCGAAAAACCTAGTTTTGGAGCATCAAAATCAATGTTTGGAGACACAACAAGTTTTCAAGATGCAAGTCCCGATTCTAGAGTCAATAGCATCAAAATCTGATTTTGGGGCACATCATGCTCTTAGAACCTCATTTCGAAGCTTGTGCCTCGAAAGCCCCAGTTTCACAGCATCAAAATCAGTGTTTAGAGGCACAACAAGGTTTCAAGATGCCAACCCCGATTCTAGAGCCAGTAGCTTCAAAAAGAAAAAATTGATGCACATTGTGCTCTTAGAACCCTGCTTTAGAAATTGTGCCTCAAAAGCCCCAGATTTGGAGCATCAAAATCGACGCTTGGAAGCAGAACAAGGTTTCGGTGCATCAAAATCAGTTTTTTGAAGGACAACGAGATTTCAAGATTCAAGCCCCGATTCTAGAGCTAGTAGCATCAAAATTTAATTTTGATGCACATTGTGCTGTTAGAACCTTGTTTTAAAAATTGTGCCTCAAAATCCCTAGTTTTGGCGCATGCATCAAAATCGACGTTTGGAGGCATAACAAGGTTTCAAGATGCAAGTCCTGATTCTGGAGCCAATAGCCTCAAAATTTGATTTTGACGCACATTGTGCTCTTAGAACCTTGTTTTGGAGCTTATGCCTCAAAATATTTGGTTTCAAAGCATCAAAATTGGTGTCTGGTGGCACAACAAGTTTCAAGATGCAAGTCCCTATTTTGGATCCTGTAGTGTCAAAACGTTATTTTAATGCATATCGTGCTCTTAGAACCTTATTTTGGAGTGTTTGGCTCGAAAGCCCTAGTTTCAAAACATCAAAATCAATGCTTAAAGGCACAACAAGGATTCAAGACACAAGTCCCGATTGTCAAGCTGATACCGTCAAGACACAATTTTTACAAACATCATGTTCTTAGAACCTCATTTCGGAGGTTGTGCCTCAAAAGCTTCATTTTTGGAGCATTAAAATTAGTGTTTGGAGGCACAACAAGGTTTGAAGACACAAGTCCCAATTCTAAAGTGGGTAGCGTGAAAACGCAATTTTGATGTACATCATGCACTTACAAGCTCATTTCAGAGCTTGTGACGTGAAAGCCTTGATTTTGGAACATCAAAATCAATGTTTGGAGGCACAAAAAGGTTTCAAGAGAAAGACCCTATTTCGTAGCTTTACAGCCTCAAAATTCGATTTTGACGCACATCATTCTCTTAGAACCTCATTTCGGAGGTTGTGCCTCAAAAGCCTCCTTTTTGGAGCATAAAAATTAGTGTTTGGAGGCCCAACATGGTTTGAAGACACAAGTCCCAATTCTAGAATCGGTATCATCAAAACACAATTTTGATGTACATCGTGCTCTTAGAACATCATTTCGGATCTTGTAACTTGAAAGCCTTGATTTTGGAACATCAAAATCAGTGTTTTGGGGCACAACAACTTTTCAAGAAGCAAGTTTGTATTCCGTAGGCTGTAACGTCAA
This sequence comes from Cryptomeria japonica, assembly GCF_030272615.1. Lineage (NCBI taxonomy): Eukaryota > Viridiplantae > Streptophyta > Pinopsida > Cupressales > Cupressaceae > Cryptomeria > Cryptomeria japonica. Next base: position 396,552,176 of record NC_081405.1, read on the forward strand.
AATTCCATTTTGATGCACATCATTCTCTTAGAAGCTCATTTCGGAATTGTTGCCTCGAAAGATCCAGTTTTTGAGCATCAAAATCAATGTTTGGAGGCACAACAAGTTATCAAGATGCAAGTCCCGATTCTAGATTCAATAGCGTCAAAATATGATTTTGGCAAACATCGTGCTCTTAGAACCTCATTTCGAAACTTGTGCCTCGAAAGCCTTGGTTTCAAAGCATCAAAATCAGTGTTTTGAGGGATAACAAGGTTTCAAGAAGCAAGCCCCGATTCTAGAGGCAGTAGCATCAAAATTCAATTTTCATGCACATTGCGCTCTTAGAACCCTGTTTTTAGAAATTGTGCCTCAAAATCAATGTTTTGGGGCACAACAACATTTCAAGAAGCAAGTCTGTATTCTGGAGCCTGTAACGTCAAAATTCCATTTTGATGCACATCATTCTCTTAAAAGCTCATTTCGGAGTTGTTGCCTCGAAAGATCTAGTTTTTTAGCATCAAAATCAATGTTTGGAGGCACAACAAGTTTTCAAGATGCAAGTCCCGATTCTATATTCAATAGCGTCAAAATATGATTTTGGCACACATCGTGCTCTTAGAACCTCATTTCGAAGCTTGTGCCTTGAAAGCCTTGGTTTCAGAGCATCAAAATCAGTGTTTTGAGGGATAACAAGGTTTCAAGATGCAAGCCCCGATTCTAGAGGCAGAAGCATCAAAATTCAATTTTCATGCACATTGTGCCCTTAGAACCATGTTTTTAGAAATTGTTCCTCAAAAGCCCCAGTTTTGGACAATCAAAATCTTTGTTTGGAGGCACAACAACGTTTGAAGATACAAGTCTTGATTCTGGAGCTGGTAGCATCAAAATTTGATTTTGACGCACGTCGTGCTCTTAGAACCTTGTTTTGGAGGTTATGCCTCAAAATCTTTGGTTTCGAAGCATCAAAATTGGTGTTTGGAGGCAAAAAAGGCTTTCAAGACGTAAGTCCCTATTCCAGAGCCTGTAGTGTCAAAATGTGATTTTGATGCACATCATGCTCGTAGATCCTCGTTTCAGAGTGTGTGGCTGGAAAGCTCCAGTTTCAAAACATCAAAATCAATGTTTAAAGGCACAATAAGGTTTCAAGACACAAGTCCCGATTCTCAACCTGGTAGCGTCAAAACATGATTTTGATAAACATGGTGTTCTTAGAACGTCATTTAGGAGGTCGTGCCTCAAAAGCCTCATTTTTGGAGCATAAAAATTAGTGTTTGGAGGCACGACAAGGTTTCAAGACAAAATTCTGAATTCTAGAGTCGGTAGCATCAAAATGTAATTTTGATGTACATAGTGCTCTTAGAACATCATTTCAGAGCTTGTGCCTTGAAAGACCCAGTTTTGGAGCATCAAAATCAATGTTTGGAGGCACAAGAAGGTTTCAGGATGCAAGTCTCGATTCTAGAGCCAATAGCCTCAAAATCTGATTTTCGCGCACATCGTGGTCTTAGAACCTCATTTTGAAGCTTGTGCCTCGAAAGCCCCAGTTTGAGAGCATCAAAATTAGTGTTTTGAGGCACAGTAAAGTTTCAAGATGCAAGCCTCGATTCTAGAGCCAGTAGCATGAAAATTCTATTTTTATGCATATTGTGCTCTTAGAACCCTGTTTTAGAAATTGTGCCTCAAAAGCCCCAGTTTTGGAGCATCAATTTGGAGGCACAATAAAGTTTCAAGATGCAAGTCCTGATTCTAGAGCCGATAGCGTCAAAATTTGATTTTGATGCACATCGTGCTCTTAGAACCTTGTTTTGGAGCTTATGCCTCAAAATCTTCAATTTCAAATAATCGAAATTGGTGTTTGGAGGCACAACAAGCTTTCAAGATGCAAGTTCCTATTCTGGGGCGTGTAGTGTCAAAATGTGATTTTGATGCACATCATGCTCTTAGAATCTCATTTTGGAGCGTGTGGCTCGAAAGCTCCAGTTTCCAAACATCAAAATCAATGCTTAAAGGCACAACAAGGTTTCAAGACACAAGTCCCGATTGTCAAGCTGATAGCGTCAAAACACAATTTTTACGAACATGGTGTTCTTAGAACCTCATTTCGGATGTTGTGCCTAAAAAGCTTCATTTTTGGAGCATAAAAATTAGTGTTTGGAGGCACAACATGGTTTCAAGAAACAAGTCCTAATTGTAGAATCGGTATCATCAAAACGCAATTTTGATGTACATCCTGCTCTTAGAACCTCATTTCGGAGCTTGTGCCTTGAAATACCTGATTTTAGAACATCAAAATCAATGTTTTGGGGCACAACAACTTTTCAAGAAGCAAGTCCGTATTCCAAAGCCTGTAGCGTCAAAATTCCATTTTGACGCACATCAATCTCTTAGAAGCTCATTTTGGACCTTGTGCCTCGAAATATCTAGTTTTTTAGCATCAAAATCAATGTTTGGAGGCATAACAAGTTTTCAAGATGCAAGTCCCGATTCTAGATTCAATAGCGTCAAAATATGATTTTGGCACACATCGTGCTCTTAGAACCTCATTTCGAAGCTTGTGCCTCGAAAGCCTTGGTTTCAGAGCATCAAAATTAGTGTTTTGAGGGATAACAAGGTTTCAAGATGCAAGCCCCGATTCTAGAGGCAGAAGCATCAAAATTCAATTTTCATGCACATTGTGCCCTTAGAACCATGTTTTTAGAAATTGTTCCTCAAAAGCCCCAGTTTTGGACAATCAAAATCTTTGTTTGGAGGCACAACAACGTTTGAAGATACAAGTCTTGATTCTGGAGCTGGTAGCATCAAAATTTGATTTTGACGCACGTCGTGCTCTTAGACCCTCTTTTTGGAGCTTATGCCTCAAAATCTTTGGTTTCAAACCATCAAAATTGGTGTTTGGAGGCAAAAAAGGCTTTCAAGACGTAAGTCCCTATTCCAGAGCCTATAGTGTCAAAATGTGATTTTGATGCACATCATGCTCTTAGATCCTCGTTTCAGAGCGTGTGGCTGGAAAGCTCTAGTTTCAAAACATCAAAATCAATGTTTAAAGGCACAATAAGGTTTCAAGACACAAGTCCCGATTCTCAACCTGGTAGCGTCAAAACATGATTTTGATAAACATGGTGTTCTTAGAACATCATTTAGGAGGTCGTGCCTCAAAAGCCTCATTTTTGGATCATAAAAATTAGTGTTTGGAGGCACAACAAGGTTTCAAGACAAAATTCTGAATTCTAGAGTCGGTAGCATCAAAATGCAATTTTGATGTACATCATGCTCTTAGAACATCATTTCAGAGCTTGTGCCTTGAAAGACCCAGTTTTGGAGCATCAAAATCAATGTTTGGAGGCACAAGAAGGTTTCAGGATGCAAGTCTCGATTCTAGAGCCAATAGCCTCAAAATCTGATTTTGGCGCACATCGTGGTCTTAGAACCTCATTTTGAAGCTTATGCCTTGAAAGCCCCAGTTTGAGAGCATCAAAATTAGTGTTTTGAGGCACAGTAAAGTTTCAAGATACAAGCCTCGATTCTAGAGCCAGTAGCATCAAAATTCTATTTTTATGCATATTGTGCTCTTAGAACCCTGTTTTAGAAATTGTGCCTCAAAAGCCCCAGTTTTGGAGCATCAAAATCTATGTTTGGAGGCACAATAAAGTTTCAAGATGCAAGTCCTGATTCTAGAGCCGATAGCGTCAAAATTTGATTTTGATGCACATCGTGCTCTTAGAACCTTGTTTTGGAACTTATGCCTCAAAATCTTCAATTTCAAATAATCAAAATTGGTGTTTGGAGGCACAACAAGCTTTCAAGATGCAAGTTCCTATTCTGGGGCGTGTAGTGTCAAAATGTGATTTTGATGCACATCATGCTCTTAGAATCTCGTTTTGGAGCGTGTGGCTCGAAAGCTCCAGTTTCCAAACATCAAAATCAATGCTTAAAGGCACAACAAGGTTTCAAGACACAAGTCCCGATTGTCAAGCTGATAGCGTCAAAACACAATTTTTACGAACATGGTGTTCTTAGAACCTCATTTCGGATGTTGTGCCTAAAAAGCTTCATTTTTGGAGCATAAAAATTAGTGTTTGGAGGCACAACATGGTTTCAAGAAACAAGTCCTAATTGTAGAATCGGTATCATCAAAACGCAATTTTGATGTACATCCTGCTCTTAGAACCTCATTTCGGAGCTTGTGCCTTGAAATACCTGATTTTAGAACATCAAAATCAATGTTTTGGGGCACAACAACTTTTCAAGAAGCAAGTCCGTATTCCAGAGCCTGTAGCGTCAAAATTCCATTTTGACGCACATCAATCTCTTAGAAGCTCATTTTGGACCTTGTGCCTCGAAAGATCTAGTTTTTTAGCATCAAAATCAATGTTTGGAGGCACAACAAGTTTTCAAGATGCAAGTCCCGATTCTAGATTCAATAGCGTCAAAATATGATTTTGGCACACATCGTGCTCTTAGAACCTCATTTCGAAGCCTGTGCCTCGAAAGCCTTGGTTTCAGAGCATCAAAATCAGTGTTTTGAGGGATAACAAGGTTTCAAGATGCAAGCCCTGATTCTAGAGGCAGAAGCATCAAAATTCAATTTTCATGCACATTGTGCCCTTAGAACCATGTTTTTAGAAATTGTTCCTCAAAAGCGCTAGTTTTGGACAATCAAAATCTTTGTTTGGAGGCACAACAATGTTTGAAGATACAAGTCTTGATTCTGGAGCTGGTAGCATCAAAATTTGATTTTGACGCACGTCATGCTCTTAGACCCTTGTTTTGGAGCTTATGCCTCAAAATCTTTGGTTTCAAACCATCAAAATTGGTGTTTGGAGGCAAAAAAGGCTTTCAAGACGTAAGTCCCTATTCCAGAGCCTGTAGTGTCAAAATGTGATTTTGATGCACATCATGCTCTTAGATCCTCGTTTCAGAGCGTGTGGCTGGAAAGCTCCAGTTTCAAAACATCAAAATCAATGTTTAAAGGCACAATAAGGTTTCAAGACACAAGTCTCGATTCTCAACCTGGTAGCCTCAAAACATGATTTTGATAAACATGGTGTTCTTAGAACGTCATTTAGGAGGTCGTGCCTCAAAAGCCTCATTTTTGCAGCATAAAAATTAGTGTTTGGAGGCACAACAAGGTTTCAAGACAAAATTCTGAATTCTAGAGTCAGTAGCATCAAAATGCAATTTTGATGTACATCATGATCTTAGAACATCATTTCAGAGCTTGTGCCTTGAAAGACCCAGTTTTGGAGCATCAAAATCAATGTTTGGAAGCACAAGAAGGTTTCAGGATGCAAGTCTCGATTCTAGAGCCAATAGCCTCAAAATCTGATTTTCGCGCACATCGTGGTCTTAGAACCTCATTTTGAAGCTTGTGCCTCGAAAGCCCCAGTTTGAGAGCATCAAAATTAGTGTTTTGAGGCACAGTAAAGTTTCAAGATGCAAGCCTCGATTCTAGAGCCAGTAGCATCAAAATTCTATTTTTATGCATATTGTGCTCTTAGAACCCTGTTTTAGAAATTGTGCCTCAAAAGCCCCAGTTTTGGAGCATCAATTTGGAGGCACAATAAAGTTTCAAGATGCAAGTCCTGATTCTAGAGCTGATAGCATCAAAATTTGATTTTGATGCACATCGTGCTCTTAGAACCTTGTTTTGGAGCTTATGCCTCAAAATCTTCAATTTCAAATAATCAAAATTGGTGTTTGGAGGCACAACAAGCTTTCAAGATGCAAGTTCCTATTCTGGGGCGTGTAGTGTCAAAATGTGATTTTGATGCACATCATGCTCTTAGAATCTCATTTTGGAGCGTGTGGCTCGAAAGCTCCAGTTTCCAAACATCAAAATCAATGCTTAAAGGCACAACAAGGTTTCAAGACACAAGTCCCGATTGTCAAGCTGATAGCGTCAAAACACAATTTTTTCGAACATGGTGTTCTTAGAACCTCATTTCGGATGTTGTGCCTAAAAAGCTTCATTTTTGGAGCATAAAAATTAGTGTTTGGAGGCACAACATGGTTTCAAGAAACAAGTCCTAATTCTAGAATCGGTATCATCAAAATGCAATTTTGATGTACATCGTGCTCTTAGAGCCTCATTTCGGAGCTTGTGCCTTGAAATACCTGATTTTAGAACATCAAAATCAAAGTTTTGGGGCACAACAACTTTCCAAGAAGCAAGTCCGTATTCCAGAGCCTGTAGCGTCAAAATTCCATTTTGACGCACATCAATCTCTTAGAAGCTCATTTCGCACCTTGTGCCTCGAAAGATCTAGTTTTTTAGCATCAAAATCAATGTTTGGAGGTACAACAAGTTTTCAAGATGCAAGTCCCGATTCTAGATTCAATAGCGTCAAAATATGATTTTGGCACACATCGTGCTCTTAGAACCTCATTTCGAAGCTTGTGCCTCGAAAGCCTTGGTTTTAGAGCATCTAAATCAGTGTTTTGAGGGATAACAAGGTTTCAAGATGCAAGCCCCGATTCTAGAGGCAGAAGCATCAAAATTCAATTTTCAAGCACATTGTGCCCTTAGAACCATGTTTTTAGAAATTGTTCCTCAAAAGCCCCAGTTTTGGACAATCAAAATCTTTGTTTGCAGGCACAACAAGGTTTGAAGATACAAGTCTTGATTCTGGAGCTGGTAGCATCAAAATTTGATTGTGACGCACGTCGTGCTCTTAGAACTTTGTTTTGGAGCTTATGCCTCAAAATCTTCGGTTTCAAACCATCAAAATTTGTGTTTGGAGACACAACAAGCTTTAAAAACGTAAGTCTCTATTGACAAACAATGTTTTCTTAGAACCTCTTTTAGCGGGTCGTGCCTCAAAAGCCTCGTTTTTGGAGCATAAAAATTAGTGTTTCGAGGCACAACAAGGTTTCAAGACACAATTCTCAATTCCAAAGTCAGTAGCATCAAAACGCAATTTTGATGTACATCGTGCTCTAAGAACCTCATTTCAGAGCTTCTGCCTTGAAAGACCCAGTTTTGGTGCATCAAAATTAATGTTTGGAGGCACAACAAGGTATTAGGATGCAAGTCCCGATTCTAGAGTCAATAGCGTCAAAATCTGATTTTGGCGCACATCTTGCTCCTAGAACCTCATTTCGAAGCATGTGCCTCGAAAGCCCTAGTTTTGGAGCATCTAAATCAATGTTTTGAGGCACAACAAAGTTTCAAGATGCAAGCCCCGATTCTAGAGCCAGTAGCATCAAAATTCCATTTTTATGCACATTGTGCTCTTAGAACCCTGTTTTTAGAAAATGTGCCTCAAAAGCCCCAGTTTTGGACAATCAAAATCTTTGTTTGGAGGCATAACAAGGTTTGAAGATGCAAGTCTTGATTCTGGAGCTGGTAGCATCAAAATTTGATTTTGACGCACATCGTGCTCTTAGAACTTTGTTTTGGAGCTTATGCCTCAAAATCTTTGGTTTCGAAGCGTCAAAATTGGTGTTTGGAGGCAAAAAAGGCTTTCAAGACGTAAGTCCCTATTCCAGAGCCCGTAGTGTCAAAATGTGATTTTGATGCACATCATTCTCTTAGATCCTCGTTTCAGAGCGTGTGGCTGGAAAGCTCCAGTTTCAAAACATCAAAATCAATGTTTAAAGGCACAATAAGGTTTCAAAACACAAGTCCTGATTCTCAACTTGGTAGCGTCAAAACATGATTTTGATAAACATGGTCTTCTTAGAACGTCATTTAGGAGGTCGCGCCTCAAAAGCCTCATTTTTGGAGCATAAAAATTAGTGTTTGGAGGCACAACAAGGTTTCAAGACAAAATTTTGAATTCTAGAGTCAGTAGCATCAAAACGCAATTTTGATGTACATCATGCTCTTAGAACATCATTTCAGAGCTTGTGCCTTGAAAGACCCAGTTTTGGAGCATCAAAATCAATGTTTGGAGGCACAAGAAGGTTTCAGGATGCAAGTCTCGATTCTAGAGTCAATAGCCTCAAAATCTGATTTTGGTGCATATCGTGCTCTTAGAACCTCATTTCGAAGCTTGTGCCTCGAAAGCCCTAGTTTGAGAGCATCAAAATTAGTGTTTTGAGGCACAACAAAGTTTCAAGATGCAAACCTCGATTCTAGAGCCAGTAGCATCAAAATTATATTTTTATGCATATTGTGCTCTTAGAACCCTGTTTTAGAAATTGTGCCTCAAAAGCCCCAGTCTTGGAGCATCAAAATCAATGTTTGGAGGCACAATAAAGTTTCAAGATGCAAGTCCTGATTCTGGAGCCGATAGCATCAAAATTTGATTTTGACGCACATCGTGCTCTTAGAACCTTGTTTTGGAGCTTATGCCTCAAAATCTTCAATTTCAAATAATCAAAATTGGTGTTTGGATGCACAACAAGCTTTCAAGATGCAAGTTCCTATTCTGGGGCATGTAGTGTCAAAATGTAATTTTGATGCACATCATGCTCTTAGAATCTCATTTTGGAGCGTGTGGCTCGAAAGCTCCAGTTTCCAAACATCAAAATCAATGCTTAAAGGCACAACAAGGTTTCAAGACACAAGTCCCGATTGTCAAGATGATAGCGTCAAAACACAATTTTTACGAACATGGTGTTCTTAAAACCTCATTTTGGATGTTGTGCCTAAAAAGCTTCGTTTTTGGAGCATAGAAATTAGTGTTTGGAGGCACAACATGGTTTCAAGAAACAAGTCCTAATTCTAGAATCGGTATCATCAAAACGCAATTTTGATGTACATCGTGCTCTTAGAACCTCATTTCGGAGCTTGTGCCTTGAAAGACCTGATTTTAGAACATCAAAATCAATGTTTTGGGGCACAACAATTTTTCAAGAAGCAAGTCCGTATTCGAAAGCCTGTAGCGTCAAAATTCCATTTTGACGCACATCAATCTCTTAGAAGCTCATTTCAGACCTTGTGCCTCGAAAGACCAAGTTTTGGAGCATCAAAATCAATGTTTGGAAACACAACAAGGTTTTAAGATGGAAGTCCTGATTCTAGAGTCAATAGTGTCAAAATTTGATTTTGGCGCACATCGTGCTCTTAGAACCTCATTTCGAAGCTTGTGCCTCGAAAGCCCTAGTTTCAGAGCATCAAAATCAGTGTTTTGAGGGACAACAAGGTTTCAAGATGCAAGCTACGATTCTAGAGCCAGTAGCATCAAAATTCAATTTTGATGCACATTGTGCTCTTAGAACCCCGTTTTTAGAAATTGTGCCTCAAAAGCCCCAGTTTTGGATAATCAAAATTAATGTTTGGAGACAAAACAAGGTTTCAAGATACAAGTTCTTATTCTGGAGCTGGTAGCATCAAAATTTGATTGTGATGCACGTCGTGCTCTTAGAACCTTGTTTTGGAGCTTATGCCTCAAACTCTTCGGTTTCAAAGCATCAAAATTGGTGTTTGGAGACACAACAAGCTTTAAAGACGTAAGTCTCTATTAACAAACATGGTGTTCTTAGAACCTCATTTAGGGGGTCGTGCCTCAAAAGCCTCATTTTTGGAGCATTTATTTTTTTTTGAGGCACAACAAGGTTTCAAGACACAATTCTCAATTCCAAAGTCGGTAGCGTCAAAACGCAATTTTGATGTACATCGTGCTCTAAGAACCTCATTTCAGAGCTTGTGCCTTGAAAGACCCAGTTGTGGAGCATCAAAATTAATGTTTGGAGGCACAACAAGGTTGGATGCAAGTCCCGATTCTAGAGTCAATAGCGTCAAAATCTGATTTTGGCGCACGTCGTGCTGTTAGAACCTCATTTCGAAGCTTTTGCCTTGAAAGCCCTAGTTTTGGAGCATCTAAATCAGTGTTTTGAGGCACAACAAAGTTTCAAGATGCAAGTCCCGATTCTAGAGCCAGTAGCATCAAAATTCCATTTTTATGCACATTGTGCTCTTAGAACCCTGTTTTTAGAAAATGTGCCTCAAAAGCCCCCAGGTTTGGACAATCAAAATCTTTGTTTGGAGGCACAACAACGTTTGAAGATGCAAGTCTTGATTCTGGAGTTGGTAGCATCAAAATTTGATTTTGATAGACGTCGTGCTCTTAGAACTTTGTTTTGGAGCTTATGCCTCGAAATCTTCAATTTCAAATAATCAAAATTTGTGTTCGGAGGCACAACAAGCTTTTAAGACGCAAGTTCCTATTTTGGGGCCTGTAGTGTCAAAACGTTATTTTTGATGCACATCGTGCTCTTAGAATCTCGTTTTGGAGCATGTGGCTCAAAAGGTCTAGTTTTCAAACATCAAAATCAATGCTTAAAGACACAATAAGGTTTCAAGATACAGGTCCCGATTGTCAAACTAATAGCGTCAAAACACGATTTTTCGAAACATGGTGTTCTTAGAACATTATTTCGGAGGTTGTGCCTCAAAAGATTCATTTTTGGAGCATAAAAATTAGTGTTTGTAGGCACAACAAGGTTTCAAGACACAAGTCCCAATTCTAGAGTGGGCAGTGTCAAAACACAATTTTGATGTACATCGTGCTCTTAGAACCTCGTTTCGGAGCTTGTGACGTGAAAGCCCTGATTTTGGAACATCAAAATCAATGTTTGGAGGCACAACAAGGTTTCAAGAAGCAGGTCCCTATTCCGTAGCCTGTAGCCTCAAAATTCCATTTTGACACACATCATTCTTTTAGAAGCTCATTTCAGAGGTTGTCCCTGAAAAGCCTCATTTTTAGAGCATAAAAATTAGTGTTTCGAAGCACAACATGGTTTCAAGACACTAGTCCCAATTCTAGAATCGATATCATCAAAACGCAATTTTGATGTACATCATGTTCTTAGAACCTCATTTCAGAGCTTGTGCTTCAAAAGTCCTGATTTTGGAACATCAAAATCAATGTTTTTAGGCACAACAAGGTTTCAAGAAGCAAGTTCCTCTTCCGAAGCCTATAGCGTCAAAATTCTATTTTGACGCACATCGTTCTCTTAGAAGCTCATTTCGGACCTTGTGCCTCGAAAGACCTAGTTTTAGAGCATCAAAATCAATGTGTGGAGGTACAACAAGGTTTCAAGATGCAATTCCCGATTCTAGAGTCAATACCATCAATATCTGATTTTGGCGCACATCGTGCTCTTAGAACCTCATTTCGAAGCTTGTGCCTCAAAAGCCCCGGTTTCAAAGCATCAAAATCAGTGTTTTGAGGCACAACAAGGTTTCAAGATCAAAGCCCTCATTCTAGAGCCACTAGCATCAAAATTCAATTTTGGTGAACATTGTGCTCTTAGAACTCTGTTTTAGAAATTTTGCCTCAAAAGCCCAATTTTGGAGCATCAAAATTGATGTTTGGAGGCACATCAAGGTTTCAAGATGCAAGTCCTGATTCTGGAGCCAGTAGCGTCAAAATTTGATTTTGATGCACATCGTGCTCTTAGAGCCTTGTTTTGGAGCTTATGCATAAAAATCATCAGTTTCAAAGCATCGAAATTGGTGTTTGGAGGCACAACAAGCTTTCAAGATGCAAGTCCCTATTCCAGAGCTGTTCTTAGAACCTCATTTGGGAGGTTGTGCCTCAAAATCCTTTTTTTTGGAGCATTAAAATTAGTGTTTGGAGGCACAACAAGGTTCAAGACACAAGACCCAGTTTTGGAGCACCAAAATCAATGTTTGGAGGCACAAAAAGGTTTCAAGGTGCAATTCCCGATTCTAGAGTCAATAGCATCAAAATCTGATTTTGGCACACATCGTGCTCTTAGAACCTCATTTTGAAGCTTGTGCCTCGAAAGCCCCAGTTTTGGAGAATCAAAATTAGTGTTTTGAGGCACAACAAGGTTTCAAGATGCAACCCCCGATTCTAGAGCCAGTAGCATCAAAATTCAATTTTGATGCACATTGTGCTCCTAGAACCCTGTTTTAGATATTGTGTCTCAAAAGCCCCAGTTTTGAAGCATCAAAATCGATGTTTGGAGGCGCAACAAGGTTTCAAGATGCAAGTCCTGATTATGCAGCCGATAGCATCAAAATTTGATTTTGACGCACATCGTGCTCTTAGAACTTTGTTTTGGAGCTTGTGCCTCAAAATCTTCTATTCTAAAGCATCCAAATTGGTGTTTGGAGGCAGAACAAGCTTCCAAGACACAAGTCTCTATTCCGGAGCTTGTAGTGTCAAAACATGATTTTGATGCACTTTGTTCTCTTAAAACCTCATTTCGTAGCATGTGTCTCGTAACCTCCAGTTTTGAAACATCAAAATCAATGTTTAAAGGTACAACAAGGTTTCAAGGCACAAGTCCTGATTCTCAAGATGATAGAGTCAAAACACGATTTTGACGAACATGATGTTCTTATAACCTCATTTCGGAGGTTGTGCCTCAAAAGCCTCATTTTTAGAGCATAAAAATTAGTGTTTGGAGGCAAAACAAGGTTTCAAGATGCAAGCCCCGATTCTAGAGCCAGTACCATCAAAATTCAATTTTTATGCACATTGCTCTTAGAACCCTGTTTTAGAAATTGTGCCTCAAAAGCCCGAGTTTCTGACATCAAAATCGATGTTTTGAGGCACAATAAGGTTTCAAGATACAAGTCTTGATTGTCAAGCCAGTAGTGTCAAAATTTTATTTTGATGCACATCACGCTCTTAGAACCTTGTTTTGGAGCTTATGCCTCAAAATCTCGTGTTTTGAAGCATCAAAATTGGTGTATGGAGACAGAACAAGCTTTCAAGATGCAAGTCCCTATTCTAGAGCCTGTAGTGTCAAAACATGATTTTGATGTACATCATGCTCTTATAACCTCCTTTTGGAGCTTGTGGCTCGAAAGCTTTAGTTTCAAAACATCATGCTCTTAGAACTTCATTTCGGAGCTTGTGCCTTGAAAGCCCTGATTTTGGAATATCAAAATAAATGTTTTGAGGCACAACAAGGTTTCAAGAAATAAGTCCCTATTCCAGAGCCTGTAGCATCACAATTCCATTTTGACGCACATCATTATCTTAGAGGCTCATTTCAGAGCTTGTGCCTGGAAAGCCCCAGTTTTGGAGCATCAAAATCAATGTTTGTAGGCACAACAGGTTTTCAAGATGCAAGTCCCAATTCTAGAGTCAATAGTGTTTTGTGGAAAGCCCCGATTGTGGAGCATCAAAATCAGTGTTTTGTGGCACAACAAGGTTTCAAGATGCAAACCCCGATTAGAGAGCTAGTACCATCAAAATTTAATTTTGATGCACATTGTGCTCTTAGAACCCTGTTTTAGAAATTGTGCCTCAAAGGCCCCATATTTGGAGCATCAAAATTGATGTTTTCCGCACAACAAGGTTTCAAGATGCAAGTCCTGATTCTGGAGCCAGTAGCGTTAAAATTTGGTGTTGATGCACATAGTGCTCTTAGAATCCTTTTTTGAAGCTATTGCTCACAATCTTTGGTTTCGAGGCATAGAAATTGGTGTTTGGAGGCACAACAAGCTTTCAAGACGCAAGTCCCTATTTCGGAGCCTGTAGTGTCAAAATGTGATTTTGATGCACATCATGTTCTTAGAACCTCATTTCAGAGCGTGTGGCTCGAAAGGTCTAGTTTCAAAACATCAAAATCAATGTTTAAAGGCACAACAAGGTTTCAAGACAGCAGTCCCGATTCTCAAGCTAATAGCGTCAAAACATGATTTTGACAAACATGGTCTTCTTAGAACCTAATTTTGGAGGTCGTGCCTCAAAATCCTTGTTTTTAGAGCATAAAAATTAGTGTTTGGATGCACAACAAATTTTCAAGACACAAGTCCCAATTCCAGAGTCAGTAGCGTCAAAACATAATTTTGATGTACATCATGCTCTTAGAACCTCATTTCAGAGCTTGTGCCTTGAAAGCCCTAATTTTGGAACATCAAAATCAATGTTTCGGGGCACAATAAGGTTTCAAGAAGCAAGTCCCTATTCCAGAGCTTGTGCCTCGAAAGCCCCAGTTTCGGAGCATCAAAATAATGTTTTGAGGCACAACAAGGTTTCAAGATGCAAGCCCCGATTCTAGAGCCAGCAATTTTGATGCACATTGTGCTCTTAGAACCATGTTTTAGAAATTGTGCCTCAAAGCCCCAATTTTGGACCATCGAAATCGATGCTTGGAGGCACAACAAGTTTTAAAGATGCAAGTCTTGATTCTAGAGCCAGTAGTGTCAAAATTTGATTTTGACGCACATCATGCTCTCAAAACCTTGTTTTGAAGTTTATGCCTCAAAATCTTTGGTTTCGAAGCATCAAAATTGGTGTTTGGAGGCACAACAAGCTTTCAAAACGTAAGTCCCTATTTTGGAGCTTGTAGTGTCAAAACATGATTTTGATGCACATCGTGCTGTTAGAACCTTGTTTCGGAGAGTATGGCTCGAAAGCTCCAATTTCAAAACATCAAAATCAATTATTAAAGGTACAACAAGGTTTCAAGACACAAGTCCCAGTTCTCAAGCTAATAGCATCAAAACACACTTTTGGCAAACATGGTGTTCTTAGAACCTCATTTTGGAGGTTGTTCCTCGAAAGCCTCATTTTTGGAGCATAAAAATTAGTGTTTGGAGGCACAAAAAGCTTTCAATACACAAGTCCCAATTACAGAGTCGGTAGCGTCAAAATGAAATTTTGATGTACATCATGCTCTTAGAACCTCATTTCGGAGCTTGTGCCTTGAAAGCCTTGATTTTGGAACATCAAAATCAATGTTTTGAGGCACAACAAGGTTTCAAGATGCAAGTCCGTATATCGGAAACTATAGTGTCAAAATTCCATTTTGACGCACATCATTTCCTTAGAAGCTCATTTCGGATATTGTGCCTCAAAAGACCCAGTTTTGGAGCATTAAAAACAATGTTTGGAGGCACAACAAGGTTTCAAGATACAAGTCCTGATTCTAGAGTCAATAGTGTCAAAATCTGATTTTGGCACACATTGTGCTCTTAGAACCTCATTTCGAAGCTTGTGCCTCGAAAGCCCCGATTTGGGAGCATCAAAATCAGTGTTTTGAGGCTCAACAAGGTTTCAAGATGGAAGCCCCGATTCTAGAGCCAGTAGCATCAAAATTGAACTTTGATGCACTTTGTTCTCTTAGAACCCTATTTTAAAAATTGTGCCTCAATAGCCCTAGTTTTGGAGAATCAAAATCGATGTTTGGAGGCACAACAAGGTTTCAATATGCAAGTCCTGATTGTAGAGCCGGTAGAGTCAAAATTTGATTTTGACGCACATTGTGCTCTTAGAACCTTGTTTTGGAGCTTATGCTTCAAAATCATTGGTTTCGAAGCATCAAAATTGGTGTCTACAGGCACAACAAGCTTTCAAGACACAAGTCCCTATTCCGGAGGCTGTAGTGTCAAAACATGATTTTGATGCAGATTGTGCTTTTACAACCTCATTTCAGAGCGTGTGGCTCGAAAGCTCTAGTTTCCAAACATCAAAAGCTATGTTTAAAGGCACAACAAGGTTTCAAGACACGAGTCCCGATTCTCAGCCTGATAGCATCAAAAAATGATTTTCACAAACATGGTGTTCTTAGAACTTCATTTCAGAGGTTGTGCCTAAAAAGGCGCATTTTTGGAGCATAAAAATTAGTTCTTGAGCCTCGAAAGCCCCGATTTCGGAGCATCAAAATCAATGTTTTGAGGCACAACAAGGTTTCAATATGCAAGCCCCGATTCTAGAGCTAGTAGCATCAAAATTCAATTTTGATGCACATTGTTCTCTTAGAACCCTGTTTTTAAAATTGTGCCTCAACAGCCCCAGTTTTGGAGCATCAAAATCGATGTTTGGAGGAAAAACAAGGTTTCAAGATGCAAGTCCTGATTCTGGAGGCGGTTGCATCAAAATTTGATTTTGACGCACATGCTGCTCTGAGAACCTTGTTTTGGAGCTTATATGCCTCAAAATCTTATGTTTCAAAGCATCAAAATTGGTGTTTGGAGGCACAACAAGCTTTCAAGACGCAAGTCACTATTTCGAAGCCTATAGTGTCAAAACGTGATTTTGATGTACATCTTGCTCTTAGAACCTTGTTTCGGAGCATGTGGCTCGAAAGCTCCAGTTTCAAAACATCAAAATCAATGTTTCATGGAACAACAAGGTTTCACGACACAAGTCTCGATTCTCAAGCTGATAGCGTTAAAACATGATTTTGACAAACATGGTGTTTTTAGAACCTCATTTCGGAGGTTGTGCCTCAAAAACCTCATTTTTGGAGCATAAAAATTAGTGTTTGGAGGCACAACAAGGTTTCAAGACACAAATCCCAATTCCAGAGTCGGTAGCGTCAAAATGCAATTTCGATGTACATCATGCTCTTAGAACCTCATTTTGGAGCTTGTGCCTTGAAAGCCCTGATTTTCGAACATCAAAAGAAATGTTTTGAGGCACAACAAGGTTTCAAGAAGCATGTCCCTATTCAGGAGTCTGTAGCCTCAAAATTCCATTTTGACGCACATCATTCTTTTAGAAGTTCATTTCAGAGCTTGTGCCTCGAAAGATCCAGTTTTGGAACATCAAAATCAATGTTTGGAGGCACAATAAGGTTTCAAGATGCAAGTCCCGATTCTACAGTCAATAGCATCAAAATATGATTTTGGCGCACATCGTGTTCTTAGAACCTCATTTTGAAGCTTGAAACTTGAAAGCCCCAGTTTCGAAGCATCAAAATTAGTGTTTTGAGGCACAACAAGGTTTCAAGATGCAAGCCATGATTCTGGAGGCGGTTGCGTGAAAATTTGATTTTGGCGCACATTGTGCTCTTAGAACCTTGTTTTGGAGCTTATGCCTCAAAATCTTATTTTTCAAAGCATCAAAATTGGTGTTTGGAGGCACAACAAGCTTTCAAGATGCAAGTCCCTACTCTGAAGCCTATAGTGTCAAAACGTGATTTTGATGCACGTCGTGCTCTTAGAACCTCGTTTCGGAGCATGTTGCGCAAAAGCTCCAGTTTTGAAACATCAAAATCAATATTTAATGGTACAAGAAGGTTTCAAGACACAAGTCCCGATTCTCAAGCTGATAGCAGCAAAACACGATTTTGACAAACCTGGTGTTCTTATAACCTCATTTTCGAGGTTGTACCTCAAAAGCCTCATTTTTGGAGCTTAAAAATTAGTGTTTGAAGGCACAACAAGGTTTCAAGACACAAGTCCCAATTCTAGAGTCGGTAGCGTCAAAACACAATTTTGATGTACATCGTGCTTTTAGAACCTCATTTCGGAGCTTGTGCCTTGAAAGCCCTGATTTTGGAACATCAAAATCAACGTTTCGAGGCACAACAAGGTTTCAAGAATCAAGTCCCTATTCTGGAGCATGTAGCATCAAAATTCCATTTTGATGCACATGTTTTTCTTAGAAGCTCATCTCGGAGCTTGTGCCTCGAAAAACCCAGTTTTGGAGCATCAAAATCAATGTTGGAAGCACAACAAGGTTTCAAGATGCAAATCCCGATTCTAGAGTCAATATCGTCAAAAACTCATTTTGGTGAATATCTTGCTCTTAGAACCTCATTTTAAAGCTTGTGCCTCGAAAGCCCCGGTTTTGGAGCATCAGAATCAGTGTTTTGAGGGACAACAAGGTTTCAAGATGCAAGCCTCGATTATAGAGCCACTAGCATCAAAATTCAATTTTGATGCACATTGTGCTCTTAGAACCTTGTTTTAGTAATTGTACCTCGAAAGCCCCAATTTTGAAGAATCAAAATTGATGTTTGGAGGCACAACAAGGTTTCAAGATGCAAGTCTGAATTGTTAAGCTGATTGCGTCAAAACACGATTTTGACAAACATGGTGTTCTTGGGACCTCATTTTGAAGGTTGTGCCTCAAAAGCTTCCTTTTTGGAGCATAAAAATTAGTGTTTAGAGGCACAACAAGGTTTCAAGACACAAGTCCCAATTCTAGAGTCGGTCGCATCAAAATGCAATTTTGATGTACATCGTACTCTTAGAACGTCGTTTCGGAGCTTGTGCCTTGAAAGCCATGATTTTGGAACATCAAAATCAATGTTTTGAGGCATAACAAGGTTTCAAGAAGCAAGTCCCTATTCTAGAGCCTATAGCATCAAAATTCCATTTGGACGCACATCATTCTCTTACAAGCTCATTTCAGAGCTTGTGCCACATAAGACCTAGTTTTGGAGCATCAAAATCAGTGTCTGGAGGCACAACAAGTTTTCAAGATGCAAGTCTCAATCCTAGAGTCAATAGCGTCAAAATTTAATTTTGGTGCACATCATGCTCTTAGAACCTCATTTCGAAGCTTGTGCCTCGAAAGCCCTAGTTTCGGAGCTTCAAAATCAGTGTTTTGAGGAACAACAAGATTTCAAGATGCAAGCCCCGATTCTAGAGCCAGTAGCATCAAAATTCAATTTTGATACACATTGTGCTCTTAGAACCCTATTTTAGAAATTGTGCCTCAAAAGCCCCAGTTTTGGACAATCAAAATCTTTGTTTGGAGGCATAACAAGGTTTGAAGATGCAAGTCTTGATTTTGGAGCTGGTAGCATCAAAATTTGATTTTGACGCACGTCGTGCTCTTAGAACTTTGTTTTGGAGCTTATGCCTCAAAATCTTTGGTTTCGAAGCATCAAAATTGGTGTTTGGAGGCAAAAAAGGCTTTCAAGACGTAAGTCCCTATTCCAGAGCCTGTAGTGTCAAAATGTGATTTTGATGCACATCATTCTCTTAGATCCTCGTTTCAGAGCGTGTGGCTGGAAAGCTCCAGTTTCAAAACATCAAAATCAATGTTTAAAGGCACAATAAGGTTTCAAGACACAAGTCCTGATTCTCAACTTGGTAGCGTCAAAACATGATTTTGATAAACATGGTGTTCTTAGAACGTCATTTAGGAGGTCACGGCTCAAAAGCCTCATTTTTGGAGGCACAACAAAGTTTCAAGATGCAAGTCTTGATTCTTGAGTCGATAGTGTCAAAATGTTATTTTCATGCACATCGTGCTCTTAGAACCTTGTTTCAGAGCGTGTGGCTCGAAAGCTCCAGTTTCAAAACACCAAAATCAATGTTTAAAGGCACAACAAGGTTTCAAGACACAAGTCCCTATTCTCAAGCTGATAGCATCAAAACACGATTTTGACAAACATGGTGTCCTTAGAACCTCATTTCACAACAAGGTTTCAAGACACAAGTCCCTATTCTCAAGCTGATAGCATCAAAACATGATTTTGACAAACATGGTGTTCTTAGAACCTCATTTTGGAGGTTGTGCCTTAAAAGGCTCATTTTTGGAGCATAAAAATTAGTGTTTGGAGGCACAAAAAGGTTTCTAGAAGCAAGTCCCTATTCGAGAGCCTGTAGCATCAAAATTCCATTTTGACGCACATCATTCTTTGAGAAGCTCATTTCGGAGTTTGTGCCTCGAAAGACCCAGTTTTGGAGCATCAAAATCAATGTTTGGAGGCACAACAAGGTTTAAAGCTGCAAGTCTGGATTCTAGAGTCAATAGCGTCAAAATATAATTTTGGCGCACATCATTCTCTTAGAAGCTCATTTTGAAGCTTGTGCCTCACGTTTTCAGAGCATCAAAATCAGTGCTATGAGGCACAACAAGGTTTCAAGATGCAAGCCCCGATTCTAGAGCCAATAGCATCAAATATCAATTATGATGCACATTGTATTCTTAGAACCCTGTTTTAGAAATTGTGCTTGAAAAGCCCCATTTTTGGAGCATCAAAATCGATGTTTGGAGGCACAACAAGGTTTCAAGATGCAAGTGCTGATTCTGGAGTGGGTAGCATTAAAATTTGATTTTGACGAACATCATGCTCTTAGAACCTTCTTTTTGGAGCTTATGCCTCAAAATCTTTGGTTTCGAAGCATCAAAATTGGTGTTCGGAGGCACAACAAGCTTTCAAGATGCAAGTCCCTATTCTGGAGCATGTAGTGTCAAAACGTGATTCTGATGCACATCATGCTCTTAGAACCTCGTTTCAGAGCGTGTGGCTCGAGAGCTCCAGTTTTGAAACATCAAAATCAATGTTTAAAGGCATAAAAAGGTTTCAAGACACAAGTCCCGATTCTCAAGCTGATGGTGTCAGAACATGATTTTGACAAACATGGTGTTCTTAGAACCTCATTTTGGAAGTTATGCCTCAAAAGCCTCATTTTTGGAGAATAAAAATTAGTGTTTGGAGGCACAACAAGGTTTCAATACACAAGTCCCAATTCCAGAGTCGGTGGCTTTCAAATGCAATTTTGATGTACATCGTGCTCTTATAACCTCATTTCGGAGCTTGTGCCTTGAAAGCCCTGATTTTGCAACATCAAAATCAATGTTTTGAGGCACAACAAGGTTTCAAGAAGCAAGTCCCTATTCTGGAGCTTGTAGCATCAAAATTTCATTTTGACGCAAATCATTCTCTTGATTTTGATGCACATCATGCTCTTAGAACCTCATTTCAGAGCGTGTGGCTCGAAACCTCCAATTTCAGAATATCAAAATCAATGTTTAAAGGCAAAACAAGCTTTCAATAGACAAGTCCCGATTCTCAAGCTGATAGTGTCAAAACGTGATTTTGACAAACGTGGTGTTCTAAGAACCTCATTTCGGAGGTTGTGCTTTAAAAGCCTCATTTTTGGTGCATAAAAATTAGTGTTTGGAGGCACAACAAGGTTTCCATAAACAAGTCCCAATTCCAAAGTCAGTAGCGTTAAAATGAAATTTTGATGTACATCATGCTCTTAGAACCTCATTTTGGAGCTTGTGCCTTGAAAGCCTTGGAACATCAAAATCAATGTTTTGAAGCACAACAAGGAAGCAAGTCCCTATTCTAGAGCCTATAGCGTCAAAATTCCATTTTGACACACATCATTCTCTTAGAAGCTCATTTTCAAAGCTTTTGCCTCGAAAGAGCCAGTTTTGGAGCATCAAAATCAATGTTTGGAGGCACAACAATGTTTGAAGATGCAAGTCCCGATTCTAGAGTCAATAGCGTCAAAATTTGATTTTGGCTCACATCGTGCTCTTAGAACGTCATTTTGAAGCTTGTGCCTCGAAAGTCCCAGTTTCGGAGCATCAAAATTAGTGTTTTGAAGCACCACAAGTTTTCAGGATGCCAACCCTGATTCTAGAGCCAATAGCATCAAAATTCAATTTTGATGCACATTGTTCTCTTACAACCTTGTTTTAGAAATTGCTCCTCAGAAGCCCCAGTTTTGGAGCATCAAAATCGATGTTTGGAGGCACAACGAGGTTTCAAGACCCGAGTCCCGATTCTCAAGCTGATAGCGTCAAAACACAATTTTGACAAACATGGTGTTCTTAGAACCTAATTTCAAAAGTTGTGCATGAAAAGCCTCATTTTTGGAGCATAAAAATTAGTGTTCGAAGGCACAACAAGGTTTCAAGACATAAGTGCCAATTCCAGAGTTGGTAGTGTCAAAACGCAATTTTGATATACATCATGCTCTTAGAAACTCGTTTCGGAGCTTGTGCCTTGAAAGCCCTGATTTTGGAACATCAAAATCAATGTTTTGAGGCACAACAAGGTTTCAAGAAGCAAGTCCCTATTCTGGAGCCTGTAGCGTCAAAATTTAATTTTGATGCACATCATTCTCTTAGAAGCTCATTTTACGCACATCATTCTCTTAAAAGCTCATTTTAAGGCTTGTCCCTTGAAAGACCTAGTTTTGGATTTTTGCGCACATCTTGCTCTTAGAACCTCATTTCGAAGCTTGTGCCTTGAAAGTTCTGATTTTGGAACAACAAAATCAATATTTTGAGGCACAACAAGGTTTCAAGATGCAAGCCATGATTCTAGAGCTAGTAGCATCAAATTTCATTTTTGATGCACATTGTGCTCTTCGAACCCTGTTTTAGAAATTGTGCCTCAAAAGCCTCTGTTTTGGAGCATAAAAATCGATGTTTCGATGCACAATAAGGATTCAAGATGCAAGTACTGAATCTAGAGCAGGTAGCATCAAAATTTGATTTTGACACACATCGTACTTTTAGAACCTTGTTTTGGAGCTTATGCCTCAAAATCTTTGGTTTTGAAGCATCAAAATTGGTGTTTGGGGGCACAACAAGCTTTCAAGATGTAAGTCACTATTCCAGAGCCTGTAGTGTCAAAACGTGATTTTGATGCACATCGTGCTCTTAGAACCTCATTTTGGAGCATGTGGCTCGAAACCTCCAGTTTCAAAACATCAAAATCAATGTTTAAAGGCGCAACAAGGTTTCAAGACACAAGTCCCGATTCTCAAGATGATAGCATGAAAGCACAATTTTGACAAAACATGGTGTTCTTAGAACCTCATTTCTAAGGTTGTGCCTCAAAAGCCTCATTTTTGGAGCATAAAAATTAGTGTTTGGAGGCACAACAAGGTTTCAAGACACAAGTCCCAATTCCGTAGCCTGTAGCGTCAAAATTCCATTTTAACGCACATCATTCTCTTAGAAGCTCATTCGGAGCTTGTGCCTCGAAAGACCCAATTTTGGAGAATCAAAATCAATGTTTGGAGACACAACAAGTTTTCAAGATGCAAGTCCCAATTCTAGAGTCAATAGCGTCAAAATCTGATTTTGGCGCACATCGTGCTCTTAGAACCTCATTTCAAAGCTTGTGCCTTGAGAGCCCCAGTTTTAGAGCATCAAAATCAGTTTTTTGAGGCACAACAAGGTTTCAAAATGCAAGCCCCGATTCTAGAGCCAGTAGCATCAAAATTCAATTTTGATGCACATTGTGCTCTTAGAACCCTATTTTAGAAATTATGCCTCAAAAGCCCTAGTTTTGGAGCATCAAAATCGATGTTTGGAGGCAAAACAGGGTTTCAAGATGCAAGTCCTGATTCTAGAGCCGGTAGCGTCTAAATTTGATTTTGACGCACATCGGGCTCTTAGAACCTTGTTTTGGAGCTTATGCTTCAAAATCTTCGGTTTTGAAGCATCAAATTTGGTGTTTGGAGGCACAACAAGCTTTCAAGATGCAAGTCCCTATTACGGAGCCTATAGTGTCAAAACTTGATTTTGATGCACATTGTGTTCTTAGAACGTCGTTTCAGAACATGTGGCTCAAAAGCTCCAGTTTCGAAACCTCAAAATCAATGTTTAAAGGCACAACAAGGTTTCAAGATGCAAGTCCCGATTCTCAAGATGATAGTGTCAAAACATGATTTTGACAAACATGGTGTTCTTAGAACCTCACTTCGGAAATTGTGCCTCAAAAGCCTCATTTTTGGAGCATAAAAATTAGTGTTTGGAGGCACAACAAGTTTTTTCGACACAAGTCCCAATTCCAAAGTTGGTAGCGTCAGAGCCCTACCGGACGCAGCAACGCCCAAAACCCTACCATCTCCAGGTGTTGCATTAGTCGGTTAATCTTATGTTTCATGCCGCTTAAGCTGCAGCTATACCGATGATGAAAAGCTCTAACCGTCATTCGAACGTTAAGCATGAGCTGCCCTTGTACAAAGATGCTTAGCTGCAAAAAAACCTACTCCTGAAAGCTTTCAAAACACAATTTTGATGTACATCGTGCTCTTAGAACCTCATTTCGGAGCATGTGCCTTGAAAGCTTTGATTTTGGAAAATCAAAATCAATATTTTGAGGCACAACAAGGTTTCAAGAAGCAAGTCCCTATTCCGGAGCCTGTAGCATCAAAATTCCATTTTGACACACATTATTCTCTTAGAAGCTCATTTCAGAGCTTGTGCCTCGCAAGACCCAGTTTTGGACAATCAAAATCAATCTCTGGAGGCATAACAAGGTTTCAAGATGCAAGTGCCGATTATAGAGTCAATATCATCAAAATCTGATTATGGCCCACATCATGCCTTTAGAACCTCATTTCGAAGCTTTTGCCTCAAAAGTCCCGGTTTCGGAGCATCAAAAATAGTGTTTTGAGGCACAACATGGTTTCAAGAAGCAAGCCCTGATTCTTTCAAAATCAAGGCTTTCAAGGCACAAGCTCCGAAAAGAGGTTTTAGGAGCACAATGTACATCAAAATTGCGTTTTGACGCTTCGAAACCGAAGATTTTTAGGCATAAGCTCCCAAACAAGGTTCTAAGAGCACGATGTGCGTCAAAATCAAATTGTGATGCTACCGTCTCTAGATCAGGACTTGCATCTTGAAACCTTGTTGTGCCTCCAAACATTGATTTTGATGCTCCAAATCTGGGGCTTTTGAGCCACAATTTCTAAAATAGGGTTTTAAGGGCATAATGTGCATCAAAATTTAATTTTGATGGTACTGGCTCTAGAATCAGGGTTTGCATCTTGAAACCTTGTTGTGCCTCAAAACATTGATTTTGACATTCCAAAATCAGAGCTTTCAAGGCACAAGCTCCGAAATGAGGTTCTAAGAGCATGATGTATATCAAAATTGCGTTTTGACATTACCGACTCTAGAATAAGGACTTGTGTCTTGAAACCTTGTTGTGCCTCCAAACACTAATTTTTATGCTCCAAAAACGAGGCTTTTGAGGCATGACCCCTGAAATGAGATTCTAAGAACACCATGTTTGTCGAAATCGTGTTTTGACGCTATCAGCTAGAGAGTCGGGACTTGTGTCTTGAAACCTTGTTGTGCCTTTAAACATTGATTTTGATGTTTCGAAACTAGAGCTTTCGAGCCACACGCTTCGAAATAGGGTTCTAAGAGCACGATGTGCATCAAAATCACGTTTTGACACTACAAGCTATGGAATAGGAACTTGAATCTTGAAAGCTTGTTGTGCCTTCAAACACCAATTTCCATGCTTCGAAACCAAAGATTTTGAGGCATAAACTCTAAAACAAGGTTCTAAGAGCATGATGTACGTCAGAATCAAATTCTGATACTACCAGCTCTAGAATCAGGACTTGCATCTTGAAACCTTGTTGTGCCTCCAAACATCGATTTTGATGCTCCAAAATTGGGGCTTTTGAGGCACAATTTCTAAAATAGGGTTCTAAGAGAACAATTCAATTTTGATGCTACTGGCTCTAAAATCGGGGCTTGCATCTTGAAACCTTGTTGTGCGTCAAAACAGTGATTTTGATGCTCGAAAACCAGGGCTTTCGAGGCACAAGCTTTGAAATGAGGTTCTAAGAGCACGATGTGCACCAGAAGCATATTTTGACGCTATTGACTCTAGAATCGGGACTTGCTTTTTGAAACTTTGTTGTGCCTCCAAACATTGATTTTGATGCTCCAAAACTGGGTCTTTCAAGGCACAAGCTCCTAAATGAGCTTCTAAGAGAATGATGTGCGTCAAAATAGAATATTAACGCTACAGGCTCCAGAATATAGAGTTTCTTCTTGAAATCTTGTTGTGCCTCAAAACATTTATTTTGATGTTCCAAAATAAGGGCTTTCAAGGCACAAGCTCTGAAATGAGGTTCTAAAAGCATGATGTACATCAAAATTGTGTTTTGATGCTAGCGACTCTGGAATTGGGATTTGTGTCTTGAAACCTTGTTGTGCCTCCAAACACTAAATTTTATGCTCTAAAAATGAGGCTTTTGAGGCACAACCTCCGAAATTGGGTTCTAAGAATACCAAGTTTTTCAAAAATCAAGTTTTGCTGCTATCAGCTTGAGAATAGGGACTTGTGTCTCAAAACCTTGTTGTGCCTTTAAACATTGATTTTGATGTTCTGAAATTGGAGCTTTTCAGCCACACGGCTCCGAAACGAGGTTCTAAGAGCACGATATGCATCAAAATTACATTTTGACACTACAAGCTCCAGAATCAGGACTTGCATCTTGAAACCTTATTGTGCCTCCAAACATCGATTTTGATGCTCCAAAACTGGGGCTTTTGAGGCACAATTTCTATAACAGGTTTCTAAGAGCACAATGTGCATTAAAACTAAATTTTGATGCTATTGTCTCTAGAATTAGGGCCTATATCTTGAAACCTTGTTGTGCCTCATAATACTGATTTTTATGCTCCGAAATTGGGGCTTTTGAGGCTTAAGCTTCGAAATGAGGTTATAAGAGCATGATGTGTGCCAAAATCAAATTTTGACGCTATTCACTCTATAATCGGGACTTGCATATTGAAACCTTGTTGTGCCTCCAAACATTGATTTTGATGCTCCAAAACTGTGTCTTTGGAGGCAAAAGCTCCAAAATGAGCTTCTAAGATAATGATGTGCGTCAAAATAGGGACTTGCTTCTGAAACCTTGTTCTGCCTCCAAACACTAATTTTGACGCTATTAGCCTGAGAATCTAGACTTGTGTCTTGCAACCTTGTTGTGCTGTTAAACATTGATTTGGATATTACGCTTCGAAACAAGGTTTTAAGAGCACGATGTGCATCAAAATCACGTTTTGACACTAGAGGCTCTGGAATAGGGACTTGCATCTTGAAAGCTTGTTGTACTTTCAAACTTCGATTTTGATGCTCCAAAACTAGGGCTTTTGAGACACAAATTCTAAAACAACGTTCTAAGAGCACAATGTGCATCAAAATTGAATTTTGATGGTACTGGCTCTAGAATCAATGATGCATCTTGAAACATTCTTGTGCCTCAAAACACTGATTTTGATGCTTGAAAACCGGGGGTTTTGAGTTTCAAGGTTCAAAATGAGGTTCTAAGCGCACTATGTGCGCCAAAATCATATTTTGGCACTATTGACTCTAGAATTGGGACTTGCATCTTGAAACCTTATTGTGCCTCGAAAGATTGATTTTGATGCTCCAAAATTGGGTCTTTGGAGGCACAAGCTCTGAAATAAAATTCTAAGAGAATGATGTGCGTCAAAATGGAATTTTCACGCTACATGCTCCGGAATAGGGACTTGCTTCTTGAAACATTGTTGTGCCCCAAAACATTGATTTTGATGTTGCAAAATCAGTGCTTTCAAGGCACAAGCTCCAAAATGAGATTCTAAGAGCACGATGTACATAAAAATTGTGTTTTGACGCTACCAACTCTGGAATTGGGATTTGTGTTTTGAAACCTTGTTGTGCCTCCAAACACTAATTGTTATGCTCCAAAAACGAGCCTTTTAAGGCACAACCTTTGGAATGAGGTTCCAAGAACACCATGTTTATCAAAATTGTGTTTTGACGCTATCAGCTTGAGAATCAGGATGTGTGTCTTGAAACCTTGTTGTGCCTTTAAAAATTGATTTTGATGTTTCAAAATTGGAGCTTTCTAGGCACACGCTACGAAACGAGGTTCTAAGAGCACGAAGTGCATCAAAATCATGTTTTGACACTACAGGCTCGATAAAAGAGACTTGTGTCTTGGAAGCTTGTTGTGCTTCCAAACCAAGGTTGGATGCTTTGGAACCAAAGATTTTGAGGCATAATCTCCAAAACAAGGTTCTATGAGCACGATGTGCATCAAAATCAAATTTTGACGCTATCGGCTCCAGAATCAGGACTTGCATCTTGAAATCTTGTTGTGCCTCCAAACATTGATTTTGATGCTCCAAAACTGGGTCTTTTCAAGGCACAATCTCTGAAATGAGGTTCTAAGAGCACGATGTACATCAAAATTATGTTTTGATGTTACAGAGTCTGGAATAGGGACTTGCATCTTGAAAGTTTGTTGTGCCTCCAAACACCAATTTTGATGCTTCAAAACTAAAAATTTTGACGCATAAGCTCCAAAACAAGGTTCTAAGAGCCTGATGTCGATCAAAATCAAACTTTGACGCTACCCGGCTCCAGAATCAGGACTTGCTTCTTGAAACCTTGTTGTGCCTAAAAACATTGATTTTGATGTTCCCAAATCAGGGCTTTCAAGGCACAAGCTCCGAAATGACGTTCTAAGAATACAATGTACATCAAAATTGCGTTTTGACGCTACTAACTCTAGGATTGGGATTTGTGTCTTGAAACCTTGTTGTGCCTTCAAACACTAAATTTAATGCTCCAAAAATGAGGCTTTTGAGGCACAACCTCTGAAATTGGGTTCTAAGAACACCATGTTTTTCAAAAATTAAGTTTTGATGCTATCAATTTGAGAATAGGGACTTGTGTCTTGAAACCTTGTTGTGCCTTTAAACATTGATTTTGATATTCTGAAATTGGGGCTTTTGAGGCACAATTTCTAAAATAGGGTTCTAAGAGAACAATTTGCATCAAAATTCAATTTTGATGCTACTGGCTCTAGAATCGGGGCTTGCATCTTGAAACCTTATTGTGCCTCAAAACACTGATTTTGATGCTCGGAAACCAGGGCTTTCGAGGCACAAGCTTTGAAATGAGGTTCTAAGAGCACGATGTGCACCAGAAGCATATTTTGACGCTATTGACTCTAGAATCGGGACTTGCTTTTTGAAACTTTGTTGTGCCTCCAAACATTGATTTTGATGCTCCAAAACTGGGTCTTTCAAGGCACAAGCTCCTAAATGAGCTTCTAAGAGAATGATGTGCGTCAAAATAGAATATTAACGCTACAGGCTCCAGAATATAGAGTTTCTTCTTGAAACCTTGTTGTGCCTCAAAACATTTATTTTGCTGTTCCAAAATAAGGGCTTTCAAGGCACAAGCTCCGAAATGAGGTTCTAAAAGCATGATGCACATCAAAATTGTGTTTTGATGCTAGCGACTCTGGAATTGGGATTTGTGTCTTGAAACCTTGTTGTGCCTCCAAACACTAAATTTTATGCTCCAAAAATGAGGTTTTTGAGGCACAACCTCCGAAATTGGGTTCTAAGAGCACCAAGTTTTTCAAAAATCAAGTTTTGATGCTATCAGCTTGAGAATAGGGACTTGTGTCTCGAAACCTTGTTGTGCCTTTAAACATTGATTTTGATGTTCTGAAATTGGAGCTTTTCAGCCACACAGCTTCGAAACGAGGTTCTAAGAGCACGATGTGCATCAAAATTACCTTTGGACACTACAAGCTCCGAAATTAGGACTTGCATCTTGAAACCTTGTTGTGCCTCCAAACATCGATTTTGATGCTCCAAAACTGGGGCTTTTGAGGCACAATTTCTATAATAGGTTTCTAAGAGCACAATGTGCATTAAAACTAAATTTTGATGCTAATGGCTCTAGAATCAGGGCCTATATCTTGAAACCTTGTTGTGCCTCAAAATACTGATTTTTATGCTCCAAACTCGGTGTTTTGAGGCTTAAGCTTCGAAATGAGGTTATAAGAGCATGATGTGTGCCAAAATCAATTTTTGGTGCTATTCACTCTATAATCAGGACTTGCATATTGAAACCTTGTTGTGCCTCCAAATATTGATTTTGATGCTCCAAAACGAGCTTCTAAGAGAATGATGTGTGTCAAAATAGGGATTTGCTTCTGAAACCTTGTTCTGCTTCCAAACACTAATTTTGACACTATCAGCTTGAGAATCTGGACTTGTGTCTTGAAACCTTGTTGTGCCTTTAAACATTGATTTTTATATTTCAAAACTGGAGCTTTTGAGCAACATGCTCCGAAACGATGTTCTAAGAGCACGATGTGCATCAAAATCACGTTTTGACGCTAGACGCTCTAGAATAGGGACTTGCGTCTTGAAAGCTTGTTGTGCTTTCAAACTTCAATTTTGATGCTCCAAATCTGGGGCTTTTGAGACACAAATTTTAAAACAGAGTTCTAACAACACAATGTTTATCAAAATTGAATTTTGATGGTGCTGGCTCTAGAATCAATGATGCATCTTGAAACATTATTGTGCCTCAAAACACTGATTTTGATGCTCCGAAACTGGGGCTTTCGAGTTTCAAGGTTCAAAATGAGGTTCTAAGCGCACTGTGTGTGCCAAAATCATATTTTGGCGCTATTGACTTTAGAATCAGGACTTGCATCTTGAAACCTTATTGTGCCTCCAAAGATTGGTTTTGATGCTCCAAAACTAGGTCTTTGGAGGCACAAGCTCCGAAATAAACTTCTAAGAGAATGATGTGTGTCAAAATGGAATTTTCATGCTACATGCTCCAGAATAGGGACTTGCTTCTTGAAACATTGTTGTGCCCCAAAACATTGATTTTGATATTGCAAAATCAGCATTTTCAAGGCACAAGCTCTGAAATGAGGTTCTAAGAGCACGATGTACATAAAAATTGTGTTTTGATGCTACCAACTCTGGAATTGGGATTTGTGTCTTGAAACCTTGTTGTGCCTCCAAACACTAATTGTTATGCTCAAAAAATGAGGCTTTTGAGGCACAACCTCCGAAATGAGGTTCCAAGAACACCATGTTTGTCAAAATCATGTTTTGATGCTATCAGCTTGGGAATCAAGACGTGTGTCTTGAAACCTTGTTGTGCCTTAAAAAATTTATTTTGATGTTTCAAAATTGGAGCTTTCGAGGCACACGCTCCGAAATGAGGTTCTAAGAGCACGAAGTGCATCAAAATCATGTTTTAACACTACAAGCTCCAGAATAGAGAGTTGTGTCTTGGAAGCTTGTTGTGCCTCCAAACACCAATTTGGATGCTTTGAAACCGAAGATTTTGAGGCATAAGCTCCAAAACAAGGTTCTAAGAGCACGATGTGCGTCAAAATCAAATCCTGACGCTATCGGCTCCAGAATCAGGACTTGAAACTCGAAATCTTGTTGTGCCTCCAAACATTGATTTTGATGCTCCAAAACTGGGTCTTTTCAAGGCACAATCTCTGAAATGAGGTTCTAAGAGCACGATGTACATCAAAATTGTGTTTTGATGTTACAGACTCTGGAATACGGACTTGCATCTTGAAAGCTTGGTTTGTCTCCAAACACCAATTTTGATGCTTTAAAACCAAAATTTTTGATGCATAAGCTCCAAAACAATGTTCTAAGAGCATGATGTCTGTCAAAATCAAACTTTGACGCTACCGGCTCCAGAATCAAGACTTGCTTCTTGAAACCTTGTTGTGCCTGAAAACATTGATTCTGATGTTCCCAAATCAGGGCTTTCAAGGCACAAGCTCCAAAATGACGTTCTAAGAACATGACGTACATCAAAATTGCGTTTTGATGCAACTGACTTTGGAATTGGGATTTGTGTCTTGAAACCTTGTTGTGCCTCCAAACACTAAATTTTATGCTCAGAAAGGAGGCTTTTGAGGCACAACCTCCGAAATGGGGTTCTAAGAACACCATGTTTGTCATAATCATGTTTTGACGTTATCAGCTTGAGAATTGGGACTTGTATCTTGAATCTTCTTGTGCCTTTAAAAATTAATTTTGATGTTTGGAAACTGGAGCTTTCAAGCCACACGCTCCGAAATGAGGATTTAAGAGCATGATGTGCATCAAAATCACATTTTGACACTATAGGCTCTGGAATAGGGGACTTGCATCTTGAAAGCTTGTTGTGCCTCCAAACGTCGATTTTGATGCTCGAAAACTGGGGCTTTTGAGGCACAATTTTTAAAACAGGGTTCTAAGAGCACAATGTGCATCAAAATTGAATTTTGATGCTACTGGCTCTAGAAGGGACTTGTTTCTTGAAACCTTGTTGTGCCTTTAAACATTGATTTTGATGTTTTGAAACTGCAGCTCTCGAGCCACACACTTCTTGAGGTAAAATTTCTAAAACAGGGTTCTAAGAGCACAATGTGCATCAAAATTGAATTTTGATGCTATTGTCTCTAGAATCGGGGCTTGCATCTTGAAACCTTGATGTGCCTCAAAACACAAATTTTGATGCTATGAAACTGGGGCTTTCGACGCACGAGCTTCAAAATGAGGTTCTAAGAGGACGATGTACACCAAAATCAGATTTTGATGCTATTGACTCTAGAATTGGGACTTGCATCCTAAAACCTTGTTGTGCCTCCAAACATTGATTTTGATGCTCCAAAACTTGGTCTTTCAAGGCAAAAGCTCCGAAATGAGCTTCTAAGAGAATGATGTGCGTCAAAATTGAATTTTGATGCTACAAGCTCCTTGAAACCTTGTTGTGCCTCAAAACCTTGATTTTGATGTTCCAAAATCAGGGGTTTCAAGGCACAAGCTCCGAAATGAGGTTCTAAGAGCAGGATGTACATCAAAATTGTGTTTTGACGTTACCGACTTTGGAATTAAGAATTATATCTTGAAACCTTGTTGTGCCTCCAAACATTAATTTTTTTGCTCCAAAAATGAGTCTTTTGAGGCATAACCTCCGAAATGAGGTTCTAAGAACACCATGTTTGTCAAAATCATTTTTTGACACTATCAGCTTGAGAATAGGGACTTGTTTCTTGAAACCTTGTTGTGCCTTTAAATATTGATATTGATGTTCTGAAACTGGAGCTTTTGAGCCACACGGCTCCGAAACAAGGTTCTAAGAGCACGATGTGCATCAAAATCACATTTTTACACTACAAGCTCCGGAATAGGGACTTTCCTCCAAACACCAATTTCGATGCTTCGAAACCGAAGATTTTGAGGCATAAGCTCCAAAACAAGGTTATAAAAGCACAATGTCCATCAAAATCAAATTTTGATGCTACCAACTCCAGAATCAGGACTTGCATCTTAAAACCTTGTTTTGCCTCCAAACATCGATTTTGATGCTCTAAAACTGAGGCTTTCGAGGCACAATTTCTAAAACAAGTTTCTAAGAGCACAATGTGCATCAAAATTGAATTTTGATGCTACTGGCTCTAGAATCAGGGCCTACATCTTGAAACCTTGTTGTGCCTCAAAACCCTGATTTTGATGCTCCAAAATCGAGGCTTTTGAGGCTTAAGCTTCGAAATGAGGTTCAAAGACCATGATGTGCACCAAAATCAAATTTTGATGCTATTCACTCTAGAATCGGGACTTACATATTGAAACCTTGTGCCTCCAAACATTGATTTTGATTCTCCAAAACTGGGTCTTTCGAGGCACAAGCTCTGAAATGAGCTTCTAAGAGAATGATGTGCATCAAAATGGAATTTTGATGCTACAGGCTCTTGAATAGGGACTTGCTTCTTGAAACCTTATCCTACCTCCAAACACTAATTTTGAAGCTTTCAGCTTGAGAATCTAGACTTGTGTCTTGAAACCTTGTTGTGCCTTTAAACATTGATTTTGATGTTTCAAAACTGGAGGTTTTGAGCAACATGCTCCGAAACGAGGTTCTAAGAGCACAATGTGCATCAAAATCACGTTTTGACACTAGATGCTCCGAAATAGGGACTTGCGTCTTGAAACCTTGTTGTGCTTTCAAACTTCGATTTTGATGCTCCAAAACTGGGATTTTTGAGGCACAAATTCTAAAACAGGGTTCTAAGAGCACAATGTGCATCAAAATTGAATTTTGATGGTACTGGCTCTAGAATAGGGGCTTGCATCTTGAAACCATGTTGTGCCTCAAAACACTGATTTTGATGCTCCGAAACCGGGGCTTTCAAGTTTCAAGCTTCAAAATGATGTTCTAAGAGCACTATGTGCACCAAATTCATATTTTGATGCTATTGACTCTAGAATCGGGACTTGCATCTTGAAACCTTATTGTGCCTACTAAGATTGATTTTGATGCTCCAAAACTCGGTCTTTGGAGGCACAAGCTCCGAAATAAACTTCTAAGAGAATGATGTGTGTCAAAATAGAATTTTCATGCTAGAGGCTTTGGAATAGGGACTTGCTTCTTGAAACATTCTTGTGCCTCAAAACATTGATTTTGATGTTCCAAAATCAGGACTTTCAAGGCACAAGCTCCAAAATGAGGTTCTAAGAGCACGATGTACATAAAAATTGTGTTTTGCGCTACGGACTCTAGAATTGGGATTTGTGTCTTGAAACCTTGTTGTGCCTTTAAAAATTGATTTTGATTTTTCGAAACTAGAGCTTTCAAGGCACACGCTCCGAAATGAGGTTCTAAGAGAACGAAGTGCATCAAAATCAGGTTTTGACACTATAGGCTCCGGAATAGAGACTTGCGTCTTGGAAGCTTGTTGTGCCTCCAAAGACCAATTTCGATGCTTTGGAACCAAAGATTTTGAGGCATAAGCTCCAAAACAAGGTTCTAAGAGCACGATGTGCATGAAAATCAAATTCTAACGCTATCGGCTCAAGAATCAGGACTTGCATCTTGAAACCTTGTTGTGCCTCCAAACATTGATTTTGATGCTCCAAAACTGGGTGTTTTCAAGGCACAATCTCTGGAATGAGGTTCTAAGAGCATGATGTACATCAAAATTGTGTTTTGACATTACAGACTCTCAAATAGGGACTTGCATCTTGAAAGCTTG
Organism: Cryptomeria japonica; assembly: GCF_030272615.1. Classification (NCBI taxonomy): domain Eukaryota; kingdom Viridiplantae; phylum Streptophyta; class Pinopsida; order Cupressales; family Cupressaceae; genus Cryptomeria; species Cryptomeria japonica. The sequence goes on from NC_081405.1 coordinate 396,586,134, forward strand.
TTGTGCCTCCAAACACCAATTTCGATGCTTCAAAACCGAAGATTTTGAGGCATAATCTCCAAAACAAGGTTCTAAGCGTACGATGTCCGTCAAAATCAAACTTTGACACTACTGACTCTAGAATCAAAACTTTCATCTTGAAACCTTGTTGTGCCTCCAAAAATCGATTTTGATGCTCCAAAATTGGGGCTTTTGAGGCACACTAATTTTGATGCTCTGAAATCGGGGTTTTCAAGGCTTAAGCTTCGAAATTAGGTTCTAAGAGCATGATGTGCGCCAAAATCAAATTTTGATGCTATTGACTCTAGAATCGAGACTTGCATCTTGAAACCTTGTTCTGCCTCCAAACATTGATTTGGATCCTCCAAAAATAGGTCTTTCAAGGCACAAGCTTCGAAATGAGCTTCTAAGAGAATGATGTGCGTTCCGGAATAGGGACTTGCTTCTTGAAACCTTGTTGTGCCTGAAAACATTGATTTTGATGTTCCCAAATCAAGGATTTCAAGGCACAACAAGCTCCCAAATGAGGTTCTAAGAACACGATGTACATTGAAATTGCGTTTTGACGCTACCGAATCTGCAATTGGGATTTGTGTCTTGAAACCTTGTTGTGCCTCCAAACACAAAATTTTATGCTCCAAAAAGGAGGCTTTTGAGGGACAACCTCCGAAATGGGGTTCTAAGAACACCATGTATGTCAAAATTGTGTTTTGACGCTATCAGCTTGAGAATTGGGACTTGTGTCTTGAAACCTTGTTGTGCCTTTAAACATTAATTTTGATGTTTGGAAACTGGAGCTTTCGAGCAACACACTCCGAAATGAGGTTTTAAGAGCACAATGTGCATCAAAATCACTTTTTGACACTATAGGATCCGGAATAGTGACTTGCGTCTTGAAAGCTTGTTGTGCCTCCAGACACCAATTTTGATGCGTCAAAACCAACGTTTTTGAGGCATAAGCTCCAAAACAAGGTTCTAAGAGCACGATGTGCGTCAAAATCAAATTTTGATGCTACCGAATAGGGACTTGCGTCTTGAAAACTTCAATTGTTGTGCCTCGAAACATCAATTTTCATGCTTCGGAATAGGGACTTGCATCTTGAAAACTTCTTCTGCCTTCCGACACCAATTTTGATGCTTTGAAACCGAAGATTTTGAAGAACAAAGTTCTAAGAGCATGATGTGTGTCAAAATCAAATTTTGATGCTACTGTATCCAGAATCACGACTTGCATCTTGAAACCTTGTTGTGCCTCCAAACATTGATTTTGATGCTCCAAAACTAGGGTTTTTGAGGCACAATTTCTAAAATAGGGTTCAAAGAGTACAATGTGCATCAAAATTGAATTCTGATGCTACTGGCTCTAGAATCGGGGCTTGCATCTTGAAACCTTGTTGTGCCTCAAAAAACTGATTTTGATGCTCCGAAACAGGGGCTTTCAAGGCACAAGCTTCAAAATGAGGTTCTAAGAGCACGATGTTTGTAAAAATCATTTTTTGACGCTATCAGCTTGAGAATCGAGACTTGTGTCTTGAAACCTTGTTGTGCCTTTAAACATTGCTATTGATGTTTGGAAACTGGAGCATTCGAGCCACACACTCCAAAACGAGGTTCTAAGAGCACGATGTGCATCAAAATCATGTTTTGACACTACAGGCTCCGAAATAGGGACTTGTGTCTTGAAAGCTGCTTGTTCTTGCAAACACCAATTTTGATGATTTGAAACTGAAGATTTTGAGGCATAAGCTCCAAAACAAGGTTCTAAGAGCACGATGTGCGTTATAATCAAATTCTGATGCTACCGGCTCTAGAATCAAGACTTGCATCTTGAAACCTTATTGTTCCTCCAAACATCGATTTTGATGCTCCAAAACTGGGGCTTTTGAGGCACAATTTCTAAAAAAGTGTTCTAAGAGCACAATGTGCATCAAAATTGAATTTTGATGCTACTAACTCTAGAATTGGGGCTTGCATCGTGAAACCTTGTTGTGCCTCAAAACACTGATTTTCATGGTCTAAAACCATGGTTTTTGAGGCACAAGCTTCGAAATGAGGTTCTAAGAGCACGATGTGCACCAAAATTAGATTTTGATGCTATTGACTCTAGAATCGAGACTTGCATCTTGAAACCTTGTTGTGCTTCCAAACATTGATTTTGATGCTCCAAAACTAGGTCTTTCGAGGCACAAGCTCTGAAATGAGCTTATAAGAGAATGATGTGCGTCAAAATGGAATTTTGACGCTACAAGCTCCAGAATAAGGACTTGCTTCTTGAAACCTTGTTGTGCCTCAAAACATTGACTTTCATGTTCCAAAATCAGGGCTTTCAAACCACAAGCTCCGAAATGACGTTCTAAGAGCACGATGTACATAAAAATTGCATTTTGACGCTACTGACTCTGGAATTGGGACTTCTGTCTTGAAACATTTTTGTGCCTCCAAACACTAATTTTTATGCTCCAAAATCAAGGCTTTTGAGGGACAACCTCCGAAATGAGGTTCTAAGAAGACCATGTTTGTAAAAATCGTGTTTTGACGCTATCAGCTTGAGAATTGGGACTTCTGTGTTGAAACCTTGTTGTGCCTTTAAACATTGATTTTGATGTTTCGAAAATGGAGCTTCTGAGCCACACATTTCGAAACGAGATTTTAAGAGCACGATGTGCATCAAAATAACGTTTTGACACTAAAGGCTCCGGAATAGGGACTTATGTCCTGAAAGCTTGTTGTGCCTTCAAACACCAATTTCGATAATTCGAAACCAAAGATTTTGAGAGATAAGCTCCAAAACAAGGTTCTAAAAGCATGTTGTGCATCAAAATCATATTTCAATGCTACCAGCTCCAGAATCAAGACTTGCATCTTGAAACCTTATTGTGTCTCCAAACATCAATTTTGATGCTTCAAAACTGGGGCTTTTGAGGCATAATTTCTAAAACAGGGTTCTAAGAGCACAATGTGCATCAAAATTGAATTTTGTTGGTACTAGATCTATAATCAGGGCTTGCATTTTGAAACCTTGTTGATTTTGATGCTCTGAAATTGTGGCTTTCAAGGCACAAGCTTCGAAATGAGGTTCTAAGGGCACGATGTGCGCCAATTTTTTTTTTTGATGATATTGACTCTAGAATCAACAGTTGCATCTTGAAACCTTGTTGTTCCTCCAATCATTGATTTTGATGCTCCAAAATTGGGTCTTTCGAGGCAGAATCTCCGAAATGAGCTTCTAAGAGCACGATGTACATCAAAATTGTGTTTTGACGCTATCGACTCTGGAATTGGGACATGTCTCTTTAAACCTTGTTGTGCCTCCAAACACTAATTTTTATGCTCCAAAAATGAGGCTTTTGAGACACAACCTCCAAAATAAGGTTCTAAGAACACCATGTTTGTCAAAATTGTGTTTTGACGCTATCAACTTGAGAATCGGGACTTGTGTCTTGAAACCTTGTTGTGCCTTTAAACGTTGATTTTGATGTTTCGAAACTAGAGCTTTCGAGCCACATGCTCCGAAACGAGGTTCTAAGGGCACGATGTACATCAAAATCACATTTTGACACTATTGGCTCCGTAATAGGGACTTGCATCCTGAAAGCTTGTTGTGCCTTCAAACACCAATTTTGATGCTTCGAAACCAAAGATTTTGAGGCATAAGCTCCAAAACAAGGTTCTTAGAGCACGATGTACGTCAAATTCAAATTTTGATGCTACCGTCTCAAGAATAAGGACTTGTATCTTGAAACCTTGTTGTGCCTCCAAACATCGATTTTGATGCTCCAAAACTCAGGCTTTTGAGGCACAATTTCTAAAACAGGATTCTAAGAGCATAATGTGCATCAAAATTGAATTTTGATGCTACTGGCTCTAGAATCAGGGCTTGCATCTTGGAACCTTGTTGTGCCTCAAAACACTGATTGTGGTGCTCCAAAACCGGGGCTTCCGAGGCACAAGCTTCAAAATGAGGTTCTAAGACCACGATGTGTGCCAAAATCATATTTTGATGCTATTGACTCTAGAATTAGGACTTGTATCTTGAAACCTTGTTGTGCCTCCAAACATTGATTTTGATGGTCCAAAACTAGGTCTTGTGAGGCATAAGCTCCGAAATGAGCTTCTAAGAGAATGATGTGTGTCAAAATGGAATTTTGACGCTAAAGGCTTCGGAATAGGGACTTGCTGCTTGAAACCTTGTTGTGCCTCAAAACATTTATTTTGATGTTCTAAAATCAAGGCTTTGAAGGCACAAGCTCCGAAATGAGGTTCTAATAGCACGATCTACATCAAAATTGCGTTTTCATGCTACCGATTCTAGAATTGGGACTTGTGTCTAGAAACCTTGTTGTGCCTCCAAACACTAATTTTTATGCTCCAAAAATGAGGCTTTTAAGGCACAACCTCCAAAATGAGGTTCTAAGAACACCATGTTTCTAAAAATCATTTTTTCATGCTATCAACTTGGGAATCGGGACTCGTCTCTTGAAACCTTGTTTTGCCTTTAAAAATTGATTTTGATGTTTTGAAACTAGAGCTTTCGAGCCACACGCTTCGAAACGAGGTTCTAAGAGCACGATGTGCATCAAAATCACATTTTGACACTACAGGCTCCAGAATAGGGAATTGCTTTTTGAAAGCTTGTTGTGCCTCCACACACCAATTTTGATGCTTTGAAACCAAAGATTTTGAGGCATAAGCTCCGAAACAAGGTTCTAAGAGCATGATGTGCGTCAAAATCAAATTTTGACGCTACCGGCTCTAGAATCAGGACTTGCATCTTGAAACCTTGTTGTGTCTCCAAACGTTGATTTTGATACTCCAAAACTGGGGCTTTTGAGGCAGAATATCTAAAACAGGGTTTTAAGAGCACAATTTTGATGCTACTGGCTCCTGAATCAGGGCTTGAAACTTAAAGACTTGTTGTACCACAAAAAAACAATTTTGATACTCCGAAACTGGTGCTTTCGAGGCACAAGCTTCCAAATGTGGGTCTAAGAGCACGATGTGCACCAAAATCAGATTTTGACGCTATTGACTCTAGAATCGAGACTTGCGTCTTGAAACCTTTTTGTGCCTCCAAACATTGATTTTGATGCTCCGAAATGAGCTTCTAAGAGAATGATGTGCGTCAAAATGGAATTTTGACGCTACAGGCTGCACAATAGGGACTTTCTTCTTGAAACATTGTTGTGCCCCAAAACATTAATTTTGATGTTGCAAAATCAGGGCTTTCAAGGCACAAGCTCTAAAACGAGGTTCTAGGAGCACAATGTACATCAAAATTGCGTTTTGATGCTACCGACTCTGGAATTTGGACTTGTGTCTTGAAACCTTGTTGTGCCTCCAAACACTAATTTTTATGTTCCAAAAAATGAGGCTTTTGAGGCATGACCTTCGAAATGAGGTTCTAAGAACACCATGTTTGTCAAAATCATATTTCGATGGTATCAGCTTGAGAATCGGGACTCGTGTCTTGAAACCTTGTTTTACCTTTAAACATTGATTTTGATGTTTTGAAATTGGACCTTTCGAGCTACACGCTCTGAAACGAGGTTCTAAGAGCACGATGTGCATCAAAATAATGTTTTGAAACTACAGGCTCCGGAATAGGGACCTTCATCTTGAAAGCTTGTTGTGCCTTCAAACACCAATTTTGATGCTTCGAAACCAAAGATTTTGAGGCATAAGCTCCAGAACAAGGTTCTAAGAGCACGATGTGAATCAAAATCAAATTTTGACGCTACTGGCTCCAAAATAAGGACTTGTATCTTGAAACATTATTGTGCCTCCAAATATCAATTTTGATGCTCCAAAACTGGGGTTTTTGAAACACAATTTCTAAAACAGGGTTCTAAGAGCACAATGTGAATCAAAATTGAATTTTGATGCTACTGGCTCTAGAAATGGGGCTTGCATCTTGAAATCTTGTTGTGCCTCAAAACACTGATTTTGATGCTTTGAAACTGGGGCTTTCAAGGCACAAGCTTCAAAATGGGGTTCTAAGAGCATGATATGTGCCAAAATCATATTTTGACGCTATTGACTCTAGAATCAAGACTTGTATCTTGAAACCTTGTTGTGCCTCCAGACATTGATTTTGATGCTCCAAAACTAGGTCTTTCGTGGCACAAGCTTCGAAATCAGCTTGTAAGAGAATGATGTGTGTCAAAATGGAATTTTTACGCTACAAGCTCCAGAATAGGGACTTTCTTCTTGAAACCTTGTTGTGCCTCAAAAAATTGATTTTGATGTTCCAAAATCAGGGCTTTCAAGGCCCAAGCTCCGAAATGAGGTTCTAAGAGCACGATGTACATCAAAACTAGGTTTTGACGCTACCGACTTTGGAATTGGGACTTGTGTCTTGAAACCTTTTTGTCCCTCCAAACACTAATTTTTATGCTCCAAAAATGAGGCTTTTGACGCATGACCTCCATAATAAGGTTCTAAGAACACAATGTTTGTCAAAATCGTGTTTCGACACCATCAGCTTGAGAATCAGGACTTTTGTCTTGAAACCTTGTTGTGCCTTTAAACATTGATTTTGATGTTTTGAAACTGGACCTTTCGAGCTACACGCTTCGAAATGAGGTTCTAAGAGCACAATGTGCATCAAAATCACGTTTTGACACTACAGGCTCCAAAATAGGGATTTGTGTCTTGAAAGCTTGATGTGCCTCCAAACACCAATTTTGATGCTTACAAACCAAAGATTTTGAGGCATAAACTCCAAAACAAGGTTCTAAGAGCATGATGTGCATCAAAATAAAATTTTGACACTACCGACTCCAGAATCGGTACTTGCATCTTGAAACCTTGTTGTGCCTCGAAACATTTATTTTGATGCTCCAAAATTGGGGCTTTTGAGGCACAATTTCTAAAACAAGGTTCTAAGAGCACAATGTGCATCAAAATTGAATTTTGATGCTACTGGCTCTAGAAACGGGGCTTGCATCTTGAAATCTTGTTGTGCCTCAAAACACTGATTTTGATGCTTTGAAACTAAGGCTTTCAAGGCACAAGTTTCAAAATGAGGTTCTAATAGCACTATGTGCGCCAAAATCATATTTTGATGCTATTGACTCTAGAATCAGGACTTGTATCTTGAAACCTTGTTGTGTCTCCAAACATTGATTTTGATGCTACCAAATAGGGACTTGCTTCTTGAAACCTTGTTGTGCCTAAAAAACTTGATTTTGATGATCCAAAATTAGGGCTTTCAAGGCACAAGCTCCGAAATGAGGTTCTAAGAGCACGATGTATATAAAAATTATGTTTTGATGCTATCGACAGTGGAATTGGGACTTGTGTCTTGAAAACTTATTGTGCCTCAAAAGACTAATTTTTATGCTCCAGAAATGAGGCTTTTGAGGCACAACCTCCGAAATGAGGTTCTTAGAACACCATGTTTGTCAAAATTGTGTTTTGATGCTATCAGCTTGACAATCGGGACTATGTCTAGAAACCTTGTTGTGCCTTTAAACATTGATTTTGATGTTTTGAAACTAGAGCTTTCGAGCCACATGCTCTGAAATGAGGTTCTAAGAGCACGATGTACATCAAAATCACATTTCGACACTAAAGGCTTCGGAATAGCGACTTGCATCTTGAAAGCTTATTGTGGCTCCAAACACCAATTTTGATGCTTCGAAACCGAAGATTTTGAGGCATAAGCTTTAAAACAAGGTTCTAGGAGCACAATGTCCGTCAAAATCAAATTTTGACACTGCCGACTCCAGAATCAGTACTTGCATCTTGAAACCTTGTTGTGCCTCCAAACATCAATTTTGATGCTCCAAAACTGGGGATTTTGAGGTATAATTTCTAAAACAGGGTTCTAAGAGCACAATGTGCATCAAAATTAGGTGTAGAATCGGGGCTTGCATCTTGAAACCTTGTTGTGCCTCAAACACTGATTTTGATGCTCTGAAAACTCAAGGCACAAGCTTTGAAATGAGCTTCTAAGAGCACGATGTGCGCTAAAATCAGATTTTGATGCTATTGACTCTAGAATCGGGACTTGCATCTTGAAACCTTGTTGTGCCTGCAAACATTTATTATGATGCTCAAAAACTGGGTCTTTCGAGGCACAAGCTCCGAAATGAGCTTCTTAGAGAATGATGTGCGTCGAAATGGAATTTTGATGCTACAGGCTCTGAAATAGGGTCTTGGTTCTTGAAACCTTTTTGTGCCTCTAAACATTGATTTTGATGTTCCCAAATCAGGGCTTTCAAGGCACAAGCTCCGAAATGAGGTTTTAAGAGCATGATGTACATCAAAATTGTGTTTTGACGCTACCGACTCTGGAATTTGGACTTGTGTCTTGAAACCTTGTTGTGCCTTTAAACATTGATTTTTATGTTTTGAAATTGGAGCTTTCAAGCCACATGCTCCGAAACAAGGCTCTAAGAGCATGTTGTGCATCGAAATCACGTTTTGACACTACGGGCTCCAGAATAGGGACTTGCATCTTGAAAGCTTGTTGTGCCTCCAAACACCAATTTTGATAGTAGGGCCCACCCGTTGAAGCACCTGCTGAAGTACCAGAAGAATCTGTGCCCCCTACTATTCTAAGGGTGGTAGGGGGTGGATCCAATTCCAGAAGCAGATCGAGGAGCAGAACCAAGTCAATTGCGCACTTTCAAGACAAAAGCCCTGGAATGACGTTCTAAGAGCATGATGTGCGCCAAAATTAGATTATGACACTATTGACTCTAGAATCAGATCTTGCTTCTTGAAACCTTGTTGTGCCTCAAAATATTGATTTTGATTTTCCAAAATTAGGCCTTTCAAGGCACAAGCTCCGAAATGAGGTTCTAAGAGGACGATGTACATCAAAATTGCGTTTTGATGTTATCGACTCTGGAATTGGGACTTGTGTCTTGAAACCTTGTTTTGCCTCCAAACACTAATTTTTATGCTCAAAAAATGAGGCTTTTGAGGCACAACTTCCAAAACGAGGTTCTGAGAACATCATGTTTGTCAAAATCGTGTTTTGACGCTATCAACTTGATAATCGAGATTTGTATCTTACAACCTTGTGCCTTTAAACATTGATTTTCATGTTTTAAAACTGGAGCTTTCGAGCCACACGGTCTGAAACAAGGTTCTAAGAGCACGATGCGCATCAAAATCAGGTTTTGACACTACGGGCTTTGGAATAGGGACTTGCATCTTGAAGGCTTGTTGTGCCTCCAAACACCAATTTTGATAATTTGAAACCGAAGATTTTGAGGCATAGAGTCTTTTGACGCACAACCTCCCAAATGAGGTTCTAAGAACACCATGTTTGTCAAAATTGTGTTTTGAGGCAATCAGCTTGAGAATCGGGACTCGTCTCTTGAAACCTTGTTGTGCTTTTAAACATTGATTTGGATGTTTTGAAACTAGAGCTTTCGAGCCACACGCTCCAAAATGAGGTTCTAAGAGCACGATGTGAATCAAAATCACGTTTTAACACTACAGGCTCTAGAATAGGGCAAGTCTTGAAAGGTTGTTGTGCCTCCAAACACCAATTTCGATGCTTCAAAACCAAAGATTTTGAGGCATAAGCTCCAAAACAAGGTTCTAAAAGCACGATGTGCGTCAAAATCAAATTTTGGCGGTACCGGCTCCAGAATCAGGACTTGCATCTTGAAACCTTGTTGTGCCTCCAAACATCGATTTTGATGCTCCAAAACTGGGGCTTTTGAGGCACAATTTCTAAAACAGAGTTCTAAGAGCACAATGTGCATCAAAATTGAATTTTGATGCTAGTGGCTCTAGAATTGGGGCTTGCATCTTAAAACCTTGTTGTGCCTCAAAACACTGATTTTGATGCTCCGAAACCGGCGCTTTCGAGCCACAAGCTTCAAAATGAGGTTCTAAGAGCACGATGTGCACCAAAATTAGATTTTGATGGTATTGAGTCTAGAATCCGAACTTGCATCTTGAAACCTTGTTGTGCCTCCAAACATTGATTTTGATGCTCCAAAACTGGGTCTTTCAAGGCACAAGCTCCGAAATGAGCTTCTAAGAGAGTGATGTGCATCAAAATGGATTTTTGATTCTATAGGCTCCGGAATAGGGACTTGCTTCTTGAAACCTTGTTGTGCCTCAAAACATTGATTTTGACGTTCCAAAATCAGGGCTTTCAAGGCACAAGCTCCGAAATGAGGTTCTAAGAGCATGATGTACATCAAAATTACGTTTTGCGTTATTGACTCTGGAATAAGGACTTGTGTCTTGAAACCTTGTTGTGCCTCCAAACACTAATTTTTATGGTCCAAAAATGAGGGTTTTGAGGCATGACCTCTGAAATGAGGTTCTAAGAACACCATGTGCATCAAAATCATGTTTTGACGCTATAAGCTCCGAAATAGGGACTTGCGTGTTGAAAGCTTGTTGTGCCTCCAAATACCAATTTTGATACTTCGAAACCGAAGATTTTGAGGCATAAGTTCCAAAACAAGGTTCTAAGAGCACGATGTGCATCAAAATCAAATTTGACGCTACTTGCTCCAAAATCAGGACTTGCATCTGGAAACCTTTTTATGCCTCCAAACATCGATTTTGATGCTCCAAAACTTGTGCTTTTGAGGTACAATTTGTAAAAAGGGTTCTAAGAGCACAATGTACATCAAAATTGAATTTTGATGCTACTAGCTCTGGAATAGGGACTTGCATCTTGAAATATTGTTTTGCCTCCAACCAACAATTTTGATGCTCCAAAACCGGGGCTTTCGAAGGCACAAGCTTCCAAAACAAGGTTCTAAGAGCGTGATGTGCATCAAAATGAAATTTTTACTCTACCGGCTCCAGAATCATGACTTGCATCTTGAAACCTTGTTATGCCTTTAAACATTGATTTTGATGCTCCAAATCTGGGGCTTTTGAGGCACAATTTCTAAAACAGGGTTCTAAGAGCAAAATGTGCATCAAAATTGAATTTTGATGCTACTAGCTCTAGAATCGGGGCTTGCATCTTGAAACCTTGTTGTGCCTCAAAACATTGATTTTGAAGCTCTGAAACCGAGGCTCATTTCAAAGCTTGTGCCTCGAAATCCCCAGTTTTGGAGCATCAAAATCATTGTTTTGAGGTACAACAAGGTTTCAAGATGCAAGCCCCGATTCTAGAACCAGTAGCATCAAAATTCAATTTTGATGCACATTGTAGTCTTAGAACCTTGTTATAGAAATTGTGCCTCAAAAGCCCTAGGTTTGGAGCATCAAAATCTATGTTTGGAGGCACAATAAGGTTTCAAGATACAAGTCCTGATTCTAGAGCCGGTAGCGTAAAAATTTGATGTTGACACACATCGTGCTTTTAGAACCTTGTTTTGGAGCTTATGCCTCAAAATCTTCAGTTTCAAATCATCAAAATTGGTGTTTGGAGGCACAACAAGCTTTCAAGATGCAAGTTCCTATTCCGAGGCCTTCAGTGTCAAAACGTGATTTTGATGCACATCGTGCTCTTAGAATCTTGTTTTAGAGCGTGTGGCTCAAAAGTTCTAGTTTCCAAACATTAAAATCAATGCTTAAAGGCACAACAAGGTAGACACAAGTCCCGATTGTCAAGTTGATACCGTCAAGACATAATTTTTACAAACATGGTGTTCTTAGAACCTCATTTCGGATGTTGTGCCTCAAAAGCTTCGTTTTTGGAGAATAAAAATTAGTGTTTGGAGGTACAACAAGGTTTCAAGACACAAGTCCCAATTCTAGATTGGGTAGTGTCAAAGTGCAATTTTGATGTACATCGTGCTCTTAGAACCTCATTTCAAAGCTTGTGATGTGAAAGCCCTAATTTTGGTACATCAAGATCAATGTTTGGAGGCACAACAAGGTTTCAAGAAGCAAGTCTCTATTCCGTAGCCTGTAGCCTCAAAATTCCATTTTGATGCACATCATTCTCTTAGAACCTCATTTCATAGGTTTTGCCTCAAAAGCCTCATTTTTTGAGCATAAAAATTAATGTTTGGAGGCACAACATGATTTCAAGACATAAGTCCCAATTCTAGAATCGGTATCATCAAAACACAATTTTGATGTACATCGTGCTCTTAGAACCTCATTTCAAAGCTTGTGCCTTGAAAGCCCTGATTTTGGAACATCAAAATCAATGTTTTGGGGCACAACAACTTTTCAAGAAACAAGTTCGTATTCTGGAGCCTGTAGTGTCAAAATTCCATTTTGACGCACATCATTCTCTTCGAAGCTCATTTCGGAGCTTGTGCCTCAAAAGACCCAGTTTTGAAGCATCAAAGTTAATGTTTGAAAGCACAACAAGGTTTCAAGATGCAAGTCCCAATTCTAGAGTCAATAGCGTCAAAATCTGATTTTGACGAACATTGTGCTCTGAGAACCTCATTTGGAAGCTTGTTCCTCGAATGCCCCAGTTTTGGAGCATCAAAATCAGTGTTTTGAGGCACAACAAAGTTTCAAGATGCAAGCCCCGATTCTAGAGCCAGTAGCATCAAAATTCCATTTTTATGCACATTGTGATCTTAGAACCCTGTTTTAGAAATTGTGCCTCAAAAGCCCCAGTTTTGGAGCATCAAAATCGATGTTTGAAAGCACAACTAGGTTTCAAGATGCAAGTCCTGATTTTGGAGCAGGTAGCATCAAAACTTGATTGTGACGCACGTCGTGCTCTTAGAACCTTGTTTTGGAGCTTATGCCTCAAAATCTTCAGTTTCGAAGCATCAAAATTGGTGTTTGGAGGCACAACAAGCTTTGAAGACGTAAGTCCCTATTCCGGAGCCTATAGTGTCAAAACATGATTTTGATGCATATCATGCTCTTAGATCCTTGTTTCAGAGCATGTGGCTCGAAAGCTTTAGTTTCAAAACATCAAAATCAATGTTTAAAGGCACAACAGGTTTCAAGACACAAGTCCCGATTCTCAAGTTGATAGCATCAAAATACGATTTTGACAAACATGGTGTTCTTAGAACATCATTTAGGAGGTCGTGCCTCAAAAGCCTCATTTTTGTAGCATAAAAATTAGTGTTTGGAGGCACGTTAAGGTTTCAAGCCACAATTCTTAATTCCAGAGTCGATGGCATCAAAACACAATTTTGATGTACATCGTGCTCTTAAAACCTCATTTCGGAGCTTGTGCCTTGAAAGACCCAGTTTTGGAGCATCAAAATCAATGTTTGGAGGCACAACAAGGTTTCAGGATGCAAGTCCCGATTCTAGAGTCAATAGCGTCAAAATCTGATTTTGGTGCACATCGTGCTCTTAGAACCTCATTTCGAAGCTTGTGCCTCGAAAGCCCCAGTTTCAGAGCATCAAAATCAGTGTTTTGAGGCACAACAAAGTTTCAATATGCATGCCCCGATTCTAGAGCCAGTAGCATCAAAATTCAATTTTTATGCACATTGTGCTCTTAGAACCTTGTTTTAGAAATTGTGCCTCAAAAGCCCTAGTTTTGGAGCATCAAAATCGACGTTTGGAGGTACAATAAGGTTTCAAGATGCAAGTCCTGATTCTGGAGCCGGTAGCGTCAAAGTTTGATTTTGACGCACATCGTGCTCATAGAACCTTGTTTTGTAGCTGATGCCTCAAAATCTTTAGTTTCAAATCATCAAAATTGGTGTTTGGAGGCACAACAAGTTTTCAAGATGCAAGTTCCTATTCTAGGGCATGTAGTGTCAAAATGTGATTTTGATGCACATCGTGCTCTTAGAATCTTGTTTTGGAGCGTGTGGTTCGGAAGCTCCAGGCTCCAAACATCAAAATCAATGCTTAAAGGCACAACAAGGATTCAAGACACAAGTCCCGATTGTCAAGCTGATACCGTCAAGACACAGTTTTTACAAACATCATGTTCTTAGAACCTCATTTCGGAGGTTGTGCCTCAAAAGTTTCATTTTTGGAGCATTAAAATTAGTGTTTGGAGGCACAACAAGGTATGAAGACACAAGTCCCAATTCTAGAGTGGGTAGCGTGAAAATGCAATTTTGATGTACATCGTGCACTTACAACCTCATTTCGGAGCTTGTGACGTGAAAGCCTTGATTTTGGAACATCAAAATCAATGTTTGGAGGCACAACAAGGTTTCAAGAAGAAAGACCTTATTCTGTAGCTTGTAGCCTCAAAATTCGATTTTGATGCACATCGTTCTCTTAGAACCTCATTTCGGAGGTTGTGCCTCAAAAGCCTCCTTTTTGGAGCATAAAAATTAGTGTTTGGAGGCCCAACATGGTTTGAAGACACAAGTCCCAATTCTAGAATCGGTATCATCAAAACGCAATTTTGATGTACATCGTGCTCTTAGAACCTCATTTCGGATCTTGTAAATTGAAAGCCTTGATTTTGGAACATCAAAATCAATGTTTTGGAACATCAAAATCAATGTTTTGGGGCACAACAACTTTTCAAGAAGCAAGTGTGTATTCCGTAGGCTGTAACGTCAAAATTCCATTTTGATGCACATCATTCTCTTAGAAGCTCATTTCGGAGTTGTTGCCTCGAAAGATCCAATTTTTGAGCATCAAAATTAATGTTTGGAGGCACAACAAGTTTTCAAGATGCAAGTCCCGATTCTAGATTCAATAGCGTCAAAATATGATTTTGGCAAACATTGTGCTCTTAGAACCTCATTTCAAAACTTGTGCCTCGAAAGCCTTGGTTTCAGAGCATCAAAATCAGTGTTTTGAGGGATAACAAGGTTTCAAGATGCAAGCCCCGATTCTAGAGGCAGTAGCATCAAAATTCAATTTTCATGCACATTGTGCTCTTAGAACCCTGTTTTTAGAAATTGTGCCTCAAAATCAAAATTGGAACATTAAAATCAATGTTTTGGGGCACAACAACTTTTCAAGAAGCAAGTATATATTTTGGAGCCTGTAACGTCAAAATTCCATTTTGATGCACATCATTCTCTTAGAAGCTCATTTTGGAGTTGTTGCCTCGAAAGATCAAGTTTTTTAGCATCAAAATCAATGTTTGGAGGCACAACAAGTTTTCAAGATGCAAGTCCCGATTCTAGATTCAATAGAGTCAAAATATGATTTTGGCACACATCATGCTCTTAGAACCTCATTTCGAAGCTTGTGCCTCGAAAGCCTTGGTTTCAGAGCATCAAAATCAGTGTTTTGAGGGATAACAAGGTTTAAAGATGCAAGCCCCGATTCTAGAGGCAGAAGCATCAAAATTCAATTTTCATGCACATTGTGCTCTTAGAACCATGTTTTTAGAAATTGTGCCTCAAAAGCCCTAGTTTTGGACAATCAAAATCTTTGTTTGGAGGCACAACAAGGTTTGAAGATACAAGTCATGATTCTGGAGATGGTAGCATCAAAATTTGATTTTGACGCACGTCGTGCTCTTAGAACTTTGTTTTGGAGCTTATGCCTCAAAATCTTTGGTTTCGAAGCATCAAAATTGGTGTTTGGAGGCAAAAAAGGCTTTCAAGACGTAAGTCCCTATTCTAGAGCCTGTAGTGTCAAAATGTGATTTTGATGCACATCATGCTCTTAGATCCTCGTTTCAGAGCGTGTGGCTGGAAAGCTCCAGTTTCAAAACATCAAAATCAATGTTTAAAGGCACAATAAGGTTTCAAGACACAAGTCCCGATTCTCAACCTGGTAGCGTCAAAACATGATTTTGATAAACATGGTGTTCTTAGAACGTCATTTAGGAGGTCGTGCCTCAAAAGCCTCATTTTTGGAGCATAAAAATTAGTGTTTGGAGGCACAACAAGGTTTCAAGACAAAATTCTGAATTCTAGAGTCGGTAGCATCAAAATGCAATTTTGATGTACATCATGCTCTTAGAACATCATTTCAAAGCTTGTGCCTTGAAAGACCCAGTTTTGGAGCATCAAAATCAATGTTTGGAGGCACAAGAAGGTTTCAGGATGCAAGTCTCGATTCTAGAGCCAATAGCCTCAAAATCTGATTTTGGCGCACATCGTGCTCTTAGAACCTCATTTCGAAGCTTGTGCCTCGAAAGCCCCAGTTTGAGAGCATCAAAATTAGTGTTTTGAGGTGCAGCAAAGTTTCAAGATGCAAGCCTCGATTCTAGAGCCAGTAGCATCAAAATTCTATTTTTATGCATATTGTGCTCTTAGAACCCTATTTTAGAAATTGTGCCTCAAAAGCCCCAGTTTTGGAGCATCAAAATCAATGTTTGCAGGCTCAATAAAGTTTCAAGATGCAAGTCCTGATTCTGGAGCCGATAGTGTCAAAATTTGATTTTGACACACATCGTGCTCTTAGAACCTTGTTTTGGAGCTTATGCCTCAAAATCTTCAATTTCAAATAATCAAAATTGGTGTTTGGAGGCACAACAAGCTTTCAAGATGCAAGTTCCTATTATGGGGTGTGTAGTGTCAAAATGTGATTTTGATGCACATCATGCTCTTAGAATCTCATTTTGGAGCGTGTGGCTCGAAAGCTCTAGTTTCCAAACATCAAAATCAATGCTTAAAGGCACAACAAGGTTTCAAGACACAAGTCTCTATTATCAAGCTGATAGTGTCAAAACACAATTTTTATGAACATGGTGTTCTTAGAACCTCATTTCGGATGTTGTGCCTAAAAAGCTCCATTTTTGGAGCATTAAAATTAGTGTTTGGAGGCACAACATTGTTTCAAGAAACAAGTCCTAATTCTAGAATCGGTATCATCAAAACGCAATTTTGATGTACATTGTGCTCTTAGAACCTCATTTCGGAGCTTGTGCCTTGAAAGACCTGATTTTAGAACATCAAAATCAATGTTTTGGGGCACAACAACTTTTCAAGAAGCAAGTCCGTATTCCAGAGCCTGTAGCGTCAAAATGGAATTTTGACGCACATCAATCTCTTAGAAGCTCATTTCGGACCTTGTGCCTCGAAAGACCAAGTTTGGGAGCATCAAAATCAATGTTTGGAAACACAACAAGGTTTTAAGATGCAAGTCCTGATTCTAGAGTCAATAGTGTCAAAATCTGATTTTGGTGCACATTGTGCTCTTAGAACCTCATTTCGAAGCTTGTGCCTCGAAAGCCCTAGTTTCAGAGCATCAAAATCAGTGTTTTGAGGGACAACAAGGTTTCAAGATGCAAGCTACGATTCTAGAGCTAGTAGCATCAAAATTCAATTTTGATGCACGTTGTGCTCTTAGAACCTCATTTTTAGAAATTGTGCCTCAAAAGCCCCAGTTTTGGATAATCAAAATCGATGTTTGGAGACAAAACAAGGTTTCAAGATGCAAGTTCTTATTCTGGAGCTGGTAGCATCAAAATTTGATTGTGATGCACGTCATGCTCTTAGAACCTTGTTTTGGAGCTTATGCCTCAAAATCTTCGGTTTCAAAGCATCAAAATTGGTGTTTGGAGATTATTTGAAATTGAAGATTTTGAGGCATAAGCTCCAAAACAAGGTTCTAAGAGCACGATGTGCATCAAAATCAAATTTTTACGCTATCGGCTCCAGAATTAGGTCTTGCATCTTGAAACCTTGTTGTGCCTCCAAACATCAATTTTGATGCTCCAAAACTGGGGCTTTTGGGGCACAATTTCTAAAACAGGGTTCTAAGAGCACAATGTGCATCAAAATTGAATTCTGATGCTACTTGCTCTAGAATCGGGGCTTGCATCTTGAAACCTTGTTGTGCCTCAAAACACTAATTTTGATGCTCTGAAAATGCAAGGCACAAGCTTCAAAATGAGCTTCTAAGAGCACGATGTGCGCCAAAATCAAATTTTGATAATAGTGGCTCTAGAATCGGGGCTTGCATCTTGAAACCTTTGTTGTGCCTCCAAACTTTGATTTTGATGCTCCAAAACTGGGTCTTTCAAGGCACAAGCTTCGAAATGAACTTCTAAGAGATTGATGTGCGTCAAAATGGAATTTTGACGCCACAGGCTCTGGAATGGGGACTTGCTTCTTAAAACTTTGTTGTGCCTCAAAACATTGATTTTGATGTTCCAAAATCAGGGCTTTCAAAGCACAACCTCCGAAATGAGGTTCTAAGAGCACGATGTACATCAAAATTGCGTTTTGACGCTACTGACTCTAGAATTGGGACTTGTGTCTAGAAACCTTGTTGTGCCTCCAAACACTAATTTTTATTCTCTAAAACAGGGTTCGAAGAGCACAATGTGCACCAAAATTGAATTTTTATACTACTGGCTATAGAATCGGGGCTTGCATCTCGAAACATTGTTGTGTCTCAAAACACTTATTTTGATTTTCCGAGACTGGGGTTTTCGAGGCACAAAGATCAAAATGAGGTTCTAAGAGCACGATGTGCACCAAAATCAGATTTTGACGCTATTGACTCTAGAATCAAGACTTGCATCTTGAAACCTTATTGTGCCTCAAAACACTCATTTTGATGCTCCGGAACTGGGGCTTTCGAGGCACAAGCTCTGAAATGAGGTTCTAAGAGCATGATGTACATCAAAATTGCGTTTTGATGCCACCGACTCTGGAATTGGGTCTTGTGTCTTGAAACGTTGTTGTGCCTCCAAACACTAACTTTTATGCTCAAAAAATGAGGCATTTGAGGCACAACCTCCGAAATGAGGTTCAAAGAACACCATGTTTGTTAAAATCATGTTTTTATGCTATCAGCTTGAGAATCGGGACCTGTGTCTTGAAACCTTGTTGTGCCTTTAAATATTGCTTTTGATGTTTGGAAACAGGAGCTTTCAATCAACACGCTCCGCAACGAGTTTCTAAGAGCACGATATGCATCAAAATCACATTTTGACACAACAAGCTCCGGAATAGGGACTTGCATCTTGAAAGCTTGTTGTGCCTGCAAACACCTATTTTGATGATTCAAAATCAAAGATTTTGAGGCATAAGGTCCAAAACAAGGTTCTAAGAGCATGATATGCGTCAGAATCAAATTCTAATGCTACTGGCTCTAGAATCAGGACTTGCATCTTGAAACCTTGTTGTTCATCCAAACATCGATTTTGATGCTCCAAAATTGGTGCTTTTGAGGCACAATTTCTAAAAAAGTGTTCTAAGAGCACAATGTGCATCAAAATTAAATTTTGATGTTATTGGCTCTAGAATCGGGGCTTGCACCTTGAAACCTTGTTGTGCCTCAAAACACTGATTTTGATGCTCTGAAACCGTGGTTTTCAAGGCACAAGCTTTGAAATGAAGTTCTAAGAGCACGATGTGCGCTAAAATCAGATTTTGAATCTATTGACTCTAGAATCAGGACTTGCATCTTGAAACCTTGTTGTGCTTCCAAACATTGATTTTGATGCTCCAAAACTGGGTCTTTCGAGGCACAAGGTCCGAAATGAGCTTTGAAGAGAATAATGTGCATTTTGACGCTACAAGCTCCAGAATAGGGACTTGCTTCTTGAAAGCTTGTTATGCCTCAAAACATTGATTTTCATGTTCCAAAATCAGGCCTTTCAAGGCACAAGCTCCGAAATGACATTCTAAGAGCACGATGTACATCAAAACTGCGTTTTGACGCTATCAACTCTGAAAATGGGACTTGTGTCTTGAAACGTTGTTGTGCCTCCAAACACTAATTTTTACGCTCCAAAAATGAGGCTTTTGAGGCAGAACCTTTGAAATGAGGTTCTAAGAACACCATGTTTGTAAAAATCATTTTTTGACGCTATCAAATTGAGAATTTGGACTTGTGTCTTGAAACCTTGTTGTGCCTATAAACATTGATTTTGATGTTTCGAAACTGGACCTTTCGAGCCACATGCTCCGAAATGAGGTTCTAAGAGCACGATGTGCATCAAAATCACGTTTTGACACTACAGGCTCCAGAATAGTGACTTGCATCTTGAAAGCTTGTTGTTCTTCCAAACACCAATTTGATGCTTCGAAACCGAATATTTTGAGAGATAAGCTCCAAAACAAGGTTCTAAGAGCACGATGTGCGTCAAAATCAAATTCTGACGCTACTGACTCCAAAATTAGGACTTGCATTTTTAAACCTTGTTGTGCCTCCAAACATCGATTTTGATGCTTGAAAATAGGGGCTTTTGAGGAACAATTTCTAAAATAGGGTTGTAAGAGCACAATGTGCATCAAAATTGAATTTTGATGCTACTCGCTCTAGAATCGAGGCTTGCATCTTGAAACCTTATTTTGCCTCAAAACACTAATTTTGATGCTCTGAAACCGGAACTTTCCAGGCACAAACTCCGAAATGACCTTCTAAGAGAATGATGTGCATCAAAATGGAATTTTGACGGTACAGGCTTCGAAATAGGGACTTGCTTCTTGAAACCTTCTTGTGCCTCAAAACATTGATTTTGATGTTCCAAAATCAGGGGTTTCAAAGGACAAGCTCCGAAATGAGGTTCTAAGAGCACGATGTACATCAAAATTGCGTTTTGACACTACCGACTCTGGAATTGGGACTTGTGTCTTGAAACCTTGTTGTGCCTCCAAACACTAATTTTTATGGTCCAAAAATGAGGCTTTTGAGGGACAACCTCTGAAATGAGGTTCTAAGAAGACCATGTTTGTCAAAATCGTGTTTTGACGCTATCAGCTTGAGAATTGGGACTTGTGCCTTGAAACCTTGTTGTGGCCTTTAAACATTGATTTTGATGTTTTGAAAAGGGAGCTTCCAAGCCAAACACTTTGAAACGAGGTTCTAAGAGCACAATGTGCATCAAAATCATGTTTTGACACTACAGGCTTCGGAATAGGGACAAGCTTGTTGTGCCTTCAAATACCAATTTTGATGATTCAAAACCAAAGATTTTGAGAGATAAGCTCCAAAACAAGGTTCTAAGAGCACAATGTGCGTCAAAATCAAATTTCAACGCTACCGGCTCCAGAATCAAGACTTGCATCTTGAAACCTTATTGTGTCTCCAAACATTGATTTTGATGCTTCAAAACTAGGGCTTTTGAGGAACAATTTCTAAAACAGGGTTCTAAGAGCACAATATGCATCAAAATTGAATTTTGATGCTACTGGCTCTATAATTGGTGCTTGCATCTTGAAACCTTGTTGTGCCTCAAAAAACTGATTTTGATGCTCTGAAACCGGGCCTTTCGAGGCAAAAGCTTTGAAATGAGGTTCTAAGGGCACGATGTGCGCCAAAATAAAATTTTGATAATATTGACTCTAGAATTAGGACGTGCATCTTGAAACCTTGTTGTTCCTCCAAACATTGATTTTGATGCTCCAAAACTAGGTCTTTCGAGGTACAAGCTCCAAAATGAGATTCTAAGATAATGATATGCGTCAAAATGGAATTTCGACGCTATAGGCCTTGGAATAGGGACCTGCTTCTTGAAACCTTGTTGTGCCTTAAAACATTGAGTTTAATGTTCCAAAATCAGGGCTTTCAAGGGCGCAAGCTCCAAAATCAGGTTCTAAGAGCACGTTGTACATCAAAATTTTGTTTTGACACTACCAATTCTGAAATTGGGACTTGTGTCTACAAACCTTGTTGTGCCTCCAAACACTAATTTTTATACTCCAAAAATGAGGCTTTTGAGGCACAACCTCCGAAATGAGGTTCTAAGAACACCATGTTTGTCAAATTCCTATTTTGACGCTATTAGCTTAAGAATCAGGAATTGTGTCTTGAAACCTTGTTGTGCCTTTAAACATTGATCTTGGTGTTTTGAAAATGAAGCGTTCGAGCGACATGCTTCAAAATGAGGTTCTAAGAGCACATTGTGCATCAAAATCATGATTTGATACAATAGGCTCCAGGATACGGACTTGCATCTTCAAAGCTTGTTGTGCCTCGGAACCTTGTTGTGCCTCAAAACACTGATTTTGATGCTCTGAAACTAGGGCTTTCGAGGCACAAGCTTCAAAATGAGGTTCTAAGAGCACGATGTGCACCAAAATAATATTTTGACATAATTCACTCTAGAATCAGGACAGGCATCTTGGAACCATGTTGTGCCTCCAAACATTGAGTTTGATGCTCCAAAACTGGGTCTTACGAGGCACAAGCTCTGAAATGAGCTTCTAAGAGAATGATGTACGTCAAAATGAAATTTTGACACTATAGGCTCTAGAATATGGACTTGCTTCTTGAAACCTTGTTGTGTCTGAAAACATTGATTTTGATGTTCCTAAATCAGGGCTTTCAAGGCACAAGCTCCAAAATGAGGTTCTAAGAGCACGATGTGTTTTGAAATTGCGTTTTGACGCCATCGACTCTGGAATTGGGACATGTCTCTTTAAACCTTGTTGTGCCTCCAAACACTAATTTTTGTGCTCCAAAAATGAGGCTTTTGAGACAACCTCCAAAATGAGGTTCTAAGAACACCATGTTTGTCAAAATTGTGTTTTGACGCTATCGGCTTGAGAATCGGGACTTGTGTCTTGAAGCCTTGTTGTGCCTCTAAACACTGATTTTGATGTTTCAAAACTAGAGCTTTCGAGTCACATGCTCCGAAATGAGGTTCTAAGAGCACGATGTGCATCAAAATCACGTTTTGACACTATAGTCTCTGTAATAGGGCTTTGCATCCTGAAAGCTTGTTGTGCCTCCAAACACCAATTTTGATGCTTCGAAACCAAAAATTTTGAGGCATAAGCTCCAAAACAAGGTTCTAAGAGCACGATGTGCATTAAAATCAAATTTTGATGCTATCGGTTCTAGAATAAGATCTTGCATCTTGAAACCTTGTTGTGCCTCCAAACATCGCTTTTGATGCTCCAAAACTAGGGGCTTTTAAGGCACAATTTCTAAAATAGGGTTTTAAGAGCACAATGTGCATCAAAATTGAATTTTGATGCTATCAGCTTGAGAATCGGGACTTGTGTCTTGAAACCTTATTATGCCTTTAAGCATTGATTTTGATGTTTGGTAACTGGATCTTTCGAGGCACATGCACCGAAATGAGATTCTAAGAGCACAATGTGTATCAAAATCACGTTTTGACACTACAGGCTCTGGAATAGGGATTTGCATCTTGAACGCTTGTTGTGCCTCCAAACAGCAATTTTGATGATTCAAAATTGAAGATTTTGAGGCATAAGCTCCAAAACAAGGTTCTAAGAGCATGATGTGCGTCAAAATCAAATTTTGATGCTACCGGCTCCAGAGTCAAGACTTGCATCTTGAAACTTTGTTGTGGCTCTAAACATTGATTTTGATGCTCCAAAACTGGGGCTTTTGAGGCACAGTTTCTAAAATAAGGTTCTAAGAGCACAATGTGCATCAAAATTGAATTTTGATGCTACTAGCTCTAGAATCGGGGCTTGCATCTTGAAACCTTGTTGTGCCTCAAAACATTGATTTTGGTGCTCCAAAACCGGGGCTTTCGAGGCACAAGCTTCAAAATGAGGTTCTAAGCCCACAATGTGCGCCAAAATCATATTTTGACGCTATTGACTCTAGAATCAGGACTTGTACCTTGAAACCTTGTTGTGCCTCCAAACATTGATTTTGATGTTCCAAAACTCGATCTTGTGAGGCATAAGCTTCGAAATGAGCTTCTAAGAGAATGATGTGCATCAAAATGGAATTTTGATGCTATAGGCTCTGGAATAGGGACTTGCTTCTTGAAACCTTGTTGTGCCTCACAACATTGATTTTGACGTTCCAAATTCAGGTCTTTCAAGGCACAAGCTCTGAAATTAGGTTCTAAGAGCATGATGTACATCAAAATCACATATTGACACTACAGGCTCCATAATAGAGACTTGCTTCTTGAAAGCTTGTTGTACCTCCACACACCAATTTTGATGCTTCGAAACCGAAGATTTTGAGGCACAAGCTCCAAACCAAGGTTCTAATAGCACGATGTGCGTCAAAATCAAATTTTGATGCTACCGCCTCTAGAATTAGGAGTTGCATCTTGAAACCTTGTTGTGTCTCCAAACGTCAATTTTCATACTCCAAAACTGGGGCTTTTGAGGCAGAATTTCTAAAACAGGGTTCTTAGAGCACAATGTGCATCAAACTTGAATTTTGATGCTACTAGCTCCGGAATCGAGGCTTGAAATTGAAAACCTTCTTGTGCCTCAAAAAACTGATTTTGATGTTCCAAAACCAGGGCTTTCGAGGCACAAGCTTCGAAATGAGGTTCTAAGAGGACGATGTGTGCCAAAATCAGATTTTGACGCTATTGTCTCTAGAATCGGGACTTGCGTCTTGAAATCTTGTTGTGCCTCCAAACATTGATTTTGATGCTCCGAAATGAGCTTCTACGAGAATGATGTGCTTCAAAATGGAATTTTGACGCTACAAGCTCCGCAATAGGGACTTGCTTCTTCAAATGTTGTTGTGCCCCAAAACATTAATTTTGATGTTCCAAAATCAGGGCTTTCAAGGCACAAGCTCTAAAATTAGATTCTTGGAGCACAATGTACATCAAAATTGCATTTTCATGCTATCGACTCTGGAATTTGGACAAGGGCTTTTGATGCACAATTTCTAAAATAGGGTTAAGGGCACAATGTGCATCAAAATTGAATTTTGATGAACTAGCTCTGGAAACGGGGCTTGCATCTTGAAATCTTGTTGTGCCTCAAAACACTGATTTTGATTCTTTGAAACCGGGGCTTTCTAGGCACAAGCTCCGATATGAGGTTCTAAGAGCACGATGTACATCAAAATAGGGTTTTGACGCTACCGACTCTTGAATGGGGACTTGTGTCTTGAAACCTTTTTGTCCCTCCAAACACTAATTTTTATGCTAAAAAAATGAGGCTTTTGAGGCACGACCACCGCAATGAGGTTCTAAGAACACCATGTTTGTCAAAATCATGTTTTAACGCTATCAGCTTGAGAATCCAGACTTGTGTCTTAAAACCTTGTTGTGCCTTTAAACATTGATTTTAATGTTTTGAAACTGGAGCTTTTGAACCACGCGCTCCGAAACAAGGTTCTAAGAGCAAGATGTGCATCAAAATCATGTTTTGACACTACAAGCTCTGAAATAGGACTTGCGTCTTGAAATCTTGTTGTGCCTCCAAACACCAATTTTGATGCTTAGAAACTAAAGATTTTGAGGCATAAGCTCCAAAACAAGGTTCTAAGAGCATGATGTGCGTCAAAATCAAAGTTTGACGCTACCGGCTCCAGAATCAGGACTTGCATCTTGAAACCTTGTTGTGCCTCCAAACATTTATTTTGATGCTCCAAAATTGGGGTTTTTGAGGCACAATTTCTAAAATAGGGTTCTAAGAGCAGAATGTGCATCAAAATTAAATTTTGATACTACTGGCTCTAGAATCGGGGCTTGCATCTTGAAACCTTATTGTGCCTCAAAACACTGATTTTGATGCTCTGAAACAAGCGCTTTTGAAGCACAAGCTTCGAAATGAGGTTCTAAGAGCATGATGTGCGCCAAAATCAGATTTTGATGCTATTGACTCTAGAATCGTGACTTGCATCTTGAAACCTTGTGCCTCCAAACATTGATTTTGATGCTCCAAAACTGGGTCTTTCGAGGCACAAACTCCGAAATGAGCTTCTAAGAGAATGATGTGCATGAAAATAGAATTGTGATGCTACAGGCTCTGGAATAGGGACTTACTTCTTGAAACCTTGTTGTGCCTCAAAACATTGATTTTGATGTTTGAAAATCAGGGCTTTCAAGGCACAAGCTCTGAAAACTGGGACTTTTGAGGTACAATTTCCAAGACAATGTTCTAAGAGCACAATGTCCATCAAAATTGAATTTTGATGCTACTGGCTCTAGAATCGGGGCTTGCATCTTGAAACCTTGTTGTGTCTCAAAACACTAATTTGAGCCAAAATTAGATTTTGACGCTATTGACTCTAGAATGGGGACTTGCAACTTGAAACATTTTTGTGTCTCCAAACATTGATTTTGATGCTCCAAAACTGGGTTTTTCGAGGCACAAGCTCCGAAATGAGCTTCTAAGAGAATGATGTGCGTCAAAATGGAATTTTGATCCTACAGGCTTTCAAATAGGGACTTGCTTCTTGAAACCTTGTTGTGCCTCAAAACTTTGATTTTGATGTTACAAAATTAGGGCTTTCAAGGCGCAAGCTTCAAAATGAGGTTCTTAGAGCATGATGTACATCAAAATTGTGTTTTGATGCTATCGACTCTGGAATTGGGACTTGTGTCTTGAAACATTTTTGTGCCTCCAAACACTAATTTTTTTGCTTCAAAAATGAGGCTTTTAAGGGACAACCTTGGAAATGAGGTTCTAAGAACACCATGTTTGTCAAAATCGTGTTTTGATGCTATCAGCTTGAGAATAGGGACTTGTGTCTTGAATCCTTGCTGTGCCTTTAAAAATTGATTTTGATGTTTTGAAACTAGAGCTTTCGAGCCACATGCTCCAAAATGAGGTTCTAAGAGCACGATGTGTATGAAAATCATGTTTTGACATTAGAGGCTCCGGAATAGGGACTTGCATCTTGAAAGCTTGTTGTGCCTCCAAACACAAATTTCGATGCTTCGAAACCAAAGATTTTGAGGCATAAGCTCTAAAACGAGGTTCTAAGAGTACAATGTGCGTCAAAATCAAATATTGAATCTACCGGATTAAGAATCAAAACTTGCATCTTGAAACGATGTTTTGCTTCCGAACATCGATTTTGATGCTCCACAACTGGGGCTTTTGAGGCACAATTTCTAAAATAAGGAAGAGCACAATATGCATCAAAATTGAATTTTGATGCTACTGGCTCTAGAATCGGGGCTTGCATCTTGAAATCTTGTTGTGCCTCAAAACATTGATTTTGAAGCTCCAAAACTAGGGCTTTCGAGGTACAAGCTTCGAAATGAGGTTCTAAAAGCACGATGTGCACCAAAATTAGATTTTGATGCTACTGACTCTAGAATCAGGATTTGCATCTAGAAACCTTGTTGTGCCTCCAGACATTGATTTTGATGGTCCAAAACTGGGTCTTTTGTGGCACAAGCTCCGAAATGATCTTGTAAGAGAATGTCGTGCGTCAAAATGGAATTTTGACACTATAGGCTCCGGAATAGGGACTTGCTTCTTGAAACCTTGTTGTGCCTCAAAACATTGATTTTGATGTTCCAAAATCAGGGCTTTCAAGGCACAAGCTCCGAAACGAGATTCTAAGAGTATGATGTACATCAAAATTGCGTTTTGATGCTACCGACTCTGGAATTGGGACTTGTGTCTTGATACCTTGTTGTGCCTCTAAACACTAATTTTTATGCTCCAAAAACAAGGCTTTTGAGGCACAACCTCCGAAATGAAGTTCTAAGAACACCATGTTTGTCAAAATCATGTTTTGACCCAATCATCTTGAGAATCCGGACTTGCATCTTGAAACCTTGTTGTGCCTCCAAACATCTATTTTGATGCTCCAAAACTAGGGCGTTTGAGGCACAATTTCTAATACAAGGTTCTAAGAGCACAATGTGCATCAAAATTGAATTTTGATGCTAGTGGCTCTAGAATCAGGACTTGCATCTTGAAACCTTGTTGTGTTTCCAAACATTGATTTTGATGCTCCAAAACTGGGTCTTTCAAGGCACAAGCTCCGAGATAAGCTTCTAAGCAAAACATGTGTGTCAATATGGAATTTTCATGCTACGGGCTCCGGAATAGGGACTTGATTCTTGAAACCTTGTTGTGCCTCAAAATGTTGATTTTGATGTTCCAAAATTAGGGATTTCAAGGCACAAGCTCGGAATTGAGGTTCTAAGAGCACGATGTACATCAAAATTGCATTTTGATGCTACCGACTTTGGAATAGGGACTTGTGTCTTGAAACCTTGTTGTACCTCCAAACACTAATTTTTATGCTCCAAAAACGAGGCTCTGAAGGCAAAACCTCCAAAATGAGGTTGTAAGAACACCATGTTTGTCAAAATCATGTTTTGACGCTTTCAGCTTCAGAATCGGGACTTGTGTCTTCAAACCTTGTTGTGCCTTTGAACATTGATTTTGATGTCTCAAAACAGGAGCTTTCAAGCCACACACTCCGAAATAAGGTTCTAAAAGCACGATGTGCATCAAAATCACGTTTTGACACTACAAGCTCCGGAATAGGGACTTGTGTCTTGAAAGCTTGTTGTGCCTCCAAACACCAATTTTGATGCTTTTAAACCGAAGATTTTGAGGCATAAGCTCCAAAACAAGGTTCTAGAAGCACGATGTCCGTGAAAATCAAATTTTGACACTATTGGCTCTAGAAATCAGGACTTGCATCTTGAAACCTTGTTTTGCCTCCAAACATCAATTTTGATGCTCCAAAACTGGGACTTTTGAGGCACAAGTTCCAAAATGAGCTTCTAAGAGAATGATGTGCGTCAAAATGGAATTTTGACGCTACAGGCTCTCGAGTATCGACTTGCTTCTTGAAACCTAGTTGTGCCTCAAAACATTGATTTCGATGTTCCAAAATCAGGGCTTTCAAGGCACAAGATTCGAAATGAGGTTCGAAGAGCATGATGTACATCAAAATTGTGTTTTGACACTATCGACTTTGGAATTGGGACTTGTGTCTTTAAACCTTGTTGTTCCTCCAAACACTAATTTTTATAATCCAAAAACGAGGCTTTTAAGGAAAAACCTTTGAAATGAAGTTGTAAGAACACCATGTTTGTCAAAATTTTGTTTTGACGTTTTCAGCTTGAGAATCGAGACTGTGTCTTCAAACCTTGTTGTGCCTTTGAACATTGATTTTGATGTTTCGAAACTGGAGCTTTCAAGCCACACGCTCCGAAACGAGGTTCTAAGAACACGATGTGCATCAAAATCATGTTTTGACACTACAGGCTCCGGAATAGGGACTTGCATCTTGAATCCTTGTTGTGCCTCCAAACACCAATTTTGATGCTTCAAAATCGAAGATTTTGAGGCATAAGCTTCAAAACAAGGTTCTAGGAGCATGATGTCCATGAAAATCAAATTTTGACGCTACCAGCTCTTGAAATCAAGATTTGCATCTTGAAACCTTGTTGTGCCTCCAAACATCGATTTTGATGCTCCAAATTTGGGGCTTTTGAGGCACAATTTCTAAAATAGGGTTCTAAGAGTACAATGTGCATCAAAATTGAATTTTGATGCTACCGGCTCAAGAATCGGGGCTTGCATCTTGAAATATTGTTGTGCCTCAAAATACTGATTTTGATTCTCTGAAACCAGGGCTTTCAAAGCACAAGCTTCAAAATGAAGTTCTAAGAGCACGATGTGCGCCAAAATCAGATTTTGACGCTATTGACTCTAGAATCGGGACTTGCAGCTTGAAACCTTGTTGTGCCTCCAAACATTGATTTTGATGCTCCAAAACTGGGTTTTTCGAGGCAAAAGCTCTGAAATGAGCTTCTAAGAGAATGATGTGTGTCAAAATAGAATTTTGACACTGCAGGCTCTCGAATAGTGACTTGCTTCTTGAAACCTTGTTGTGCCTCAAAACATTGATTTTGATGTTCCAAAATTAGGGCTTTCAAGACACAAGCTTCGAAATGAGGTTCGAAGAGCATGATGTACATCAAAATTGTGTTTTGAAGCTATCAACTCTGGAATTGGGACTTGTGTTTTTAAACCTTGTTGTGCCTCCAAACACTAATTTTTATACTCAAGAAATGAGGCTTTTAAGGCACAACCTCCGAAATGAGGTTCTAACAACACCATGTTTGTCAAAATCATGTTTTGATAGTATTAGCTTGAGCATAGGGACATGTGTCTTGAAACCTTATTGTGCCTTTAAACATTGATTTTGATGATTTGAAACTAGAGCTTTCAAGCCACACGCTCAAAAATGAGGTTCTAAGAGCACGATGTGCATGAAAATCACGTTTTGACACTAAAGGCTCCGGAATAGGGACTTGCATATTGAAAGCTTGTTGTGCCTCCAAACATGAATTTCGATGCTACGAAACCGAAGATTTTGATGTTCCAAAATTAGGGCTTTCAAGACACAAGCTTCGAAATGAGGTTCTAAGAGCACAATGTGCGCCAAAATCAGATTTTGACGCTATTGACTCTAGAGACTTGCATCTTGAAACCTTGTTGTGCCTCCAAACATTGATTTTGATGCTCCAAAACTGGATGTTTCATGGCACAAGCTCCGAAATAAGCTTGTAAGAGAATGATGTGCGTCAAAATGGAATTTTAACGCTACAGGCTCCAGAATAGGGACTTGCTTCTTGAAACCTTGTTGTGCCTCAAAACATTGATTTTGATGTTCCAAAATGAAAGCTTTCAAGGCACAAGCTCTGAAACGAGGTTCTAAGAGTACGATGTACATCAAAATTACGTTTTGATGCTACTAAATCTAGAATCGAGACTTGCATCCTGAAACCTTGTTGTGGTTCCAAACATTGATTTTGATGCTCCAAAACTGGGTCTTTCGAGGCACAAGCTCCGAGATGAGCTTCTAAGAAAAACACGTGCGTCAAAATGGAATTTTGATGCTACAGACTCTGGAATAGGGACTTGATTCTTGAAACCTTTTTGTGCCTCATGTTAGAGTTAGCTTGTATTAGCTAATAATTATTTATTTAATTATTAGTCTATTAAACTCTACGCTTAAGCTAAACTTAGGCATTTAATAATTATTCTTATCCCTTTAGGGTTTCTATTATCCTTTTATAAGGAATGTATTGTACTTGTTCATTAAATTGATTCCCTTTCTGAATGATAATTTTCTTCTTCAGAGCATTTATGTTTTTTTGCTTTATGTGTCTCCATTCTTCTCTTGTGACAGGTATTTCCTCAACTTCTTCATGGTATCAGAGCTTACATTTGCTGCCACTTGTTCTTGATTTTTCAGAAGATTTTTTGGAGGAGGGTTTCAAGTTTTTTTTAAGAGTTTTTTATTGGATCTGGAGTAGCTGTTTTGTTTCTGATAATTTTGGGCTCAAAAAGCCCCAAAACCCCCATTTCCATATAAAATTTTGACAAATTTTGGTTCTGAAATTTTTTCTTTGGTTTTGCTTTTTTTGGCATGAATTTCGAGAAATTCGTAAAAAAATCATTAAAAAAAAAAAATTTAGAGCAGTTTGAGCCAAAAAAAATACCTCACCGTTGGCTTTCGAAGGTCGTTTCCAGTCATTTTGATATATAATTCGACCTATTTCAGTGACAAGTGCATCTAGGCCATGCTTTACGAGGCACAAATCTGTATGGTTGTATCATCGAAAAGCTCTTTCTGAGCTCTATCTAGATCTAGAGGTTTGAACTTTTGATTTTTCTTTTTTGATAGTGTTTTTTTCTGTCCAAGCCAGAGGTTCATTTTTGCACTCGAGGAGCCATAAAATGAGCATCGGAACTCTATTTTTTTAAAAATTTATATCGTTGGAAAGCTTGTCTTGTGTACTTTCCAACCATATGAGTTTTCTTTCTAGATTCTGCTCTAGGAATATTTTATTCATTTTTTTGTTTTTCAGCAATCTGGTGGATATCTTGGTTGTTTCAGGTCCTGGGATCTCTTCTCTGATTAGGATGTCTTAGTTTTGATTTTTCTTTCTATTTCCAGTCTTCTTATCATTGTAGCATTTCATTTATGCAAACACATTGAGATAAAGTGCCATCATGCATTGTTTACTTGGGATCTTGCACATCTTGTATAAAGTGCCATGAGGGGGTTGATGTTTGCCTTTTGTTTGCCATCTACCTTTTTCCAGTGAGTTTTCCTTCCATGACATTCGCCTCATGATGTGTGTCAAGTGAGTGTTCCTTCCACGACACTATGTACTTTCTCTGCACCTTTAATGTTCCTGGTTCTTCGTCATGTAGTTCCTGTTGGTCATTTTTTTCAGTGTACCCGTCCCTCTCCCTTTTTAGCATTATGGGGAGGTTTGTCCTGTTGGTTCTAATGCTTCAGTGGTTCGATTGATCAACTCTTCAGGCTTTGGTTTCTCATACCATCTATATCTTTGAGTTCAGTTGTTTGCCTTTGTTTTCCATCTGATTCGAGTAGTGTCATTTGAGGGCACTCATGCAGATTACAGTCTTCTCTACCTGGTCATGTTCTATTTCAGTGGAGCTTCTTCAGATCAGCAGTTACTCTTCGATAGTGTTTGCAGCTATTTCCTGCTTCAGTGGTGTTCTTCTTTCTTTTCCATATCTTTTTGGAGTAGAGTTTTTTTCTCACGTGGTTTTCTCTATTTCTCCAATTCATAGAGAGTTGGTTGTGATTGGGTACCTCATGAGGCCTTATTGTCGGGACCCAAATTTGCCTTCATCATGTAGTTGCATTTTTTGATTCATGCATTTAGTTTTTAGCTACTCCCTAAGTTCATCTTAAGAGGGGGTGTTAGAGTTATCTTGTATTAGCTAATAATTATTTATTTAATTATTAGTCTATTAAAGTCTATGCTTAAGCTAAACTTAGGCATTTAATAAATATTGTAGGTATTTAATAATTATTCTAATTATTAAATACACATTATCCCTTTAGGGTTTCTTTAGGGTTGCACACCTTTAGGATTGCTATTATTAGTTTATAAGGATTATTTTGTACTTTTTCATAAATTAATTCCCTCTCTGAATAATAACCTTCTTCTTCAGAGCATTTATGTTTTGTTGCTTTATGTGCCTTCATTCTTCTCTTGTGACAAGTATTCATTCAGGTGTTCTTGGGATCTCTGAAGTTGTATTTCCTTAACTTCTTCATGGTATCAGAGCCTACATCTGTTGCCGCTTGTTCTTGATTTTTTGGAGGAGGGTTTCAAATTTTCTTTTTTAAGAGTTTTTTATTGGATCTGGAGTACCTGTTTTGTTTTTGATAATTTTGGGCTCCAACAGACCTCACCATTGAGCTTAGAATGCCCCAAAACCCCCATTTCCATATAAAATTTGTCAAATTTTGACAAATTTGGGTTATGAAAATTTTTCTTTGGTTTTGCCTTTTTTTGGCACGAATTTTGAGAAATTCATAAAAAAAAATCAGGGCTTTCAAGGCACAATCTCCAAAATGAGTTTCTAAGAGCACGATGTACATCAAAATTGCATTTTGATGCTATCAACTTTGGAATTGGGAATTGTGTCTTGAAACCTTGTTGTGCCTCCAAACACTAATTTGTATGGTCCAAAAATGAGGCTTTTGAAGCACAACCTCTGAAATGAGGTTAAAAAAACACCATGTTTGTCAAAATCATATTTTGACGCTATAAGCTTGAGAATCGGGACTTGTGTCTTGAAACCTTGTTGTGCCTTTAAACATTGATTTTGATTTTTCAAAACTGGAGCTTTCGATCCACACACTCCAAAACGAGGTTCGAAGAGCACGATGTGCATCAAAATCACGTTATGACACTATAGGCTCTGGAATAGGGATTTGTGTCTTGAAAGCTTGTTGTGCCTCCAAACACCAATTTTGATGCTTTGAAACAGAAGATTTTGAGGCATAAGCTCCAAAACAAGGTTCTAAGAGAACAATGTGCGTTAAAATCAAATTTTGAGGCAACCGCCTCCAGAATCAGGGCTTGCAACTTGAAACCTTGTTGTGCCTCAAAAAACTAATTTTGATCCTCTGAAACTCGGGCCTTCGAGTTTCAAGCTTCAAAATGAGGTTCTAAGAGCACGATGTGCGCAAAAATCATATTTTGATGCTATTGACTGTAGAATCGGGACTTGCATCTTGAAACCTTATTGTGCCTCCAAACATGTTCTTGAAACCTTGTTGTGCCTCAAAACATTGCTTTTGATGTTCGAAAATC
This sequence comes from Cryptomeria japonica, assembly GCF_030272615.1. Taxonomy (NCBI): domain Eukaryota; kingdom Viridiplantae; phylum Streptophyta; class Pinopsida; order Cupressales; family Cupressaceae; genus Cryptomeria; species Cryptomeria japonica. The sequence continues at coordinate 396,619,645 of NC_081405.1, forward strand.
AGGGCTTTAAAGGCACAAGCTCCGAAATGAGGTTCTAAGAGCATGATGTACATCAAAATTGCATTTTGATGATACCGACTCTAGAATCGGGACTTGTGTTTTGAAACCTTGTTGTGCCTTTAAACATTGATTTTGATGTTTTGAAACTGGAGCTTTCGAGCCACATGTTCTGAAATGAGGTTCTAAGAGCACGATGTGCATCAAAATCATGTTTTCACACTACAGGCTTCGGAATAGGGACTTGCATCTTGAAAGCTTGTTGTGCCTCGAAACACAAAATTTTGATGCTTTGCAACTGAAGATTTTGAGGCATAAGCTCCAAAACAAGTTTCTAAGAGCACAATGTGCGTGAAAATCAAATTTTGATGCAATCACCTCCAGAATCAGGACTTGCAAATTGAAACCTTCTTTTTCCTCCAAACATCGATTTTTATGCTCCAAAACTGGGGCTGTTGAGGCAGAATTTCTAAAACCGGGTTCTAAGATAACAATTTGCATCAAAATTGAATTTTGATGCTACTCGCTCTAGAATGAGGGCTTGCATCTTGAAACCTTGTTATGGCCTCAAAACACTGATTTTGATGGTCCGAATTGGGGCTTTCGAGGCACAAGCACTACTTTTTATGCTTCAAAAATGCGCCTTTTGAGGCACATTCTTCGAAACAAAGTTCTAAGAACACCATGTTTGTGAAAATCGTGTTTTGACGCTATCAGCTTGAGAATTAGGACTCGTGTCTTGAAACTTTGTTTTGCCTTTAAACATAGTTTTTTATGTTTGGAAACTGGAGCTTTCAAGCCACACACTCTGAAACGAGGTTCTATAAGCACGATCTGCATCAAAATCATGTTTTGACACTACAGGCTACGGAATAGGGACTTGCGTCTTGAAAGCTTGTTGTGCCTCGAGACACCAATTTTGATGCTTCGAAACCAAAGATTTTGAGGCATAAGCTCCAAAACAAGTTTCTAAGAGCATATGTGCGTCAAAATCAAATTTTGACTCTACTGGCTCCAGAATCGGCGCTTGCATCTTGAAACCTTGTTGTGCCTCAAAACACTGATTTTGATGGTCTGAAATTGGGGCTTTTGAGGCATAAGTTTTGAAATGAAGTTCTACGAGCACGATGTTCGCCAAAATCAGATTTTGATGCTATTGACTCTAGAATCAGGACTTGCATCTTGAAACCTTGTTGTGCCTCCAAACATTGATTTTGATGCTCCAAAACTGGGTCTTTTGAAGCACAAGCTCCAAAATGAGCTTCTAAGAGAATGATGTGCATCAAAATGGAATTTTGACTCCGGAATAGGAACTTGCTTCTTGAAACCTTGTTGTGCCTCAAAAAATTGATTTTGATGTTCCCAAATCAGGGCTTTCAAGGCACAAGCTCCGAAATGAGGTTCTAAGAGCACGATGTATATCAAAATTGTGTTTTGACTCTACCGACTCTGGAATTCAGACTTGTGTCTTGCAACCTTTTTGCCCTCCAAACACTAATTTTTATGCTCCAAAAGCGAGGCTTTTGAGGCACGACCTCCCTAATGAGGCTCTAAGAACACCATGTTTGTCAAAATCTTGTTTTGATGCTATCAGCTTGAGAATCCAGACTTGTGTCTTGAAACCTTGTTGTGCCTTTAAACATTGATTTTGATGTTTTGAAACTTGAGCTTTCGAGCCATGTGCTCCGAAATGAGGTTCGAAGAGCATGATGTGAATCAAAATAACGTTTTGACACTACAGGCTCTGAAATAGGGACTTGCATCTTGAAAGCTTGTTGTGCATCCAAACACCAATTTTGATGCTTAGAAACCAAAGATTTTGAGGCATAAGCTCCAAAACAAGGTTCTAAGAGCACGATGTGCGTCAAAATCAAATTTTAACGCTACCTGCTCCAGAATTAGAACTTGCATCTTGAAATCTTGTTGTGCCTCCAAAAATCAATTTTGATGCTCCAAAATTGGGGCTTTTGAGGCACAATTTCTAAAATAGGGTTCTAAGAGCACAATGTGCATTAAAATTTAATTTTGATGCTACTCGCTCTATAATCGGGGCTTGCATCTTGAAACCTTGTTGTGCCTAAAAACACTAATTTTGATGTTCTGAAAGTAGGGCTTTTGGAGCACAAGCTTCGAAATAAGGTTCTAAGAGCACGATGTGCACCAAAATCAGATTTAGACGCTATTGACTCTAGAATCGTGACTTGCATCTTGAAACCTTGTTGTGCCTCCAAACATTGATTTTGATGCTCAAAAATTGGGTCTTTCGAGGCACAAGTTCCGAAATGATGTGCGTCAAAATAGAATTTTGATGCTACAGGCTCTCGAATAGGGACTTGCTTCTTGAAACCTTGTTGTGCCTCAAAACATTGATTTTGATGTTCCAAAATCAGGGCTTTCAAGGCACAAGCTTTGAAATGAGGTTCGAAGAGCATGATGTACATCAAAATTATGTTTTGATGCTATCGATTCTGGAATTGGGACTTGTGTCTTGAAACCTTGTTTTGCCTCCAAACACTAATTTTTATGCTCAAGAAACAAGGCTTTTAAGGCACAACCTCTGGAATGAGGTTCTAAGAACACCATGTTTGTCAAAGTTGTGTTTTGATGCTATCAGCTTGAGAATAGGGACTTGTGTCTTGAAACCTTATTATACCTTTAAACATTGATTTTGATGTTTCGAAACTGGAGCTTTCGAGCCACACGCTCTGAAATGAGGTTCTAAGAGCACGATGTGCATCAAAATCATGTTTTGATACTACAGGCTCCGGAATAGGGACTTGTGTCTTGAAAGCTTGGTGTGCCTCCAAACACCAATTTTGATGCTTTGAAACAAAAGATTTTGAGGCATAAGCTCCAAAACAAGGTTCTAAGAGCACGATGTGCGCCAAAATCATATTTTGACGCTATTGATTGTAGAATAGGGACTTGCATCTTGAAACCTTATTGTGCCTCCAAACATTGATTTTGATGTTCGAAAACTGGGTATCTCGAGACACAAGCTCCGAAATGAACTTCTAAGAGAATGATGTGCGTGAAAATGGAATTTTGATGCTACAGGCTCCCGAATAGTGACATGCTTCTTGAAACCTTGTTGTGCCTCAAAACATTGCTTTTGATGTTCGAAAATTAGGGCTTTCAAGGAACAAGCTCCGAAATGAGGTTCTAAGAGCACAATGTACATCAAAATTGCGTTTTGACGCTACCGACTCTGGAATCGGGACTTGTATCTTGAAACCTTGTTGTGCCTCTAAACATTGATTTTGATGTTTTGAAACTGGAGCTTTCGGGCCACATGCTCTGAAATAAGGTTCTAAGAGCACGATGTGCATCAAAATCATGTTTTGACACTACAGGCTCCGGAATAGGGACTTGTATCTTGAAAGCTTGTTCTGCCTCCAAACACCAATTTTGATGCTTTGAAACTGAAGATTTTGAGGCATAAGCTCCAAAACAAGGTTCTAAGAGCACAATGTGCGTCAAAATCAAACTTTGACGCAACTGCCTCCAGAATCAGGACTTGCAACTTGAAACCTTGTTTTTCCTCCAAACATCGATTTTGATGCTCCAAAACTAGGGCTGTTGAGGCACAATTTCTAAAACAGGGTTCTAAGAGAACAATGTGCATGAAAATTTTATTTTGATGCTACAGGCTCTAGAATCGGGGTTTGCATCTTGAAGCCTTGTTGTACCTCAAAACACTGATTTTGATGCTAAAAAATTAGGGGTTTCGAGGCACAAGCACTAATTTTTATGCTCCAAAAATGTGCCTTTTGAAGCACAACCTCTGAAACAAAGTTCTAAGAACACCATGTTTATGAAAATCGTGTTTTGACGCTATCAGCTTGAGAATTGGGACTCGTGTCTTGAAACCTTGTTGTGCCTTTAAACATGGCTTTTGATGTTTGGAAACTAGAGCTTTCGAGCCACACACTCTGAAACAAGGTTCTAAGAGCACCATGTGCATCAAAATCATGTTTTGACACTACAGGCTGCGGAATACGGACTTACGTAGCTTGTTGTGCGTCAAGACACCAATTTTGATGCTTCGAAACCAAAGATTTTGAGGCATAAGCTCCAAAACAAGATTCTAAGAGCACGATGTGCGTCAAAGTCAAATTTTGACTGTAACGGCTCCAGATTTGGGGCTTGCATCTTGAAACCTTGTTGTGCCTCAAAACATTGATTTTGATGCTCCAAAATCGGGGCTTTTGAGGCAAAAGCTTTGGAATGAGGTTCTAAGAGCACGATGTTCGCCAAAATCAGATTTTGACACTATTGACCCTAGAATTGGGATTTGCATCTTGAAACCTTGTTGTGCCTCCAAACATTGATTTTGATGCTCCAAAATGACCTTCTAAGAGAATGATGTGCGTCAAAATGGAATTTTGACGCTACAGGCTCTGGAATACGGACTTGCTTCTTGAAACCTTGTTGTGCCTCAAAACATTGATTTTGATGTTCCAAAACTAGGGATTTTAGGGCACAAGCTCCGAAATGAGGTTCTAAGAACACGATGTACATCCAAATTGCGTTTTGACGCTACCGACTATGGAATTGGGACTTGTGTCTTGAAACCTTATTGTGCCTCCAAACACTAATTTTTATTCTCCAAAAATGCGCCTTTTGAGGCACAACCTCCGAAATGAAGTTCTAAGAACACCATGTTTGTGAAAATCGTGTTTTGATGCTACTAGCTTGAGAACCAGGAGTCATGTTTTGAAACTTTGTTGTGCCTTTAAACATAGCTTTTGATGTTCAGGAACTGGAGCTTTCGAGCCACACGCTCCGAAATGAGGTTCTAAGAGCACGATGTGCATCAAAATCATGTTTTAACACTACAGGCTCCGGAATAGGGACTTGCATCTTGAAAGCTTATTGTGCTTCCAAAAACCAATTTTGATGCTTCAAAACCAAAGATTTTGAGGCATAAGCTCCAAAAAAAGGTTCTAAGAGCATGATGTGCGTCAAAATTAAATTTTGACTCTATTAGCTCCAGAATGAGGACTTGCATCTTCAAACCTTGTTGTGCCTCCAAACATCGATTTTGATGCTCCAAAACTACGGCTTTTGAGGCGCAATTTCTAAAACAGGGTTCTAAGAGCACAATGTGCATCAAAATTGAATTTTGATGCTAATGGCTCTAGAATCGGGGCTTGCATCTTGAAATTGAGGTTCTAAGAGCACGTTGTACACCAAAATCATATTTTGATGCTATTGACTTTAGAATTAGGACTTTTATCTTGAGACCTTGTTGTACCTCCAAACATTGATTTTGATGCTCCAAAACTGGGTCTTTCCGGGGACAAGCTCCGAAATGAGCTTTTAAGAGAATGATGTGTGTCAAAATGGAATTTTGACGCTATAGGCTCCAGAATAGGGCTTTAAAGGCACAAGCTATGAAACGAGGTTCAAGGAGCACTCTAGAATTTGGACTTGTGTCTTGAAACCTTGTTGTGCCTCCAAACACTAATTTTTATGGTCCAAAAATGAGGCTTTTGAGGCACGACCTCCGAAATGAGGTTCTAAGAACACCATGTTTGTCAAAATCATCTTTCAACGCTATCAGCTTGAGAATCGGGACTTGTGTCTTGAAACCTTGTTGTGCCTTTAAACATTCATTTTGATGTTTTGAAACTGGACCTTTCGAGCTACACGCTCCGAAATGAGGTTCTAAGCATGATGTGGACCTCTCGTTTTGAAAGTTTGTTGTGCCTCCAAACACCAATTTTGATGCTTTGAAACCAAAGATTTTGAGGTATAAGCTCCAGAACAAGGTTCTAAGAGCATGATGTATCTTGAAATATTGTTGTGCCTCCAAATATCGATTTTGATGCTCCAAAACTGGGGCTTTTGAGGCACAATTTCTGAAACAGGGTTCTAAGAGCACAATGTGCGCCAAAATCATATTTTGATGCTATTGACTCTAGAATCAGGACTTGTATCTTGAAACCTTGTTGTGCCTCCAAACATTGATTTTGATGCTCCAAGACTGGGTCTTTCCAGACACAAGCTCCGGAATGAGCTTTTAAGAGAATGATGTGTGTCAAAATGGAATTTTCACCCTACAGGATCCAGAATAGGGACTTGTTTCTTGAAACCTTGTTGTGCCTCAAAAAATTTATTTTGATGTTCCAAAATCAGGGCTTTCAAGGCACAAGCTCGGAAATGAGGTTCTAAGAGCATGATGTACATCAAAATTGCATTTTGATGCTACCGACTCTAGAATTGAGAATTGTGTCTTGAAACCTTGTTGTGCCTCTAAATAATAATTTTTATGCTCCAAAAATGAGGCTTTTGAGGCACGACCTCCGAAATGAGGTTCTAAGAACACCATGTTTGTCAAAATAGTATTTTGATGCTATCAGCTTGAGAATTGGGACTTGTATTTTGGTTCTAAGGCACAAGCTCCGAAATGAGGTTCTAAGAGCATGATGTACATAAAAATTGTGTTTGACATTACAGACTCTAGAATTGGGATTTGTGTCTTAAAACCTTGTTGTGCCTCCAAACACTAAATTTTATGTTCCAAAAAGGAGGCTTTTCAGGCACAACCTCCGAAATGGGGTTCTAAGAACACCATATTTGTGAAAATCGTGTTTTGATGCTATCAGCTTGAGAATCGAAACTTGTGTCTTGAAACCTTCTTGTGCCTTTAAACATTAATTTTGATTTTTGAAAACTGGAGCTTTCGACCCACACACTCCGAAATGAGGTTTTAAGAGCACGATGTGCATCAAAATTACATTTTTGACACTACAGGCTCTGGAATAGGGACTTGCATCTTGAAAGCTTGTTGTGCCTCCACACATCAATTTTGATGCGTCGAAACCGAAGATTTTGAGGCATAAGCTTCAAAACAAGGTTCTAAGAGCATGATGTGCGTCAAAATCAAATTTTGACGCTACCAGCTCCAGAATCAATACTTGCATCTTGAAACCTTTTTGTGCCTTGAAACATCAATTTTCATGCTCTCGAATAGGGACTTAAATTTTGAAGATTTTGAAGCATAAGCTCCAAAACAAAGTTCTAAGAGCAGGATGTGCGTCAAAATCAAATTTTTTATGCTACTAGATCCAGAATCACGACTTGCATCTTTAAAGCTTGTTGTACCTCCAAACATCGATTTTGATGCTACAAAACTGGGGTTTTTGAGGCACAATTTCTAAAATAGGGTTCTAAGTGTACAGTGTGCATCAAAATTGAATTTTGATGCTACTGGCTCTAGAATCGGGGCTTGCATCTTGAAACCTTGTTGTGCCTCAAAAAATTGATTTTGATGCTCCGAAACTGGGGATTTCGAGGCACAATCTTTGAAATGAGGTTCTAAGAGCAAGATGTGCACCAAAATCAGATTTTGATGATATTGACTCTAGAATCAAGACTTACATCTTGAAATCTTATTGTCCCTCCAAACATTGATTTTCATGCTCCAAAACTGGGTCTTTCAAGGCACAATCTCCAAAATGAGCTTCTAAGAGAATGATGTGTTTCAAAATGGAATTTTGACGCTACAGGAAACCTCGTTGTGCCTCAAAATGTTGATTATGATGTTGCAAAATCAGGGTTTTCAAGGCATAAGCTCCCAAATGAGGTTCTAAGAGCATGATGTACATCAAAATTGTGTTTTGACGCTATCGACTCTGGAATTGGGACTTATGTCTTGAAACCTTGTTGTGCCTCCAAACACTAATTTTTGTGCTCCAAAAATGAGGCTTTTGACGCACAACCTCTGAAATGAGGTTCTAAGAACACCATGTTTGTCAAAATCGTGTTTTGACGCTATCAACTTGAGAATCGAGACTTGTGTCTTGAAACCTTGTTGTGCCTTTAAAAATTAAATTTGATGTTTGGAAACTGGAGCTTTCAAGCCACACGCTCCGAAATGAGGTTCTAAGAGCATGATGCGCATCAAAACCACATTTTGAAACTACAGGCTCTGGAATAGGGACTTGAATGTTGAAAGCTTTTTGTGCCTCCAGACACCAATTTTGTTGGGGCGAAACCGAAGATTTTGAGGCATAAGCTCCTAAACAAGGTTCTAAGAGCACGATGTGCTTTAAAATCAAATTTTGACACTGCCGGCTCCAGAATCAGTACTTGCCTCTTGAAACCTTGTTGTGCCTCGAAACATCAATTCTCTTGCTCCAAAACTGAGGATTTTCAGGGACAATTTCTAAAACAAGGTTCGAAGAGCACAATGTGCATCAAAATTGAATTTTTATACTACTGGATCTAGAATCGGGGCTTGCATCTTGAAACTTGTTGTGCCTCAAAACACTCATTTTGATGCTCCGAAATCGGGGCTTTCAAGGTACAAGGTTTGAAATGAGGTTCTAAGAGCAAGATGTGAGCCAAAATCAGATTTTGACGCTATTGACTGTAGAATCGGGACTTGCATCTTGAAACCTTGTTCTGCCTCAAAACACTCATTTTGATGTTCCGAAACCTGGGCTTTTGAGGCACAAGCTTTGAAATGAGCTTCTAAGAACACAATGTGTGCTAAAATTAGATTTTGACGCTATTGACTGTAGAATCGGGACTTGCATCTTCAAACCTTGTTGTGCCTCCAAACAATGATTTTGATGCTCCAAAACTGGGTCTTTCGAGGCACAAGCTCTGAAATGAGCGTCTAAGAGAATGATGTGCGTCAAAATGGAATTTTGATCCTATAGGCCCCGTAATAGGGAATTGCTCTTGAAACTTTGTTGTGCCTCATAACATTGATTTTGATGTTCCAAAATCAGAGCTTTCAAGGCACAAGCTCTGAAATGAGGTTCTAAGAGCATGATGTACATCAAAATTGCATTTTAACGCTACCGACTTTGGAATTGGGACTTGTGTCTTGAAACGTTGTTGTGCCTCCAAACACTAACTTTTATGCTAAAAAATTGAGGCATTTGAGGCACAACCTCTGAAATGAGGTTCTAAGAACACCATGTTTGTAAAAATCGTGTTTTGACGCTATCAGCCTGAGAATCGGGACTTATGTCTTGAAACCTTGTTGTCCCTTTAAACATTGCTTTTGATGTTTGGAAACTAGAGCTTTCGAGCCACACGCTCAGAAATGGGGTTCTAAGAGCATGATGTGCATCAAAATCATGTTTTGACACTACAGGCTCTGGAATAAGGACTTGCATTTTGAAAGCTTGTTGTGCCTGCAAACATCAATTTTGATGATTCGAAACCAAAGATTTTGAGGTATAAGCTCCAAAACAAGGTTCTAGGAGCACGATGTGCGTCATAATCAAATTCTGACGCTACCCGGCTCTAGAATCAGGACTTGCATCTTGAAACCTTGTTGTTCCTCCAAACATTGATTTTGATGCTCCAAAACTGGGGCTTTTGAGCCACACACTCCGAAATGAGGTTCTAAGAGCACGATGTCCATAAAAATCACGTTTTGACACTACAAGCTCCAGAATAGCGACTTGCATCTTGAAAGCTTGGTTTTCTTCCTAACACCAATTTTGATGCTTCGAAACCGAAGATTTTATGAGATAATCTCCAAAACTAGGTTCTAAGAGCACGATGTGTGCTAGAATCAAATTTTGATGCTACTCGCTCCAGAATCAGGACTTGCATTTTGAAACCTTGTTGTGCCTCCAAACATCGATTTTGATGCTCCAAAACAGTGGCTTTTGAGGCACAATTTCTAAAACAGGGTTCTAAGAGCACAATGTGCATCAAAATTGAATTTTGATGCTACTGGCTCTAGAATCAAGGCTTGCATCTTGAAACCTTGTTGTGCCTAAAAACATTGATTTTGATGCTCCAAAACTGGGGCTTTCAAGGCACAAACTCCGAAATAAGCTTCTAAGAGAATGATGTGTGTCAAAATAGAATTTTGACGCTACAGGCTCTGAAATAGGGACTTGCTTCTTGAAACCTTGTTGTGCCTCAAAACATTAATTTTGATGTTCCAAATTTAGGGTTTTCAAAGCACAAGCTCCGAAATGAAGTTGTAAGAGCACGATGTACATCAAAATTGCGTTTTGATGCTACCGACTCTGGAATTGGGACTCGTGTCTTGAAACTTTGTTGTGCCTCCAAACACTAATTTTTATGGTCCAAAAATGAGGCTTTTGAGGCACAACCTCCGAAATGAGGTTCTAAGAACACCATGTTTGTCAAAATCATGTTTTGATGCTATCAGCTTGAGAATCGGGACTTGTGTCTTGAAACCTTATTGTGGCCTTTAAACATTGATTTTGATGTTTCGAAAATGGAGCTTTCGAGCCACACGCTCTGAAATGAGGTTCTAAGAGCACGATGTGCATCAAAATCACGTTTTGACACTACAGGCTCCATAATAGGGACTTGTGTCTTGAAAGCTTGTTGTGCCTCCAAACACCAATTTTGATGACTCAAAACCAAAGATTTTGAGGCATACGCTCCAAAACAAGGTTCTAAGAGCACAATGTGCGTCAAAATCAAATTCTGACACTACCGGCTCTAGAATCAAGACTTGCATCTTGAAACCTTGTTGTGTATCAAAACATTGATTTTAATGCTCCAAAACTGGGGCTTTTGAGCCACACATTTTGAAACGAGGTTCTAAGACCATGATGTGCATCAAAATCATGTTTTGACACTACAAGCTCCAGAATAGTGACTTGCATCTTGAAAGCTTGTTGTTCTTCCTAACACCAATTTTGATGCTTTGAAACCAAAGATTTTATGAGATAAGTTGCAAAACAAGGTTCTAAGAGCACGATGTGTGTCAGAATCAAATTCTGATGCTATTGGCTCCAAAATCAGGACTTGCATTTTGAAACCTTGTTGTGCCTCAAAAAATCAATTTAGATGCTCCAAAATAGGGGCTTTTGAGGCACAATTTCTAAAACAGGGTTCTAAGAGCACAATGTGCATCAAAATTGAATTTTGATTCTACTGGCTCTAGAATCGAGGCTTGCATCTTGAAACCTTGTTGTGCCTCAAAACACTAATTTTGATGCTCTAAAACCAAGGCTTTCGAGGCACAAACTCTGAAATGAGCTTCTAGGAGAATGATGTGCGTCAAAATAGAATTTTGATGCTACAGGCTTCGAAATAGGGACTTGCTTCTTGAAACCTTCTTGTGCCTCAAAACATTGATTTTGATGTTCCAAAATCAGGGGTTTCAAAGCACAAGCTCCGAAATGAGGTTCTAAGACCATGATGTACATCAAAATTGTATTTTGATGCTACCGACTCTGGAATTGGGACTTGTGTCCTGAAACCTTGTTGTGCCACCAAACACTAATTTTTATGGTCCAAAAATGAGGCTTTTGAGGTACAACCTCCGAAATGAGGTTCTAAGAATACCATGTTTGTCAAAATCGTGTTTTGATGCTATCAGCTTGAGAATCGGGACTTGTGTCTTGAAACCTTGTTGTGGTCTTTAAACATTGATTTTGATGTTTCGAAAATGGAGCTTTCGAGCCACACATTTTGAAACAATGTTCTAAGAGCACGATGTGCATCAAAATCACATTTTGACACTACAGGATCCGGAATAGGGACTTGCGTCTTGAAAGCTTGTTGTACCTTCAAACACCAATTTTGATTATTCGAAGCTGAAAATTTTGAGAGATAAGCTCCAAAAAAAGGTTCTAAGAGCATGATGTGCATCAATATCAAATTTCAACGCTACCAGCTCCAGACTCAAGACTTGCATTTTGAAACCTTATTGTGTCTCCAAACATCAATTTTGATGCTTCAAAATTGGAGCTTTTGAGGTACAATTTCTAAAACAGGGTTCTAAGATCACAATGTGCTACTGGCTCTATAATCAGGGCTTGCATCTTGAAACCTTGTTGTGCCTCAAAACACTGATTTTGATGCTCTGAAATTGGGGTTTTTGAGGCACAAGCTTCGAAATGAGGTTCTAAGGGCACGATGTGCGCCAAAATAAAATTTTGACGATATTGGCTGTTGAATCAGGAGTTGCATCTTGAAACCTTGTTGTTCCTCCAAACATTGATTTTGATGCTCCAAATCAGGGCTTTCAAGGCACAAGCTTGAAATGAGCTTCTAAGAGCACGGTGTACATCAAAATTTTGTTTTGATGCTACCGACTCTAAAATTGGGACTTGTGTCTACAAACCTTGTTGTGCCTCCAAACACTAATTTTTATGCTGCAAACAATAATTTTTATGATTAAGAATCGGGACTTGTATCTTGAAACCTTGTTGTGCCTTTAAACATTGATCTTGATGTTTCAAAACTGGAGCTTTCAAGCCACACGCTCTGAAACGAGGTTCTAAGAGCACGTTGTGCATCAAAATCACACTTTGACAGTACAAGCTCCGGAATAGGGACTTGTGTCTTGAAAGCTTGTTGTGCCTCAAAACACTGATTTTGATGCTCCGAAACCAGGGCTTTCAAGGCACAAGCTTCGAAATGAGGTTATAAGAGCACGATGTGCGCCAAAATCAGATTTTGACGCTATTGACTCTAGTATCGGGACAGGCATCTTGAAACCATGTTGTGCCTCTAAACATTGATTTTGATGCTCCAAAACTGGGTCTTTCGAGGCACAAGCTCTGAAGTCAACTTCTAAGAGTATGATGTGCAATTTTGATGCTACAGGCTCCAGAATAGGGACTTGCTTCTTGAAACCTTGTTGTGCCTCAAAACATTGATTTTGATGTTCCCAAATCAGGGCTTTCAAGGCACAAGCTCGAAAATGAGGTTCTAAGAGCATAATGTTTATCAGAATTGCATTTTGACGCTAGCGACTCTGGAATTGGGACATGTCTCTTTAAACCTTGTTGTGCCTCCAAACACTAATTTTTATGCTCCAAAAACGAGGCTTTTGAGACACAACCTCCAAAATAAGGTTCTAAGAACACCATGTTTGTCAAAATTGTGTTTTGATGCTATCAACTTGAGAATCGAGACTTTTGTCTTGAAACCTTGTTGTGCCTTTAAACATTGATTTTGATGTTTCAAAACTAGAGCTTTCGAGCCACATGCTTCGAAATGAGGTTCTAAGAGCACGAGGTGCATCAAAATCACGTTTTGACACTATAGGCTCCGTAATAGGGACTTGCATCTTGAAAGCTTGTTGTGCCTCCAAACACCAATTTTGATGCTTCAAAACCAAAGATTTTAAGGCATAAGCTCCAAAACAAGGTTCTAAGAGCACGATGTGCGTCAAAATAAAATTTTGATGCTACCGGCTCCAGAATCAGGACTTGCATCTTGAAACCTTGTTGTGCCTCCAAACATCGATTTTAATGCTCCAAAACTGGGGCTTTTGAGGCAAAATTTCCAAAACAGGGTTCTAAGAGCACAATGTGCATCAAAAATGAATTTTTATGCTACAAGCTTCAAAATTAGGTTCCAAGACCACGATGTGCACCAAAATCATATTTTGACACTATTGACTCTAGAATCGGGACTTGTATCTTGAAACCTTGTTGTGCCTCCAAATATTGATTTTGATGCTCCAAAACTGGGTCTTGCGAGGCATAAGCTCCGAAATGAGCTTCTAAGAGAATGATGTGCATCAAAATGGAATTTTGACGCTACAGGCTTCGGAATAGGGACTTGCTACTTGAAACCTTGTTGTGCCTCAAAACATTGATTTTGATGTTGTAAAATCAGGGCTTTGAAGGCACAAGCTCCGAAATGAGGTTCTAAGAGCACGATCTACATCAAAATTGCATTTTGATGCTACCGATTCTGGAATTGGGAGTTGTGTCTAGAAACCTTGTTGTGCCTCCAAACACTAATATTTATGCTCCAAAAAAGAGGCTTTTGAGGCACAACCTCTGAAGTGAGGTTCTATGAACACCATGTTTGCAAAAATCATTTTTTGATCCTATCAGCTTGAGAATTTGGACTCATGTCTTGAAACCTTGTTTTGCCTTTAAACATTGATTTTGATGTTTTGAAACTAGAGATTTTGAGCCACACGCTTCAAAACGAGGTTTTAAGAGCACGATGTGCATCAAAATCACATTTTGACACTACAGGCTCTGGAATAGGGACATGCTTCTTGAAAGCTTGTTGTGCATCCACACACCAATTTTGATGCTTCGAAACCAAAGATTTTGAGGCATAAGCTCCAAAACAAGGTTCTAAGAGCACGATGTGCATCGAAATCAAATTTTGATGCTACCGGCTCTAGAATCAGGACTTGCATCTTGAAACCTTGTTGTGTCTCCAAACATCAATTTTGATACTCCAAAACTGGGGCTTTTGAGGCAGAATATCTAAAACCGGGTTCTAAGAGCACAATGTGCATCAAACTTTGCTACTAGCTCCTGAATGAGGGCTTGAAACTTAAAACCTTTTTATGCCTCAAAAAACTAATTTTGATGCTCTGAAACCGGGCCTTTCAAGAGACAAGCTTCCAAATGAGGTTCTAAGAGCACAATGTGCGCCAAAATGAGGTTCTAAGAGCACGATGTGCATCAAAATAGAATTTTGACGCTACAGGCTCCAGAATAGGGACTTGCTTCTTGAAACGTTGTTGTGCCCCAAAACAATAATTTTAATGTCAGTAGCGTCAAAACGCAATTTTGATGTACATCATGCTCTCAGAATCTCATTTCAGAGCTTGTGCCTTGAAAGCCCTAATTTTGGAACGTCAAAATCAATGTTTTGAGGCACAACAAGGTTTCAAAAAGCAAGTGCCTATTCCAGAGCCTATAGTGTCAAAATTCCATTTTGATCCACATCATTCTCTTAGAACTCATTTTGGAGCTTGTGCCTCGAAAGACCTAGTTTTGGAGCATCAAAATCAATGTTTGGAGGCACAACAAGGTTTCAAGATTCAAATTCCAATTCTAGAGTCAATAGCGTAAAAATCTGATTTTGGTGCACATCATGCTCTTACAACCTCATTTCGGAGCTTGTGCCTAGAAAGCCCCAATTTCCGAGCATCAAAACCAGTGTTTTGAGGCAAAACAAGGTTTCAAGATGCAATCCCCAATTCTAAAGCCAGTAGTATCTAAATTCAATTTTGATGCATATTATGCTATTCGAACCCTGTTTCAGAAATTATGCCTCAAAAGCCCCAGTTTTGGAGCATCAAAATCGATGTTTGGAGTCATAACAAGGTTTCAAGATGCAAGTCCTGATTCATGAGCCTGTAGTGTGAAAATTTGATTTTGACACACATCGTGCTCTTAGAACCTTCTTTTCAAGCTTAGGCCTCAAAATCTTCGATTTTGAAGCATCAAAATTGGTGTTTGGAGAAACAACGAGCTTTGAAGATGCAAGTTCCTTTTCTGGAGCCTGTAGTGTCAAAACGTGATTTTGATGCACATTGTGCTCTTAGAACCTCATTTCAGAATGTGTGGCTCGAAAGCTCCAGTTTCAAAACATCAAATTCAATGTTTAAAGGCACAACAAGGTTTCACGATACAAGTCCCAATTCTGAAGCTGATAGCGTCAAAACATGATTTTGGAAAACATGGTGTTCTTAGAACCCAATTTCAGAGGTTGTGCCTCAAAAGCCTCTTTTTTGGAGCATAAAAATTGTTTGGAGGCACAACAAGGTTTTAAGACACAAATCCAAATTCCAGATTCGCTAGCATCAAAATGCAATTTTGATGTACATCGTGCTCTTAGAACCTCATTTCGGAGCTTGTGCCTTGAAAGCCCTTATTTTGGAACATCAAAATCAATGTTTTGAGGGACAACAAGGTTTCAAGAAGCAAGTCCCTATTCCAGAGCTTGTAGCGTTAAAATTCCATTTTGACGCACATCATTCTCTTAGAAGCTTATTTAGGAGATTGTGCCTCGAAAGACACAATTTTGGAGCATCAAAATCAATGTTTGGAGGCACAACAAGGTTTCAAAATGCAAGTCTCGATTATAGAGTCAATAGCGTCAAAATCTGCTTTTGGTGCACATCGTGCTCTTAGAACCTCATTTCAAAGCTTGTACCTTGAAAGCCTCGGTTTTTTAGCATCAAAATCAGTGTTTTGAGGCACAACAAGGTTTCAAGATGCGATCCCCGATTCTAGAGACAGTAGCATCAAAATTCAATTTTGATGCACATTGTGCTCTTCGAACCATGTTTTAGAAATTGTGCCTGAAAAGCCTCAGTTTTGGACCATCTAAATCGATGATTGGAGGCACAACAAGGGTTCAAGATGCAAGTCCTAATTCTGGAGCCAGTAGGGTCAATATTTGATTTTGATGCACATCGTTCTCTTAGAACCTTGATTTGGAGCTTATGCCTCAAAATCTTTGGTTTTGAAGCATCGAAATTGGTGTTTGGAGGCACAACAAGCTTTCAAGACGCAAGTCCTTATTCCGGAGCATGTAGTGTCAAAACATGATTTTGATGCGCATCGTGCTCTTAGAACCTCGTTTCAGAACGTGTGGCTTAAAAGCTCCTGTTTCAAAACATCGAAATCAATGTTTAAAGGCACAAGAAGGTTTCAAAACACAAGTCACGATTCTCAAGCTGATAGCGTCAAAACACAATTTTGACAAACATGGTGTTCTTAGAACCTCATTTCGGAGGTTGTGCCTCAAAAGCCTTAATTTTGGAGCATAAAAATTAGTGTTTGGAGGAACAACAAGGTTTCAAGACACAAGTCTCAATTCCAGAGTCGGTAGCGTCAAAATGCAATTTCGATGTACATCGTGTTCTTAGAACCTCATTTTGGAGCTTGTGCCTTGAAAGCCCTGATTTTTTAACATTAAAATCAATGTTTTCAGGCACAACAAGGTTTCAAGAAGCAAGTCCCTATTCCAGAGTTTGTAGCATCAAAATTCCATTTTGACGCACATCATTCTCTTAGAAGCTCATTTCGGAGCTTGTGCCTCAAAAGACCCAGTTTTGGAGCATCAAAATCAATGTTTGGAGGCGCAACAAGGTTTGAAGATGCAATTCCCAATTTTAGAGTCAATAGCGTCAAAATTTGAGCTTGGCTCAGATCGTGCTCTTAGAACCTCATTTCGAAGCTTAAACCTTGGAAGCCTTGGTTTCAGAGCATCAAAATCAATGTTTTGAGGCACAACAAGGTTTCAAGATGCAGGCCCTAATTCTAGAGCCAGTAGCATTAGAATTAAATTTTTTTTTACATTGTGCTCTTAGAACCTGGTTATAGAAATTGTGGCTCAAAAACCCCAGTTTTGGAGCATCAAAATCGATGTTCGGAAGAAGAACAAGGTTTCAGGATGCAAGTCCTGATTCTGGAGCCGGTAGAGTTAAAATTTGATTTTGACACATATCGTTCTCTTAAAACCTTTTTTTGGAGCTTATGCCTCAAAATCTTTCGTTTCAAATTATCAAAATTGGTGTTTGGAGGCAAAACAAACTTTCAAGGTGCAATTCCCTATTCTAGAGCCTCTAGTGTCAAAACATGATTTTGATGCACATCATGCTCTTAGAATCTCATTTCAGAGCGTGTGGCTCGAAAACTCCAGTTTCAAAACATCAAAATCAATGTTTAAAGGCACAACAAGGTTTCAAGACACAAATCTCGATTCTCAAGCTGATAGCGTTAAAACACGATTTTCACAAACATGGTGTTCTTAGAACCTCATTTCGGAGGTTGTGCCTCAAAAGCCTCATTTCTAGAGCATAAAAAATAGTGTTTGGAGGAACAACAAGGTTTCAAGACACAAGTACCAATTCTAGAGTCAGTAACAACAAGGTTTCAAGATGCAAGTCCCGATTCTAGATTCAATAGCATCAAAATCTGATTTTGGTGCACATCGTGCTCTTAGAACCTCATTTCAAAGCTTGTGCCTCGAAAGACCCAGTTTCAGAGCATCAAAATTAGTGTTTTGAGGAACAACAAGGTTTTAAGATGCAAGCCCCGATTCTAGAGCGGGTAGCATCAAAATTCAATTTTGATACACATTGTGCTCTTAGAACCCTGTTTTAGATATTGTGCCTCAAAAGCCTGAGTTTTGGAGAATCAAAATCGATGTTTGGAGGAACAACAAGGTTTCAAGATGCAAGTCGTCATTCTGGAGCCGGTAGTGTCAGAATTTGATTTTGATGCACATCGTGCTTTTAGAACCTTGTTTTGGAGCTTATGCCTCAAAATCTTCAGTTTTGAAGCATCCAAATTGGTGTTCGGAGGCACAACAAGCTTCCAAGGTGCCAATCTCTATTTCGGAGCTTGTAGTGTCAAAATGTGATTTTGATGCACTTCGTGCTCTTAGAACCTCATTTTGGAGGTTGTGCCTCAAAAGCCTCATTTTTGGAGCATAAAAATTAGTGTTTGAAGGCACAACAATGTTTCAAGACACAAATCCCAATTCTAGAGTCGGTAGCGACAAAACATAATTTTACTATACATCGTGCTCTTAGAACCTCATTTCGGATCTTGTGCCTTCAATCCCCTAATTTTGGAACATCAAAATCAATGTTTTGTGGCACAACAAGGTTTCAAAAAGCAAGTCCCTATTTCGGAGCCTATAGCTTCAAAATTCCTATTTGACGCACATCATTCTCTTAGAAGCTCAATTCGGAGCTTGTGCCTCGAAAGACCTAGTTTTGGAGCATTAAAATCAATGTTTGGAGACACAACAAGTTTTCAAGATGCAAGTCCCGATTCTAGATTCAATAGCATCAAAATCTGATTTTGGGGCACATCATGCTCTTAGAACCTCATTTCGAAGCTTGTGCCTCGAAAGCCCCAGTTTCACAGCATCAAAATCAGTGTTTAGAGGCACAACAAGGTTTCAAGATGCAAGCCCCGATTCTAGAGCCAGTAGCTTCAAAAAAAAAAATTTGATGCACATTGTGCTCTTAGAACCCTGCTTTAGAAATTGTGCCTCAAAAGCCCCAGATTTGGAGCATCAAAATTGATGCTTGGAAGCAGAACAAGGTTTCAAGATGCAAGTCCTGATTTAAGAGCCGATAGCATCAAAATTTGATTTTGATGTACATCGTGCTCTTAGAACCTTGAAATTTGATTTTGATGTACAAGTCCCGATTCTCAAGCTGATAGTGTCAAAACACAATTTTGAAAAACATGGTGTTCTTAGAACCTCATTTCAGAGGTTGTGCGTCAAAAGCTTCATTTTTGGAGCATAAAAATTAGTGTTTGGAGGCACAACAAGGTTTCAAAACACAAGTCACAATTCCAGAGTTGGTAGCGTCAACACGCAATTTTGATGTACATCGTGCTCCTAGAACCTCATTTTGGAGCTTGTGCCTTGAAAGCCCTAATTTTGGAACATCAAAATCAATGTTTTGGGGCACAACAACGTTTCAAGAAGCAAGTCCCTATTCCGGAGCCTGTAGCGTAAAAATTTCATTTTGAAGTAGATCATTCTCTTGGAAGCTAATTTCGGAGCTTGTGCCTCGAAAGACCCAGTTTTGAAGCATAAAAATCAATGTTTGGAGGGACAAAAAGGTTTCAAGATGCAAGTCTCGATTCTAGATTCAATAGCGTCAAAATCTGATATTGGCACACATCATGCTCTTAAAACCTCATTTCGAAACTTGTACCTCGAAAGTCTCGATTTCGGTGCATCAAAATCAGTTTTTTGAAGGACAACAAGATTTTAAGATTCAAGCCCCGATTCTAGAGCCAGTAGCGTCAAAATTTAATTTTGATGCACATTGTGCTGTTAGAACCTTGTTTTAAAAATTGTGCCTCAAAATCCCTAGTTTTGGAGCATCAAAATCGACGTTTGGAGGCACAACAAGGTTTCAAGATGCAAGTCCTGATTCTGCAGCCGATAGCCTCAAAATTTGACTTTGATGCACATCGTGCTCTTAGAACTTTGTTTTGGAGCTTATGCCTCAAAATATTTGGTTTCAAAGTATCAAAATTGGTGTCTGGTGGCACAACAAGCTTTCAAGACGCAAGTCCCTATTTCGGATCCTGTAGTGTCAAAACGTGATTTTAATACACATCGTGCTCTTAGAACCTCATTTTGGAGCGTTTGGCTCGAAAGCCCTAGTTTCAAAACATCAAAATCAATGTTTAAAGGGACAACAAGGTTTCAAAACACAAGTCCCAATTCTCAAGGTGATTGTGTCAAAAAACAATTTTCACAAACATGGTTTTCTTAGAACCTCATTTCGGAGGTTGTGCCTCAAAAGCCTCATTTTTGGAGCATAAAAATTAGTGTTTGGAGGCACAACAAGGTTTCTAGACAGAAGTCCCAATTCCAGAATGGGTAGCGTCAAAATGAAATTTTGATGTACATCATGCTCTTAGAAGCTCATTTCGGAGCTTGTGCCTCGAACGACACAATTTTGGAGCATCAAAATAAATGTTTGGAGGCACAACAAGGTTTCAAGATGTAAGTCTAGATTCTAGAGTCAATAGCATGAAAATCTGATTTTCGCATACATCTTGCTCTTAGAACCTCATTTAAAAGCTTGTGCCTCTAAAGCCCCAGTTTTGGAGTATCAAAATCATTGTTTTGAGGCACAACCAGGTTTCAAGATGCAAGCCCCGATTCTAGAACCAGTAGCATCAAAATTCAATTTTGATGCACATTGTGGTCTTAGAACCTTGTTATAGAAATTGTGCCTCAAAAGCCCTAGGTTTGGAGGCACAATAAGGTTTCAAGATGCAAGTCCTGATTCTGGAGCCGGTAGCATAAAAATTTGATGTTGACGCACATCGTGCTCTTAGAACCTTGTTTTGGAGCTTATGCCTCAAAATCTTCAATTTCAAATCATCAAAATTGGTGTTTGGAGGCACAACTAGCTTTCAAGATGCAAGTTCCTATTCCGGGGCCTTTAGTGGTAAAACATGATTTTGATGCACATCATGCTCTTAGAATCTTGTTTTAGAGCGTGTGGCTCGAAAGCTCCAGTTTCCAAACATCAAAATCAATGCTTAAAGGCACAATAAGGTAGACACAAGTCCCGAATGTCAAGCTGATACCGTCAAGACACAATTTTTACAAACATGGTGTTCTTAGAACCTCATTTCGGAGGTTGTGCCTCAAAAGCTTCATTTTTGGAGCATAAAAATTAGTGTTTCGAGGCACAACAAGGTTTCAAGACACAATTCCCAATTCTAGATTGGGTAGTGTCAAAATGCAATTTTGATGTACATCATGCTGTTAGAACCTCATTTCCGAGCTTGTGATGTGAAAGCCCTAATTTTGGTACATCAAGATCAATGTTTGGAGGCACAACAAGGTTTCAAGAAGCAAGTCTCTATTCCGTAGCCTGTAGCCTCAAAATACTATTTTGACGTACATCATTCTCTTAGAACCTCATTTCAGAGGTTTTGCCTCAAAAGCCTCATTTTTGGAGCATAAAAATTAATGTTTGGAGGCACAACATGATTTCAAGACATAAGTCCCAATTCTAGAATCGGTATCATCAAAACGCAATTTTGGTGTACATCATTCTCTTAGAACCTCATTTCAAAGCTTTTGTCTTGAAAGCCCTGATTTTGGAACATCAAAATCAATGTTTTGGGGCACAACAACTTTTCAAGAAACAAGTCTGTATTCCGGAGCCTGTAGTGTCAAAATTTCATTTTGATGCACATCATTCTCTTAGAAGCTCATTTCGGAGCTTGTGCCTCAAAAGACCCAGTTTTGGAGCATCAAAATTAATGTTTGGAAGCACAACAAGCTTTCAAGATGCAAGTCCCAATTCTAGAGTCAATAGCGTCAAAATCTGATTTTGACGAACATTGTGCTCTGAGAACCTCATTTGGAAGCTTGTTCCTCGAATGCCCCAGTTTTGGAGCATCAAAATCAGTGTTTTGAGGCACAACAAAGTTTCAAGATGCAAGCCCTGATTCTAGAGCCAGTAGCATCAAAATTGGAACATCAAAATCAATGTTTTGGGGCACAACAAGTTTTCAAGAAGCAAGTCTATATTTTGGAGCTTGTAATGTCAAAATTCCATTTTGATGCACATCATTCTCTTAGAAGCTCATTTCGGAGTTGTTGCCTTGAAAGATCTAGTTTTTTAGCATCAAAATCAATGTTTGGAGGCACAACAAGTTTTCAAGATGCAAGTCCCGATTCTAGATTCAATAGCATCAAAATATGATTTTGGCACACATCGTGCTCTTAGAACCTCATTTCGAAGCTTGTGCCTCGAAAGCCTTGGTTTCAGAGCATCAAAATCAGTGTTTTGAGGGATAACAAGGTTTCAAGATGCAAGCCCCGATTCTAGAGGCAGTAGCATCAAAATTCAATTTTCATGCATGTTGTGCTCTTAGAACCCTGTTTTTAGAAATTGTGCCTCAAAAGCCCCAGTTTTGGACAATCAAAATCTTTGTTTGGAGGCACAACAAGGTTTGAAGATGCAAGTCTTGATTCTAGAGCTGGTAGCATCAAAATTTGATTTTGACGCACGTCGTGCTCTTAGAACTTTGTTTTGGAGCTTATGCCTCAAAATCTTTGGTTTCGAAGCATCAAAATTGGTGTTTGGAGGCAAAAAAGGCTTTCAAGACGTAAGTCCCTATTCCAGAGCCTGTAGTGTCAAAATGTGATTTTGATGCTCATCATGCTCTTAGATCCTCGTTTCAGAGTGTGTGGCTGGAAAGCTTCAGTTTCAAAACATCAAAATCAATGTTTAAAGGCACAATAAGGTTTCAAGACACAAGTCCGGATTCTCAACCTGGTAGCGTCAAAACATGATTTTGATAAACATGGTGTTCTTAGAACGTCATTTAGGAGGTCGTGCCTCAAAAGCCTCATTTTTGGAGCATAAAAATTAGTGTTTGGAGGCACAACAAGGTTTCAAGACAAAATTCTCAATTCTAGAGTCGGTAGCATCAAAACGCAATTTTGATGTACATCGTGCTCTTAGAACATCATTTCAGAGCTTGTGCCTTGAAAGACCCAATTTTGGAGCATCAAAATCAATGTTTGGAGGCACAACAAGGTTTCAGGATGCAAGTCTCGATTCTAGAGTCAATAGCCTCAAAATCTGATTTTGGCGCACATCATGCTCTTAGAACCTCATTTCAAAGCTTGTGCCTCGAAAGCCCCAGTTTGAGAGCATCAAAATTAGTGTTTTGAGGCACAACAAAGTAATGCAAGCCTCGATTCTAGAGCCAGTAGCATCAAAATTCCATTTTTATGCATATTGTGCTCTTAGAACCCTGTTTTAGAAATTGTGCCTCAAAAGCCCCAGTTTTGGAGCATCAAAATCAATGTTTGGAGGCACA